>NC_081840.1:218846535-219167497 GCF_963259705.1 Myotis daubentonii
CCGAGCAGCCTTTAGTGTTAGGTGCTTTGCTAGACTTCTTCACAGAGGAGATGACATTTGAACAGAGACTGGAAGGTTGAGTTGAGTTTTCATAACCAGAAAAGGAACGGAGGGAAGGGCATCCAGGCAGAAGGGACAGGCACAGAGGAGGGAGTGCAGGCTGATGGGGGTGTGTCGGTGAGTCTGCATCCCTTGATCTGAGGGATAGCCAATAGGTTTCGTCTTGCATGCTGACCCAGAGTGGTTGGGTGTGGCTACCTCCATTGCTGTGTTGCGAAGGATTCTGAGACTGAGTCTGTGCCTAGTGAGAGAGAGTGCCATGTGGATGGAGCACCAAAGTCCACCACAAGGTGAAAATGTGGAGGAGCAGCACTCCAGCTGTGTGTTTGTTCAGCTAGAATCTCAGGTGGAGATGAGCAGTTCAGGAAATAAGACTAGAAAGGCAGGTTGGAGCCATGCCAAGGTGTGCTAAACATTCTGCCCTGCCCTAGCCGGTTTGGCTCAGTGGATAGAGCATCAGCCTGTGGACTCAAGGGTCCCGGGTTTGATTCTGGTCAAGGGCATGTAACTCAGTTGCAGGCTCCTGGCCATGGTTGGGGGCATGCAGGAGGCAACCAATCGATGTGTCTCACATTAGTGTTTCTCTCTACTTCTCCCTCTCCCTTCCACTCTCTCTAAAAATAAGTGGGGAAAAAATATCCTCGGGTGAAGATTAAAAAACAAAAAAACAAAAAAACAAAAAAGAAATTTCTGTCCTCATGTTTGCCTGTATGAACATTTTTCTAATCTTTCCTCTTAGTTCAAAAACTGGGGAGCACGGCAGTTTCCTTCTTTCCCACTCTTCTTTCCTTCCACTTAAAATGTATTCTCATCTTCAGATCTGTTGGATTGGAAGAATGGTTTCTTAGAACAAAATTCCATTATAACAAACCAATAGAAGATTAAGTCAAATATTGGAGCCAGACTCTGCCTGTCTCTGTGAAATATCAGTTTATGCAGCAGGATTATTCAAGTCAATGACATGATGATACTGTCTGTAATTACAAGAACTATGTATTGGGCACTTTTAGAAGAAGAAAAAGAAAGACTTAGTTCCTTTGTGTTTTTTTCCCCCCCAGTTAATCACAGTTGTCTGAATTTCCCTGCAAGAACACTAATTAATGCCTTGTATCTGCATGGCCCTTTATGATTCTCCAAACACCTTTTCCATGCACATTGCCTCATTTAATCCTCAAAATATTCCCGTGGGAACGAGTATTATTCTCGTCCTCTCTTTATGGGGGCGGGGGGAGCCCAGGCTCAGGTGTGTGTTTAACTAGAGCCCTACTTCCCAATGCTCCTGCTTTGCTATTTCAGTCTTTTACGGAAGTACGCCCATGCAGCCCTAGCCCAGGTTCCAAACCGGCAGGAATACCCTTTGTTTTAAGTTGAATTTTCACCGATGTGTATCATCCTGTTTTCCTCCCCCCGCCCCCTGGACTTTGTCTTTTTGAAGTGGACAGAACGTCCGTGAAGGCCCAGTCCCTTCTCCCTGCCAAACAGAAATGCTCAGAGAATATGGCCCTCTTCTCTTTTAGCCAAAACAGTAACGCATGCACCCCGTTTAAAAAAGTTCAGATGGTGTGAAAGGGTTCGGGGGAAGGGCAGGCTCCCACTCCCCACACCCCCCACGCCACACTCTTCTGGCCCCGTGCCTAGAGGCAAACTCAGCAGCACTCATTTCTTGTGTCCCCTCCCAGAAATGTTCTCTGCACCTGTGAACGTTACGTGGATGGCCCCTTCTCTTCGTACACAGGAGGGAGGACACGATAAACGCTGCCCCGCGCTCACTCACAGTGCAGCTGAGATTTCTCTGTATCAGCACGTGCTGCACAGCCTCATTCTTTTCAATAACTGCTTAGCATTGCATTGCCCGAAGGTCCTTCATTTAACTTGTCTCCTGCTGATGGTCATGCAGGTCATTTATACTCTTTTACTATTAACAGCAAGGTTTCGCCAAACATCCTTGTACATGTATCTTTTTGCACACATGTGTATGTTTGGAGGAAAAATGACTAGGAGTGGAATTTATTTTATTCTTAAGACTCCTTGTATTGAACATTTCACAGATGTCCTTAGTCACTCACTTCCCTGCCTAGCACTTTTGGGGGAAAGTTCTGACTGAAATCGCACTTGCTGGAGAGTAGGGTGTTTGTTCTCAGTCTTCGGTTTTAAGGAAAATAAAATCCCCGCTCACCACTGTCTTTTTAATGCCCCGTGTCTGGAAAGCGTTATTGAGTTACCTGCGCTTTAGCTTTCCTTCTCCAGGTTGAAAAATCTTAGCTTGTTGTCCTCCAGGTTCTGTTTACAGATTTATAGTCATAGTTATTCCTTGCAACAAGACTCTTAACTTCTGCGCAAAGGATCTCAGCCACATTATTGTGACATGTTTGATGCACACCCAGAGTAGGGCTTTGTTTCGTGGAAACGGACCTTCCCCAGAGCAGGTGCCTTTGTCAGGGCTCTGGTCACTCAGCTGAACCGGACAATGGGCTACTTGATGTCCCAGCCACCCCACCCAAGGGTGATAATCAAAATACTTAATCACCAGGAAGAGGTGGAGGGCGGGGCTCAGTCAGCCCCCGGGCGCTAGCCCTAGTGCTGAAACAGGACGTTGCTGGAGCCCTGCTGAGCCAGGCTCCACCCTGAAGGAGAGGCCAGGGTGGGTGGCTGGTGGTGGGGCCTTGGACATATATCTGTATTTAACAACTAGTGTGACCTCACAGGGGCATGCCTGCTGGACATCAGCCCTAGTTCTCAGGGAGGCCTTGTGACATGTGATGTGGTTTAAGAATGAGCCCATTGGTCTGTAGTGGGAGACCAGGTTTGTGTCATACCTGGGTCCCTTATTAGCTATACAGCTTTCAACAAGACTTCACACTTTCCTTGTCTTCAAATGAAGGAGTTTGCACCACATGATACCTAATGCCTTTTCTTGCTCTAAAATTAGAGGAAATAAAACAAAACAGCCAGGCAGGTGTGGTTCAGTGGTTGAACGTTAACCTATAAAGTAGGAGGTGACAGTTCTATTCTTGGTCAGAACACATGCCCAGCTTGCGGGCTCAATCCCCAGTAGGGGACAGACATATAGGAGGCAGCTGATCAATGATTCTTTCTCATCATTGATGTTTCTATCTCTCTCTCCCTCTCCCTTCCTCTCTGAAATCAATAAAAATATTTTAAAAAAATAAAACAAAACAGTCAAGGAGGCGAGTTCCAAACCTGAACTTTTTCCCTGGCATTTTGTGTTTATGTCGTAATGATGGCCTTTTCCTACCCAACTTCCTCATTCCAGAAAAGCCAGTGAAATGGATTTGGGGGAAGGACCTGAAAGAAGAGAGACTATTATTTGGCTTAGGCAGCATGGGCCACATTCTAGCATTGTGGAAAGTGTTAGGCCAAAGAGAGGTTCAAATCCTGACTTGGCCACAGTGATAGTCATTTGTTAGTTTATTCATTCGCTCAACTCGCTAAATATTTCCGGAGCTTCTGTCAAGTGTTGGGCACTGTTCTGGGCTTTGGGAACGGAACAATGAATGATGTAGTATCCCTGCCCTCTTGGAGCTTACATTCTAGAGGAGGTTGGACAAGCCACTTCACGTCTTTGGAGCTCAGTTTTCCCAGCTGTGAATCCTTTCTTGGTGATTTACATGGGTTGTTACTCCCCATTCTGGTGCCTAGGAGAGCCACCACTAACCAGTTGCAGCACCCCAAGCAGCCACAGGCAACAACTAGAAAAGAATCCTGGGTGTTCTCCTAGGCTTGATGAATTTGGAAGTCCTTTCCTGCCACAAAACTTCATTCTCATTCATTATTTCTGATGGAATGTAAAAACATAATACTACTGAGGGGAAATTGCAATAAAAACTCCAAATCATAAACTATGATTGAAGCTATAGATTTTATAAGAAAACCACCCTCACATTGGCCTTGTTGGCTACAGAAGGTGTGTGTTCTTGTAAAATGATTTTAGATCTTTGGGTCTTAGGTTTTCCTTCCACCCTGTCTTTGCTGCAAGTTCCCCTGCTCAACCTGCTTTACTTTGATCCTGAGCTAAGGGCAGGCTCGTCAACATTCACTTTTCATTCCTTTCCCTTTGGAGACCTCCTTTATAAAACCGCCCTTTACTGGAGTCAGGTCGGGCAGAATCAAATCCTGCTCATTTTGATAACTGCTGCTAATACCCACTGGATAACTCAGCAGCAATCGCTAGCAGAGGGCCTGGGGGAGGGGGGCCTGACATGGCCATCTGGTCTCTTCTGTCCTAATCAACACCGTGGAAGCCAAACCAGGGTTGGGCTGATATCAGCCTCTTGGTGATTTTTCCCCCTCCCAGATTCCAAAGACACACTTGCAGTATTTTTATTTCTAATCCCCCCTGTCCATCCCCATTACCGACCAGCAAAACCAATGTGCCTAACTTGAGCTCAAATTGTAAAGAAAAAAGTTTGAAGTGTTTCTGTTGGAAGTGATAACGCCACCCTTTTGGGTTTCCAAATGCATCTCTACATAACAAAACAGGTAGATTTGTGGGCACTGGGGGAATTTGGCTTACTTAATTCTATTAGATATGTACACAGAAGTCCAAGATTATGAAAACTTTACTCCTATGATTTCCAAGTATTAATGATCCAGAGGTACCTCTTTCTATGATAAAATGCATTTTTTTTTATAGAGAAATGAGAGCTGAGGTGTTCATCATCCCAGATTGAGGCTCCCATAATTTGTGCCATATTGGCTTTTGGTAACTTGTACAGAAATCAAACCTTCCCTCTCCAAGAAACCCAAGGAAACAGAATATTTCCACCATTTTAATCATGGACATTTAAACCGAGGAGTACTTTAAAGCAAGAGAAAAGTGATCTTTATTAATAGGTTGAGTTTAGTGAATTCATTCTTCTTTCCGGGGAGAGAGGTATAGGAAATAAGAACTTGACATAAGCTTTGTTTAAAGCAATAGGTGTTAAATATAGATGAAGTAACTCAGTTCTCCCCTTAAGATTTGTTATGGACACCCTCTTTTCTAGAGCCACAGAGTTCTCCCACATTTGCAAAATGAAGTGGACGGCTCTCTATTTGGTTTTGAGGGGTATGGTTAGTAATTTTTGCATAGGGTATTGTGTTGAGTATATTAGGAAAGTCTGCACAGAAGAAAAAGAATAACTCTGCAATTTTAAGAGCATGGATTCTGAACCCAAACTGCTTGAGTTTGAATTCCAGCACCACCTCTTATTATATAACCTTCTCTAAGACTCAGCATCTATTAAATGGGAATAATAATAGACCCCATCTCATAGATTGCTGTGAAATTTAATGAGATTTTCCCCTGAAATGTGCTTCGCATATTGCCTGGGCATAGTCTACGTGTGAAATAAAAGTCATTATTTTGGCAGCTGTTCCTCCATATCTTCACCTCTAAACTGGGGACAATAATGAGGATTAAATGAATTTATATATTTTGTACATTAAGTTATTATTATTTTATAGCCTTGTGGACCATAGTGTATGCTGCTGAAGTGTTAGCTTACTATGATGACACAAATTCAAAATGCTTTTCTTAACATTAGAAGGACAGCATGTAAAATGGTTAAGCACGTAGAGCTGAGCTCGCAACGTGAATTGTGGATCCACCAGTTATTAGCTGTGTGACCTTAGGCAAGTAATTTTACCTCTCCACGCCTCGGACTTCCCTGTAGAATGGGGGAAATAATACAATCTACTCTATGGGGTTGCTATGAAAACTAACTGGGATAGCTCTGTAAGTGCTGAGCAGGTGTGCCTGGTATATAGTCTGAGTTCGGGAAATGTTTGCTAAGATTTGCAGACTGTTTCATTTCAGTGTTTGACTGGAGCTAGGCAGAGGGGTCCAGGAAGAAGGTGATTTGGGAAGCAATGCTTTTCTGGAGATAACTGAAAGGCAGCGGTCTTGTCTTTTGCAGATGTGGTCACCCTCCTGGGCTTTCTCTATGCCTCCAGTGGAGAGAACACAGGCATCGTGAAGAAGTTGCCGAGATTTCGGAACCGTGAGCTGGAGGCCACCCGGCACCAGCGGATAGATTACCCAGTGTAAGAATGGGCAGAGGGTGGGGGCTGGGGGGACCGTGCCCTTTTTGTTATTGTTAATCCTCACCGAAGGAAATTTTTCCATTGATCTTTTAAAGTACATTCTTATTGATTTCAGAGAAGAAGGGAGAGGGAGAGAGAAAAAGAAGGGAGGGGGCGAGAGAGAGAGAGAGAGAGAGAGAGAGAGAGAGAGAGAGAGACTGATGCGAGAGAGATACATCAATTGGTTGCCTCCCACCTGAGCCTTAACCTAGGCTGGAGATTGAAACTGCAACCCAAGCACCTACCCTCGACCTGGAATCAAACCCGTGACCCTTTGGTGTGTGGGCCGGTGCTCTAACCACTGAGCATACCAGTTAGGGCTGGCCATGCTCCTTTTACCTGAGGACCAGAATCCCTTAAGAAGACAAGAAAATCCTTTTGTCATATGCTTTGAAAAAATGTTGAGATCTACATGGCTTAGGCAGGGCTTGTGGACTGGAAAACTTCAAAGTATTCTTGAGTTATTCCTGCACTTACCAACCCTCAATTTGCCTTAGACCTTCCATGTCATGGTCCCAGAAAACACAAGTGGTGGGGGGCAAGGTGTGGGGGCCTGAGGAGTTTGCAGGGTTTCGAGGGCAGCCAGCCACAGCCAGCACAGATTGCAGCCTTTGTCCTGCCTTTTCTTGTCTTGGAAGATTGGATGAACTGCTGGAAATCGCACCATTTCTGATCATCGTTGATTTCAGCAAAACCTCAGATATATTTTTTCCCCTTCTGCTGAATTAAAGATGCTGCAAATGGTTCCTGGTTCACCTCAGACTGGATGGATTTAGCAGAGTGATTTAATTCTTCCCCGGCTGCTGGCTGTAGAAAGATCTTGAGTCACTTTACTGAGCATATGTTCTTGCTAAGCTTCCTTGTAATAACTTATCTTCATGAGCTTGCTCAGCTGGGTGGGTCAGGAGGGAGCTGTGTGGCACCGTCTGTCTGCATATCTTACCACTGATTTGGAGGCCAGATTATAAGGCCCAGAATAATCTAAAGGACTTGTTTGGCTATATCCCCAAAGGGCCTGAGGCCGCTGCCATTTTACCCCCACACTGTGACTCCGTTACTGGGGTGATGGAGAGAACTCTGTGCCTTTGTTTTGACCTTGATTGCTGTTTTATGTGCAAAATGCAGTTGCTCCCCTGCCTCATCTCTGAGCTGCTGGTCACTCACTCAGTGTGTGACATCAAGCAAGTGTTCAGCAAATATTTGCTGAGTGATGGATGGGTCCTATATCTTGGCTAAAATCTATCCTAGTTAAGTTGATGACTGTTATTTTATTCTCACTCCACAAATCACAGATGTACAGTTTTTTTGTTCAACTAAAACAGCCCCAATTCAGAAATGAAATAATTAGATTAATTGTCCCATATTGGTCAGCCAGAACTATGATACTCAACCTAATGTATGCCTTAAAATAGTATATATGTGTCCCAATTAGCATATAGTGATGCCATTTGCAGATTATGGTGCTCTTTCTACCTTGCACTTTTATCTTTAAAAGAGACAAAATTGCTCAGAAAGCCCTAATTATGTTTTTCTTTTAATCATCGAAATTAGAATAGCTTCTTATCAAATCACCTCTTATTAAAAATCCAGATTCTCATTCTATGTCTGGCTTTAGAAACCTTAATCAAGAATTTAAATGGCAGGCATGTGAGGTTCTCATAGAGGCACAGAAACAGAGGCTTAGGTGCAGGTAGAATGTCTGCTAGTTGAGTACCATGATGCTTAACTCCTGTCTTTTACAGTTTCTATAACTATCCCTCCTTTGTCTCCAAAACCAAGCTTCGCGAGCTGATCTCCCCGATGAACACGAAGGCAGATCTATCCCTTCATTAAAAAGAAAGCAATTTACTTGGTCATTGTTAACTATAATTACCTGTGTGTGGATGATACCAATCTGCATAATTTCCTCCCCCTCACTCTTACAGGTTTACTGTTTCATTGTGGCTTTATTTACTCCATTATTGCAAGGCCAGTCTCTGCGGGATTCTGTACTTTGTTGATTCCAACGAGATGTACGGCACGCCTTCTGTATTTCTTACCGAAGAGGGTAAGTATGAAATAGAACCTTAAAACGATAGCGTCATTTTCTCATGCTCTGTCTGTTGGCATATATGTCTGTCTAGAATAAGGAAGATACTGTCAACGTGGCAATTTAGTGAGAGTGATGGTTTTCAAATGCAGGCTTCAAATTAAACTTTTTTTTTTTTCTGGAAGCTTAAAATAGCTGTCTCTTTACAAAGGAATGCACGCATGTAATTTTTTCTTTTCTTTTTTCTTTTTGGTTTTGTTTTTGTTTAAAGGGAGAAGGAATGTGAGCTAGTCTGGTAGCTTCTTAGGATAATTGTTGAAAAGGGGTAGCCACTTCATTCACTCATACACACACACACACACACACACACACACACACACACACACACACATATATATATATATATATAATTTTTTTTGGTCATTTTCATGAGGTTTAATTTTCCTTTTAGGCCTATTGCATATTCAAATGCATCTTGTCAAAGGAGATGACCTTGCGGTAAAGACGAAATTCACCCTGCCTTTGAAGGAGTGGTTTCGCTTGGATATTTCGTTCAACGGAGGCCAGGTACCTACGCACGCTGCTCCGCGACTCCTATCGGCATCATCACTTAATGTGAAGCATGGCTGTAAAGTCAGGAAGCAAGACAATCTCTAATAGCAAATTTGTGGCAAATGATAAACTCCTTACAACTATACACTTTTTCAATCAAACTTTTATGGATGGAAGTTTAAATCATAAGAATCCTATCCCATTTAATTGGCTCTTTAAAGTGCTTCTTTCAACCATACCGTGAACGAGTAAATAACATAGCCGGCTATATAGCCACAATTATCCGAGGAATCCAGCGCTTTTCCCCTGGCGAGGTAGGCTTTGTGGAGATAAATGTTAACACAGCACCAGCCATGTTTATATAGTGTCATTGGCTCTACAGCTTTTTTTTTTTTTTTACAGGAAATTTATTAGTTAGTGGAGTCAAGAAATGGTTTGACTGTTTTTGGCAGTTGAAACAATTGCTTATGTTTGGCATAAACAGACAAATAATAATTAACAAACCTAAGTGATAATCCCAGTGGGACGAAGGGTGTTTATCTACTTCATACTATAAAACACTGTTCAAAACTGTTTCAAACTCTCATAAAGCAGATATTATGGATTATGGCAAATCCGCTGTTATAATTGAAGACAATTCCCTTTTTCAATCTACACAATGTCAGTATGCTACCTTTTTTTCCTGGTGACTTTATTTTCTCAGCGGCTTTTCTTATTGATTTGTGATTTTCTGGCAACAAAACTGGAAGAGACTTCTTGTTTGTCTCGTGTATTATTAGATGGTACGCAGACCTCCCTCGGTGGCTAGGTTTATCTCATTTCCTTTTTCTGAAGAGAAAAGAAATCAGGTCAGTCCTTGTTGCATTACTGAGAAGAGCCTGTGAGATGTTGGCCAGGGTTGTTTTTATGCTAGTTTATTTCTTTAACGATGTTAGGTGACATCGCTGTGGTCCGTGTTTTAGCTTCTCATTTACATGATGATGTTGATGGCATAGCTTGGTTGCTGCTTTTCTCCTAAGGAGGTCAGCTTAGTACTATGTGTCACTTAGGTATCAAATCATGATAGAGCAAATCACAGATCTTATTTTGCACCTGCTGTATGCAAGACACTGTGCTCAAGGAGCTTATAGACTATTTTGGGGATGAACATTAAGCGGGTGAAGGAATGTCATAAGGTGAGCTTAATTGCCAAATGACTCACATTGATTCGGAGACGAGAGACAGCGCTTCAAGCTGGGATGCTCAGGGCAGCTTCCACAGAGAAGGTTCCTACGGACGGGCAGGATGAGAGGCAGAGGAGAGCCGGCAGCATCTTGGCACATCGCTGGGGGCGAGCGGAGAAGCCAGTTTGACCAGAGTAGAAATTTGTAGACTGCGGGACACTGATAGTAGAAAAAACTGTCTTCAGGGCTAGCATGTGGAGAATCTTGATTATCATGGAATTTGGGTTTCTGCTTGCAAAGCAGCAGGGTGTCATGGAAGCTTTGAGAGCAGAAGAAGAGTAAATCAAAGTACTTCTTTAATTAAAGAGAAGGATTCAATGGCAGAGCACATGCTTGGATAAAGCAGGAGAGAAGAATTAGGCAGGCCAGATGGGATGGAAAGAAAAAAGATTTTTTTTTTTAGTAGACTTTTTTATCTGTTTCCTTTCCATTCCATCAGTTCTGCCTAAAAAATGTAGGTCCCGAAACAATACTTAATTGTTTTCCTACACAAAATCCATCTCTGTGGTGGGATGGCCATATTCATCACTTTGACTAAAGGGACAAATTGAATGAAAGTGAATGGTTGGTTTAGAGAAACCACTGGTTTGAGTCATTTTCCTCATTTTGTAGATGGCTGAATTGGGTTGGTTTTTATGGGCTCGTTTGTCTTTCAGAGACACCATGTTGTAGGCACATCTTTGAGAACCTAGTTAGGCCAGCATGTGTTTGGTAAACGCTGGCTCTGGGCTAGTGCCAGGAGGATGAAAGAGCTTCTTAACTCCAGGGGTTTGTGTTGGGATCCAAGACACCGAGAAGAATATATGACAGTTAATGACAGCTAATAACATCCGGGACACAAACACTGTCACCATTGAAATGACTTGGGAAAAGAAGGTGGGAAACAGCAGTGCGTGAAGCCAGTCAGCATCAATTTTGTCCCCCACCCCCACCCCCCAAGGCTTTCATGGAATTCGATAAAAATTTCAAAAACTCCTTGTAGTATTTTATGCATTTTCTTGTCGTCTTGCCTGCCTTCCTTCCTTTCTTCCTTCTTCCCTTCCTTCCTTCCTTCCTTCCTTTTTTACGACTTTTAAAATTGATTTTTAGAGAGAGGAAGGGAGAGGGAGAGAGAAAAACATCAGTGTGAGCACAAAATACTCATCGGCTATCTCTTTGGCTTGTAGTTTGGAAATCTCTGAAACCCACCAGGAAAAACTGCTTTGCAGGTCTTTTTACTACATCAAGTCATTTAGAGAAATTAAATTTCTTAAGCTTTAAAATACACACAGGGCTAGTAAACTGTTAATTTTATTTTTGCAGAAACTGATCAGGCAAAAGGCTATGCATCCCATTTTGAGTAATTTCTACCCAGGACTATATTTATGATGTGGGGTGTTGAGGCAGAACTGATTCTTGTGTATCTCTCCCACCACAGATAGTTGTCACCACCAGCATTGGACAGGATCTGAAAAGTTACCACAATCAGACCATTAGGTAAGTGTGATCTTTCTTGTGATTCAAATGTTGCTGAATGAGGGTTAAGGAATCTTCCTGCCTGAGCCTTCAACCCTAACGTAGTTCGTTATTCTCACGCCTCCTTATTCAGCTTTCCAAGCATGGACTAGTCTGCCCTGCAGCTAGCCTTTGTACTTTCTTTTCTTTCTCCTTTTTACTGCCCACAAACTCTCCCTTTGGCCCCACAACCTTTTTTCCTAAGCAGGAGAAACTACTTCTCTCTCCAGATCGCATTGTAAATTCTTTCTTTCGTGGCACTTCGCATTATTCATTTTCTTTGAAATTATCTTCTACGAAGGATTCTGAAAAATAAATCAAAATATTAATGTTGCTTATTGAGAATGGTTGGTAACGTTGGCCTAGTATAAGACATAAAAGCAGACAGTCTTCATATTTATGTTTATAATCTAAATTTGAAATGTATGCAACTATTGATATTGGTGTAACTTTTCATCTTTATAGAACTGTTCTCTATAAGAGTTATAGAAACTGAGAATTGGGTCCCTTGCCTTGTATTTCATAATTTTTTTGAATTTGCTTCTTTATCCCTGTATAATAACATGTGTTAGTGGCAGAACCATGGGGCAACCTTCTTTAGGAACTCAGGATACCTCATCATAGTTTGATAATCCTATGTAATAAAAGCCTAATATGCTAAGTGTCTGGTTGTCCGTTCAACCAATCAAAGCATAATATGCTAATGATATGCTAAGGCCGCTCAACCACTTGCTATAATATGCACTGACTACCAGGGGGCAGATGCTCTGACCGGTAGGTTAGCTTGCTGCTGGGGTCTGGCAGATCGGGACTGAGCGAGATGGGCCAGACATGCCCTGGAGCCCTCCTGTGGTCTCTCCCCAACTGGCCAACCTCCCTCATCCCAATCCCACAGGCCAGTTTGAGGGACTTCATTGGTGCATGAATTCATGCACCGGGCCTCTAGTGTGTGTGTGTGTGTGTGTGTGTGTGTGTGTGTGTATGTATATATTCAAATGCTTAAGAATGAGTCTAAAGAACAGAAACAAAAATTACCAGCTTAGAACATTTACTGTTTTTTAAAATGTATCAGGACAGTTGGACACCTTGCCTGGGCTGGGGTTGGGGGTCATTCCTCCCTCCTGTAGTCATTGACTACACCAAGCACAAAGCTGCCTTTCCAAACACCTCCATTCACTCAAAGGCCCCTCACAACCCATATTTTCTTGAAAACCAATTATTACAGAAAGGAAAGCAAACAGGAGGAGACAGGGGAATAAAGGGACATACTCTCTACTCCCTACCCCCTGCCTCCCCCTTTCCCCCCACCCTGCCATTTCTGTTTGCATTTAAGCCAAGCTGACTCCTTTTAGGCCCTGGGCACATAGAACAATTCTTAGAGTCATGGCTGGATTAGAGGATTAGAGTTATATGAAAGGCTAAAGAAGTGTTATTCCTTAACCTGCACAGATAGGTCAGTGGTGACTTGATAGCTCTATTGTATGTAGACTGAGGCCCAAGACTGGAGCAGAAGTCTGCAAGTGCACTGATTGGATTTAGACCAGCCCAAAGGCAGTTGGCAGGTGTGAGTTTCGCTGTATATAACAGGTGGCTGTGAGTTCTTTTCTGAAGAGGAGAATAGGAAGGCCCAGGAGTTTTTGCTTTGGTGAAACGGATGATAGTGGCTCTTTGGAAATCCCTCGAGTGCCCTGTAAAGGGGGCTCCAGAAATTCAGGGTTTGTGTTTCAGGATATGAAGTCTAAAATAATCCCTCCCTCAGCCCAGCCCAGCCAGCGTGGCTCAGTGGTTGAGCATCGACCTATGAATCAGAAGGTCATGGTTCAATTCCTGGTCAGGCCACATGTCTGGCTATGGGCTCAAACCCCAGTGGGGGTTGGGCAAGAGGCAGCCGATCGATGATTCTCTTTCATCATTGATGTTTCTATCTCTCCCTCTCTCTTCCTCTCTGAAATCAATGGAAATATATTTAAAATAAAATAAAATAAAATAATCCCTTCCCTTTTTTCCTTTGACACCCACCTCCAACCCCAGAACATTTATGACAACCAATCGAATTTTATAGGCTCTTTTTCATTTTTTATGTAAAGGTTTCCTTTCCTTCTAAATTCCAGAAATCCAGAGGCTGACATGACTGAATCATAGACACAGAGGTCACAGTCTGACCCAGAGCTGGGAACAGGGTGAGGTGAGAAAGGAAAAAAACAAAGCCTACCACCCTCAGTATTGTATTAGTTTGCGGGGCTGCTGAACAAAGTTCCACAAACTGAGTAGCTTCAACCACAGAAATGTATTGTCTCCCAGTCTGGAGGCTAGAAGTCCAAGATCACGGTGTCAGCAGAGCCATGCTCCCTCTGGAGGCTCCCGAGAAGGGTCTGGTCCAGACCTCTTTCCCAGCCCTGGCAGTTCTTTGACGTGGGCAGCATAACTCCAATCTTCACATGGTGTTCACATGGTGTGCGTGTCTGTCCTTGCACAAAGTTCCTCTGATTCTGAGGACCCCAGTCACATGGGATTAAGGGCTCCCAGCATGGCCTTCTCTTAACTTACTACATCTGCAATGACCCTCTTTCCAATAAGGCCACATTATGAGGCCCTTGGGAGTTCAGACTTCAACATATGAATGTTGGCGGGGGGGGGGGGGTACAATTCAACTCATAACAATAATCACGGTAACTAACATTTACTACAGTATTTTCTACAATCAAAATTAATGTCAAGAATCCATAATGAACAGAATATCACAATATTAAGAAAAGACAAAATCAGTGTGGTCATAGAAGATTGTAGAGATGAGGGCTGGTTTCCTGGTATATACATACCAATCCAACATCCCAGTAAAACACCAAAGTGACTCCTTACTTGGCAATATTGGCAGTGCCCACACCCAGGAGTGCCCTCCCCACCACCTCAGCTGCTCTTCCCTGATCCCTGGAACCTCTCCCATCAAACTAAAGAGTTAACACCAGGCCCATTGGGATCCTTGTGATTAGATATTTGGAATTGCACTTTCAGAGTGGGCCAAGCCAGTGGACTGAATAGTCCAGATGTTTCTAGAGGTTCCAAGGAAAGCTTCTTCACCTTTTTTTTCTATTTGTTCTTGAAGTACAAACATAATGGTAGCTGCTCTCCCACAACATTGGTTTAGGAAGGTCAGTAACTAAGTGCTCAAAAGTGCAGTGCTACCCATGCATGAAAGACTACTAGTAACACTTAGTGGCAGGTAACAAATGCAGACCCGTATAGTGTCGAATTCACTCACCTGTCCATCCATCCATTCATCCATTCACTCATCCATCTATCCGTCTGTCCATCCATCCATCCATCCATCCATCCACTCATCCATCCGTCCGTCTGTCCATCCATCCATCCATCTATCCATCCACCCTCTAGTTTATATTCACTCATTCAACACAGCGGCCATGTGGCAGACACAGTGCTGGACTCGGACTAAATACAGTCAGTCCCTGCCTTCCTGGAGCTAAGAAGTCTAGGGGGGGAGAGAGATCTTCAACAGATAAAGTCACAAATAAATTTAAAATGACAAATTGTGAGGGGGGAGGTTGGGGGTTAATGGGGGGGATGAGGACACATTTGTAATACCTTAACTAATAATAAAAAATAAAAAAAATAAAATGACAAATTGTGGCGAATGCTGGGAAGGAAAAGAGTGAGGCAGCCTACGAAGATGACAAGGGGTCAGCATTTAGAGCAGGTCCCGAGGGAATGATATTAAAGATGAGAATTACTCTAAGGAGTGAGGGGGCACTAATTGGCAGCTCTAAGTTCCCCTATGAAAGCCCCCTTGAGCTGGGGCTGTTTCCTGATGCTGAGTGAGGTCTGTTTAACAGCATTGGCTGCCCATGCTCTGCAGTCATAACCCAGGAAGCTCTCCTATGTCCAGATGAGGTTAGACGTCTGACATTGTGTCTGAGGTTTTCGAAAGGGACCGACCTGGACTCTAGAAGATCCAGCTCAGCTCTTATGTCAGAGAAACGGATGACCATCATGCAGTGCACCCATCAAGGAACCACTTGCAATGTTTGTGCAGCCTCTGAGGATTTTAGAGGAGAAAAATGTTGGAGACCAGGCTGGAAAGATCTCCTATTTGGTTATATTATAATCATGATGAAAAAACTAAAAAACATAACCCAGTACCATAGGCACCAAGTAATTTATTGGTCAACTTCGGTTAAAGCAAAGTTTTATTTTAAAAAGATACCTTAACCATTTGATTTTAATTAAAAGATTGAAATGTACAACCATTGCCAGTCTTTCCAGGTAGGGCCTTTCCTTTGAATATGAATCTCCCGATCAGAGTTCTCTCTGATCTTTTGAGTAAACGGCATGCAGTGTCTGTTTCTCCCAATGAAAAGAAAACAAAGACACTTGTAAAATGATCAGAGCCTAAAATCCATCTAGATGTCTTCGATTTCTTTTTCCAACCTTTTACAATTGTCCTACTTCCACAACAATTTTTAGTAACCTTTTTTTTTTTCAGAGAGGAAGGGAGAGGGAGTTATAGATAGAAACATCAGTGATGAGAGAGAATCATTGATCGGCTGCCTCCTGCATGCCCCACATTGGGGATCAAACCCACAACCCTGGCATGTGCCCTGACGGGGAATGGAACTATGACCTCCTGGTTTATAGGTCAATGCTCAATCACTGAGCCACGCTGTCTGAGCAATAACCATTTTTTAACTGAGTCTCCTTGAAGTATTCAACTCAGAATGAACAACTTCTTTTTTTACAGAATGAACAACTTCTGCCCCACCCATATTTTATTGGGGAACATAATATTTAATTATATTGTACAATTAAGTGACCATACAATTGGCATTAACATGTTTGGAAACAAACACATCTGACTTGTACTAAGCATGTCACTCAAGCGGTGGTAGAAAAAGTCCAACAGTGGACTAGGTTAATAATAATCATGAAGTTATGGTGCCTACTATGTGCCAGGCACTGTTCTAAATGCTTTGTTTAAATCCTAGTTCATTGAGTCCTCTCAACAACCCAGTAGACAGGTATTATTATTATATTTATCCCTTTGATAAAATGAGAAACAAGGCTCCAGCATGCAGAAATGGGCCATCAGGGGAGCGGGTGGCTGGTTAAGGAGAGTTCCCGAGAGCTTTTACTCCAGAAGCATTGCTTGGTATCCACGGAGTGCTGGGGATTGTCTCAGGAGGGCAGTTCAAGTCTTTTCTTGAAAAACAGAGTCAGTGTACGCTCTGAGATGATAACTTTGTGGTCCCACCTAAAAAAAAGTCAGGAGAGAAGACCGTCATCTTCTCCTGGCCCCTCAATTCTGAGATTCTGCAAAGAGAACTAACGGGAGAGGAAGCACTTCTTTTCCATGTGAGTTGCCTTTGTCTACAGAGCATTCCAGAGCGCTCATTCCAACTGCCCTCAGTTGGTGCTGTCTGCACGGGCCCATCTCGGGCCCATCTCATCACTCTTTTGTCTCCCTCTCCAGCCAGGTGTGCCTGCTAAGGGTCAGGTTCCTTGCTAACAGTCAGTCCATCTCCCCCCTCTCCCCCCTCTCCCCCTCCCTTCATCTTGCTTGGCTTTTTTTGATCCAGCCACTGGTAGCTTTCTCTGTCCCCATGAGCATCACCCTGGCCTGTTGCCCCTGTGGCTCGCTGGGCTCCTGGCGGTCTGCCTGACATTTTATGCTCTTTCTTTCTGCTTCCATCTGCCCTCTACGCTTCCTGGCTCTTTGCTCTCTGCCTGGCTTGATGTCCACCCCCACCCACTTGCTGTTCACATATGCTCTCATTGCACCTTTCCTATTTTAATTTTTAAAGAAATAGGCAATTAATGCACATGGTTTAAAAAAAATAAAATTATATGAACAGGTATACAGTTAGATGTCTTGCTTCTCTCTCTGCCCCCATCCATTCTACCCTAACATCCCCAAGGGCACCCTGTGCCATGAGGAAATATTGTATTTGTTTCCTGTATACTTACAAAGTTTTTATGCAAATCAATAAAATATATATTCATTTTCCTCTTTCCTAGGTTAAAAGTATACCCTTTGTTCTGCACTTTTGTTTTCATATTTTCACTTAGCAGTGAATTTTGGAGCTCTCTAGGTCAGTCCACTGAGCCCCCATCCCTTGTTTAAACTGTGTAGGGAGAGAGCGCACGGCCAGGCCCCAGCACGGGCGTGGTCAGTCCTCACTGACAGACATCTGGAGTTCGCCAGTCTCTGGCGAATATAATCAAGGTCGCAAGGAACAGCTTTGAGCATTTTATTTGTGCTAACCCAGTTCTCCTTCCATTTTCCTTCCTGATCCTTTGAGTCTTTGAGGACAAAGTGAACTTTCATTGTGTCACTTGTGCTGACCTTTTGTCTTTGGCCAAGACCTTTAACCTTGCTGTGGCCTCCTCCTCCTAACTGAATTTACCTAAGTTCTTACTTAATAGGATATGTTTTTAGTTTTCCTCCACAGATGCCTTCTATCCATTCAACAAGTTTTTTTTTTTTTTCTTTTAGAGTGAAATCGTTCCTGTTGTGGCCAGCAATTCCAAATAATTTTAATGATTCCAAACAGTTTCACCCATCTCAATATCCATTCCTTTTTGATAGTAAGCCAGGCACTCGGCTAGACGTTTTATGTCTTTCTGTTCACTTAATTCTTTTAACGATCCTATAAGTGAGGAGCTAATTTACTAATGAGAAAACTCAGTCCCAGAGAGGTTAAGTGACTGGTCCAAGATCACACAGCTGGTAAAGGGCAGAATCATAGCCCAAGCCTGCCTAACTCCACCATCATCTCATCTGCTAGAACTCAGAGTGAAGGGCCTATGGGACTTTGGAGTAAGTTAATGAGGGTCAATGCAAGAGTTTCTTTTTCAAAACCTGGTTCAAATACAGAGCCTTTGTGTTTTTCTGTAGATTCCTGGAGGACTTCCATTATAATGACACTGCTGGGTACTTCATTATCGGAGGGAGCAGGTATGTGGCCGGCATCGCAGGGTTTTTCGGACCTCTGAAATACTACCGTCTCCGCACTCTGCACCCTGCACAGGTGAGCCCTAGGGATCGAGGCAAAGTTTGTGGGTGCTCACGGGCATGTGGCTCAGGCCTGGAACCCTGTGTAAACAAAAGATTTATTTAAGCGGGATCTCTCATCGGCTCTGTCACCAAACATTATTAATATTGAGTCGTTTCCCCTAGCTAACACGATAATAGATTTCTGTTAACGTTTGGTTCATTTAGTACTCATAAAATGGAAACCATTTACTTCCTCTGTTTTAATAACCACTGGATTAATTATAGAGTAGGTTTTTATCAGGCTGTTGCCCATCCAGTGATTAAACTAATGAAAGGAAAGAGTCTTAGTTATTTGGTAAAGCTTCCTTTAGATGCTATTTTTTAAAGGAGCAACAGAGCAGCCTCGCTAGCAGATGAGGTTCTGTTCACCACGCCCTTCAGAAACTTGGACCTCAGGCTCACACTCAGGTGGCCGGCCCAGAGGGCTTCATAGCTGCTGTTGAATGGCTCTCACCTCCAAACCCACCCCTAGATGCACCTGTCCAGTGTCCAGGCCTGCCCACAGTGCTGCTGCCCAGGGAGGAGGCTGCCCCACAACGGCCTTCACAGCCATTGTTTTCTCTGCCTTTGTAAAGAGATCACTGAATGCCTTAAAAAGGAACTTTCTTTCATTCCTGTGACCCTGTGGGGTTTGTTCTGGAAAAAGCAAGAGGCACTAGACAAAGTCATTGAGGAAAAATGAGGATCCTTCCCATCCATGGGTGCATCTTAGAACCCCAAGTGAGAGACCTCTATGAAGTGGAAAAAATGAGATTTATTCATTTGTGTGGCCAATACTTATTGAACACCTACTCTGTGCCAGGTTCTGTGCCAGGTGCTGAGGAGTCCAAGGTTAATTAAGATAGTAGCTTTCAGCTTTGCTCAGTGGCAGTATTGCAGGCAATGAGGTTTATCCAAGGTGTGATTATTGCTAATTGAAAAAAAAAATAAAGATAGTAGCTTTCAAACTTGTTTTTTAAAGGTGGTCCACAATAAGAAATTTAATATCATGAACAGTACATATGTATGCCCATATATACACACACATATACATATATACACATACATATACACACCCTTGCTACGTTCAGTGTACTCAGATATTTTGTGTTTTATTTTTCTAAAAATCACTGCTTGTGACAGCCACTAAAGTGATTTCATAACCCTCTAATGCAGCGGTTCTCAACCTGTGGGTCGCGACCATCGGAAAACACATATAGCATATCAGATATTTACATTACGATTCATAACAGTAGCAAAATTACAGTTATGAAGTAGCAACAGAAATAATTTTATGGTTGGGGGTCACCACAACATGAGGAACTGTATTAAAGGGTTGCGGCATTAGGAAGGTTGAGAACCACTGCCACAACCTGTATTTTGAAAACCACTGAGTTGGGACAGGACTTTATATATATACTAGAGGCCCAGTGCACAAAAATTTGTGCACTCGGGGGAAAGGAGAGTTCCTCAGCCGGGCCTGTGCCCTCTCGCAGTCTGGGACCCCTCGGGAGATAACGACCTGCTGGCTTAGGCCTGTTCCTGGGTGGCAGAGGGCAGGCCCAATCCCTAGGTGCAGCCCCTGGTCGGGCTCAGAGCAGGGCCGATTGGGGAGTTGGGGCGCCACCCACTGTCATGCACAGAGCAGGGTGGATCGGGAGGTTGCGATGCCACCCTCAGTCACGCTCAGTGTAGGGCCGATTGGGGGGTTGGGGCACCGCCCTCTGTCACACTCAAGGCAGGGTCGATGGGGAGATTGCGGCGCCACCCCCTGTCACACACAGAGCAGGGCCAATCAGGGGGTTGGGGCGCTGCCCCCGTCACTCACAGAGCAGGGCCGGTCAAGGGGTTGGGGTGCCGCACCCTGTCACACACAGAGCCACAGGGCGATCAGGGGGTTTGGGCACTGCCCCCTGTCACGCTGATCCCAGTGCCGGGAGGCCTCTTGGCTCCGCTGATCCCGGTGCTGGGAGGCATATTACCCTTTTACTATATAGGATAGAGACCTGGTGCACGTGTGGGGACCGGCTGGTTTGCCCTGAAGGGTGTCCTGGATCAGGGTGGGGGTCCCTACTGGGGTGCCTGGCCAGTCTGGGTGAGGGGCTGAGGGCTGTTTTCGGGCTGCCGGGTGACTGAAGCTCCCCACCGCTCCTTTTTTTCCTTTTTTTTTTTTTATTCTGGGCCAGCTTTAGCTCTGGCTCCAGCTCTGAGGCCTCTGCTGCTGAAAGCAGGTATCTGGTTTGTTTGGGTTCTATAATCAAAACTCTGTATCAACTCCAGCTCTGAGATCCCGGCGGGCTGAAGGAGGTTTCTGGGGTTTTGTTTAGCTTCTATATTTGTTACAATGTTTCAAACTGCAAGCTCAGAGGCCGGCAGCGGCAGGCGGGGAATGTTGGAGTCCTCCGTCACTGAAGCAAGCAAGCCTCATGTTAGTTTCAAGCTGCCTGGCTGCCAGCCGCCATCTTGGCTGGCAGTTAATTTGCATATCACCCTGATTAGCCAATGGGAAGGGTAGTGGTCGTACGCTAATTACCATGTTTCTCTTTTGTTAGATAGGATATTGATTTCAGAGAGGAAGGGAGAGGGAGAGAGAGATAGACACATCAATGATGTAAGAGAATCATTGATCAACTGCCTCATGCACACCTGCTTCCTCCCCAGGGGATTGAGCCCACAATCTTGGCATGTGACCTGACTGGGAATTGAATCGTAACCTCCTGGTTCACAGGTCAATGCTCAATGACTGAGCCACACTGGCCAGGCCATGAGACAGGTCTTTTTTCTTAAGGAGCTTCCTTATCTCTCTTAAGCAAATATGTCATGAAAGAATGTGGTCTGTGCATTCATTCAGATGTGAGCACAGTGTTTGGGAGCACCGACATGGGAACATGGCTATAGGCAACCAGGTGAGGGTGGGGTAGGCTGTTAGGGAAGCTTCCTGGAAGTGATGACCTTGAATCTGCCCCTTGGAAGTTGAGTAGGAGCCTGCCAAGCAGAAGAAAACAGGAGAAGGGCTCCCAGTCAGCTGCACAGCACAGGTTGACTTCCTGTCCCTTGAGAACTGAAGGGGAGAGGAATATGATTTTCTGGGGACAGCATGTGGTGGGGAGCAAGGAGAGCGTGGAGGCCTGGCCTCTGGGAAAGCCTGGCATTTAAGAAGCTCTGCGGGGGAGAAGATGCCGCAAAAAGAAGCCAGGAGGAAGTGGCCGGAGCCAGAGTGTCCTTGAATTACATCCTCCCTTTGCAAACCCAGAGTGAATGATCTGAGTACAAACAAACCAGCTGGTAATGTCAGAGGGAGAAGGACATCAACCCGGACACAGCCTCAAAGGTATTTGTTTGGTGACAATCGATCACTCGATTTTCTTGCCTTCTTATAGATTTTTAATCCCCTCCTTGAGAAGCAACTTGCTGAACAAATCAAGTTATATTACGAAAGGTGTGCAGAAGTTCAAGAAATAGTGTCTGTGTACGCATCCACAGTACAACAAGGCAGCAGGAGCCAAGAAGCATGTAAGTATTGAGCTTTAGGAGAGCTATCTTTTTTTTTTTTTTAACGTATTTTTATTGATTTCAGAGAGAGGAAGGGAGAGGGAGAGAGAGATAGAAACATCAATGATGAGAGAGAGTCATTGATCGGCTGCCCCTTGAACTCCCGGTACTGGAGATTGAGCCCGAAACCCGGGCATGTGCCCTGGCCGGGAATCGAACTGTGACCTCCTGGTTGGTCGATGCCCAACCACTGAGCCATGCCAGCCGGGCCAGGAGAGCAATCTTTAGCTCTGTGCATCTGTGTCAACACATTTGGCTTCTTTCTGACGGGGTTGGAATAGAACATATATGACTTGATCGATGGGGAGAAGTATGACCTCTGCAGACAGATGCAAGGGAAAGCGTCCATTCCACCTGGATTCCAACCAGACCAACGGCCAACAACAGCCCAACCTGCCTCATAGCTTTAATCGTACGTGGTTTAGCTTAAGTGCACAAAGGGAAGTGTTTTGAGCCTCACATTTCATTATTCCCATTCAGAATGGGATCTGAGGCCGGTCTAAGAAAATAAAAATGAATTGGAAAATAAATTAATCATTAGAAACGTTTCCCCATCGGTGCACTTCTGTCTTGGACCATTAATATCTGAATATTAGCTTTCAGAAGTGTTAAACAATGACTTTGTTGTTCGGGGCTCGGTTTTATTTTTTCAATCCTTGAAATCGACTCATGCTGGAAGACATCGGTAATTTGTAACAGAAGGAATGAGTTTCAAATAGAAGGCTTTCGTGCCTGCTCAGAGTTGCGCGGACATCCTTTCACTCATATGGGGTGTGTTTCTGTTATAAAACGGGCCTCATCTTATCTTCCAACGTTCCAGCTCGGATCTGGCACTTAGCAATTTCTCTGTGCTAGGGATCTTCCTGCTTGATGTGGTGGCAATAGAGTTAGTCACATATGTTCCTTCTGGAAGAGAAGTTCCTCTGGGGCCTTTGCCATCAGCAAAAGCAAATTGAGTATTTCAGTGCTGCCCCCATATCTCATCATCTCCAAAACCGAACTTCCCGTTTCAGGCCAGGGAGGAATGGATGTGTCATGAACACACCCCAGTCCCATAGGGTTCGCATAGCATGGTCCCGGGGAGTGATTGGAGGTGGCAATAGGTAAATGTGGAAGGACGGCTCTTCTGCAATTCGATTTAAGAATAGGCTATACTGGTCCCCAGCTACTGCTCTCACTGCTGAATCATCCAGAAAATACGATGCTGTCAGAAGAGGGGGGAGATATATAGGAATAGGAATGTCCTGAGCAGGAAAGAAACTGGTATTGATAGCTGATGACATTGTAGGAGAGGTAGCCTGCGTGGGCAGGCCAGCCTTGCATGCTGATCTGTTTGGGGCATTGGGATGATTTTTCTACCATCTACCGCCTTGTGTCCCTGGGGATCGTTGGACTTTGCTCCTCAGCTCACACTGCCAACAAAATGGCCTAGATATTGGCCTCCTGGGGACCAGTCCGAGGCCAGCTGCTCATTCTGTAGAATTATTCAACAGCCATCAGCGACTTTGGCACATTTCCCTCGGACTTGGCTTTGAATTTGTGACCTCAAGGCAAAGGCATCGTACCAATTTCAAATCCCTAATGCAGCCCAACCCATACCCAGTAATGGTACTTCTGACCTCTTATTTCTAGTTCCCCATGGGGGAAAGGGTGCAGAGAGGTGAGACTTACCCCGTCCAAGGGGAGTGGTATCTTATGCTTCCCTCTCCTGCAGGTGACCTGCGGAACTCCTACTTGGACCTGAGGCGCAGGTACGGGAGACCCTCCATGTGCAGAGCCTTCCCCTGGGACAAGGAGCTGAGAGCCCAGCACCCCAGCTTGTTCCAGTCCTTGATGGAAATGGGTCTGCTGACGGGTAAGTGTGTCTCTGCCTTGCCTTTGGACGCCGGTTAGGAAGGCTCCCTGTTTTCCCACCTCTTTGGTGATTTATGCCTCCAAGTTATTTTTAACCCTAGTCTTCTAGCTTAACTTTAAATTTAAATTCTGCCTTATCCACAACCCTCAATATATCTATGCACACTTCCAACACTAAATACAAAAACTTATATTTAGGAATCGCATGAGCAACTCTTTCTTTTTTATTGATTTCAGAGAGGAAGGGAGAGGGAGAGAGATAGAAACATCAATGATGAGAGAGAATCATTGATCAACAGCCTCCTGCACTCCCCCTGCTAGGGATCAAGCCCAAAGCCCAGGCATGTGCCCTGACTGGGAATGAAACTGTGACCTCCTGGTTCATAGGTCGATGCCAAACCCCTGAACCACCCTGGCTGGGTGCTCAAGCAATCTTTAGTTAAAGCCAAAGCCTCAAGTGGACAGCCTGCAGCCAGAGCTGGTCCCCAAATGCAGTTGGTTTGGCTCAAATGTTGTTGATTAAAAAATAAAAAAGTTACCAGTATCAAAAAACCTTGTGTAAAAATGCAAATTTTTAGCTTTTCTCAAAACATTCAAAGACCTGGCAACCTGACCTACATCGCAGCAACCCTGGAGGTGAGCGAACACTCGGGCCATTGATAGCCTCTTCTCTCTATTTCAGCAGCACCTGCCTACCTCTTTCATGGGCCTCACCTGCCTGACCCATAGACACTTGAACTGGAGACCCCCTGATTTAAAGTGCACTTTAAATAGCATCTCAAGAATCTTCCCAAATGTGGCCAGCTTCTCCCCTTGCGATTTGGGTTTGCTCAGGGATTCAGTACACCCTGCAAGGCCATGAGTTCTCTTGAAACCATGTCATTTAGGAAGCGGAGAGAAGCTGAGATGTGCAGTCTGGGGAAGGGGACTCAAAGGGGAAGGGTGATGATAATTATCTTAGCGGTCAGAGGCAACCCCTGGTGTTCCGGGCACATGGCTAGATCTTGTGTCAAGGCATTGCCGAAATTGACTTCTGCTTCATGTAAGAAGGAATTCAAGCCCTGTGGGGTATTTCATCTTTCATTCATTGATACTTGCTGAGTGACGGCTTCGTGACTTGGCTAGATTTCAGAGGTAAGTAAGACAACACAAAGCCCCTGCCCTTGGGGCACAGACTTGAAAGCAAGGAAAAGGGGCAATAATATTGAATAGAGGCCGTGGAAGTAAATGGTAAAAGAAGGGAGGGGTCCGTTGTACCTGAGGGGCTGGGATGTTCAGAGACGGTTTCCTGGGGGAGGTGACGCTGGAACTGATAGTTGAAGGGTCAGTAGGTATTTCCCAGGTAAGTAAATGGGGGTGGGCACTGTAGGCAGAGTAGCTGCAGGGAGGTGGAAACAGCACAGCAGTGTTAATGATGGGCAGGGGGTTGGGAGGCAGGGGGAGGCTGGAGAGGAATGATTCCCGCCAGAGCTCAGACACCATTGGAAGAGTTTGGGCTTTACCTTGTAGGTGACAAGGACCTGTTGAAGGGCTTCAGGTGGGGGGTAGAGGTGGGATCAGATTTGGGTTTTTGAGGTGGGATCAGATTTGGGTTTTTGATGTCCCTCTGGGGCTGGGAGGAAGCAGGGCTGTGGAGCTGGAAGCAGTCCATTGCTACGGTCCAGGGGGAGAAGACGCAGGCCTGAACGGGACAGAGTGATGGAGTGAATGAGGGCTGGAAAGAGGTTGGCTCAGAATGAGGCAAGGGAGGCCATGCGGAGTCATGTGACAGCACAGCCTCTGGACCAGGTGGCCTGGGTCCCATTTGAACGTAGCACACCTACTAGCTGTGTGATCTTGATCCAGTTACTTCATTTCTCTGAGCCTCGGTTTCCTCATCTGCATAATGGGGGTGATAATGGTACCTCTCTCCTGGTGTTGGGTTACATGAGTTGATAGAAATATAAAATACTCAGAACAGTGTAGCACACAGTAAGCTCTTTGTAAGCAGTGTTTCTGAACCTCGGTGCTGTTGACATTTTGGACTGGATTCTCTGTGGTGTGGGATCTGTGCTGTGCTTTGTGGGATGCTATATGTGTTTCTGGCCTCTATCCGCTAAGTATCAGTAGCACTCCCTCCCTCCCCATGACTCCCTTCTGGGGTCGACAACCAACAATGTCCTCAGGTGTTGCCAAATGTCCCCAAAGAGCCAAATCGCCTCTGGTTGAGTGTTAGGGCTCTTATCACCCAGCAGACACAATTCCCAGGTTTTTGTTGGTTATCTGGGAGGCGGTGGAGCTGCCCTGCAAGACAGGCGACCAGGAGAGGGAGGCCCATGCCGGACAGTGTAGGCGAAATTGGTTTATGAGATTTCCAATCATATTTAAATGTCGTTTTGCCGATTGGGAACACGAGTGAATCAATTTCACAATTCTTTTTAAAGTAAATACTCTCAATAGAATCTTTTCATGTTGTTTTTACAGCTCAGAAGTTTTGTTTATAAGAATTTAGAACGATTTCTTCTCTGTGGAGTTCTGGAAGTGGAATTTAATTAAAAACCCAAATCATGTGCTCCCCAAACCCAAGGACTTCCCGGGCTGTGGTGCTGCCGACTGTCACATTGCAGCCAGCTGTGAACACCACTGACCCCAAGGGCCACCCCAACCCCCGTTCTGCCTTCAGCCCCTTTTCTTCCAGGTGACGTTGGAGGCTTCTGCAGAGGAGGCGCACGGGGTCCTCATTTAAATTCATCCCTACCTGGCACACTGCCCTCGCTTGGGCTGTCACAGCTCTCCCGCTCACCCTGGAGAGCCTGGTGCTAGACACTGTGCCCATTTTCTAACAAGGCTGTGAGAAACGCAGAACACTTGATTTCATAAATTGAGGGTAAAAAAAATAAGTGTACAGTTTTTAAAGTATCTTTCCTCTGGTCTATAAATAGAAGAGTAGTAAGACTGGTGTGACTGTGTTTCTGTTCCTGGTCTCTCACATACCTTTCCTCCCAAGCTCATCTTGCTGGGAGTGAGTGTCTGGCTGGCTTTGGAGGGCTCTGAGCCACTCGAGTTAATAGGGACTGTGTTCGCAGTGCTTTCTGCCGCCGCCCCGAGCTGTCCAGTCTGCTGATTGGTGGACTTGAATAAAGTCCATCCTCATCATAGTACAGTTCTCATTTCTTTTTTTTAATTATATTTATATATTTTATTGATTTTTTACAGAGAGGAGGGGAGAGGGATAGAGTTAGAAACATCGATGAGAGAGAAACATCGATCAGCTGCCTCCTGCACACTCCCCACTGGGGATGTGCTCGCAACCAAGGTACATGCCCTTGACTGGAATCGAATCTGGGACCCTTGAGTCCGCAGGCCAATGCTCTATCCACTGAGCCAATCTGGTTAGGGCAGTTCTCATTTCTGAGATACACTCGGAGGATGGACTCGAGGATCGGGTGTTTGATGCTTGGAATTCTTGCTGTGGGAACTGACTAGGTGCAGACACAAAGGAGTTTAACTGTCTCTGGAACTTCTTTTCTTTTTTAAAATTTATGTTTATTGTTGTAAATATTACAGATGTCCCTTCTTTTCCCCCACTCTCACCCCCCCTCCCCCGCCCTGACTTCACCACACTATTGTCTGTGTCCATGAGTTACGCATAGACGCATATGAGTTCTTTGGTTAACCTCTCCCCAACCCCAATTCCTCTGAACTCTGAGATTCATCAGTCTGTTGCATGCTTCCATGTCTCTGGATCTATTTTGTTTGTCAGTTTATTTTGTTCATTAGGTTCCATATATGAGTGAGGTCACCTGGAGAGTATGATGCTGAGCAAAATAAGCCAGTCAGAGAAGGATAAGTGTCACATGTGTCAGGAATTTCTGAAGTCACTCCTGTCACAACTTTCCATTCCCCCCCTCTCCTCTCCTCCCTCCCTTCCTCCCTTCTTTCCTTCCCTTCCCTTCCCTCTATTTCCTCCCTCCCTCCCTCCCTCCCTCCCTCCCTCCCTCCCTCCCTCTCTCCCTCTCTCCCTCCCTTCCACTCTCCTTAAACAAGTGTTGACTGAGTGCCCTCTGTGAGCCAGGACAGGACAGCAATGGGGCCATGTTTCTTTAAATTTAGGGGAATATAAAGAAAATACCAACACCCCTAATTTCTACCAAGGGAATTACTTTATGGAATTTTCTTTTCCTGGAATTTTGAAAAGAAAAAAAAAAAAAAAAGACAGCGTGAGACACTGGCCTGCGATTTCCAGTTCTTGGCAACAGCGTCCCTCTTCTTGGCAGCCTCTCCTCAGCGAGACTGCCGACTACGCTTCCCGGCGGCCATGCATGTGCATCTCGGACTGGAGAGTGTTCTCTCCCCACGCTATGTGATTTCAGGCGGATCATCGGCCCTCACTGTAAGCTAACAACACACTTCAGAGGAGCCCTGAGAACCTTGCAGGGGGTGGGGAGGGGTCAGCAGCTCGGGCTTCACTAGCAACCGGCAGAGAGAGTGTCCCCTGCATTCCGGCCAAGTGCGGTCAGGAGCGGTCACCACTGTCCAGGGTGCCCAAAGGTGGGGCTGTGTGTCCTCCTGCAGAGGAGAATCACCAAGTATTCCCACGGCACTCCTTCAGGACTGGAATTAAAAGTATAGCCCGGCCCGCATGGCTCAGTGGTTGATCTATGAGCCAGGAGGTCACAGTTCAGTTCCCGGTTGGGGCACATGCCCGAGTTGTGGGCTTGATTCCCCAGTATGGGATGTGCAGGGGGCAGCTGATCAGTGATTCTTTCTCATCATTGATGTTTCTATCTCTCTCGCCCTCTCCCTTTCTCTCTGAAATCAGTGAAAACATTTTTTTAAAGTATATACAAGTATACATATTTGTGTGGTAAAACACAAATGACAGCATTCCCCATTTTGAAGTGTAAAGTAGTGTTAAGGACCTTCACATTGTTGCTCAGCAGATCTCTAGAACTTTCTCATCTTGTAAAACTGAAACTGTACCTACTGAACAACAACTCTCCATCCCCCCCCCCAGGCCCTAGTCACAACTGTCCTACTTTCAGTCTCTATGAACTTGGCTATTCTGGATACTTCATATTAAGGGAATCCTACAGTATTTGTCTTTTGGTGACTGGCTTATTTCACTTAGCACAAAGTCCTCAAGGTTCTTCAGCGTTGTAGCATGTCAGAATCTTCTTCCTTTTTAAGGCTGAATGCTATTCCATTGTTACGTAGACCACACTTTGTTTGTCCATTCATCCATTGATGGATGTTTGGGTTGCTTTCCCCTCGTGGCTATTGTGAACGGTGCTGCTATGAGCATGGGTGTGAAAATATCTCTTCAAACTTGGCTTTCAATTCTTCTGAATATATACTCAAAGGTGGGATTGCTGAATCATTTGATAATTCTGTTTAATTTTTTGAGGAGCAACCATACCGTTTTTCTTAGTGGCTGCATCATTTTAGATTCCCACCAACAGTGCATAAGGGTTATAATTTCTCCACATCCTTGCTAATACTTGTTATTTTCTGTGTTTTTTAAAAATATATTTTTATTTACTTCAGAGAGAGGGAGAGAGAGGGAGAGAGAGATAGTAACAATAATGATGAGAGAGAATCATTGATTGGCTGCCTCCTACAGGCCCCATTGGGGATCCAGCTCACAACCTGGGCATGTGCCCTGACTGGGAATTGAACCCTGACCTCCTGGTTCAGGAGTTGACACTCAACCACTGAGCTACCGGGCTCTGTCTTTGTGTGTGTGTGTGTGTGTGTGTGTGTGTGTGTGTGTGTGTGTGTGTGTTTTTATAGTAGCCATCCTCATGTTTATAATTTATATACTGGGGAAAGTCTGGTTTAACAGCAATTAAGAATAATGCTGTCATAAAAAAAAAGAATAATGCTGTCATAAAATGACATAATGTCTATGAAAGAGCTTGTGGATGGAAAGGTACCATATGGATATGAGGGATGGAAAGGTAGCATATGGATGTGAGGGATGGGATTGTCTGAATAGAATTCATCCACTCTGCCCTGAGTGACAGCCATGTGGTCCCGTATGTGCCTCTATCACTCGCTCAGTTGCAAGCTTGTTGAGGGCAGTGCAAGCACTGTAGTAAGTATCCCACTTACACTCCTAATTCTCCACAGTGTTTGGCATACATTAGCTGCTTAGCTGCCACTCTTGCCTATGACCCTACCCAGCGTGTTTCTGCACCATTCCCCTCAAAGAACATACCTCACCCACCCACGCTTCTCAGCTCACCTGCCCTGCAAACAGTCTTCAAGTCCCACCTCAGGTCCTGCCTCTTCACGTCATCTTTCCTGCCCCCCAGGCAGACGGCTCCATCTCCCAGGCTGTCCTTGCCAACGGGTAGGTTTCCCCTTTACAGTCCCTGTCCTACTGCATTACAGTGGGTTTGCCCGTCCGATTCCACAGTGGAGCGTACCTGACAGGAGCAGGAGTAGGATTTCTTTGAAGCCCCTCAGGAAGTATTTGATGAGTAACTGAATGCACTCTCGGTGAATAGGGGATCCCATTGGAAGGACTAACACAGTCTTGGGTCAGTGAGTCACTCCAGGAGCGAGGAGTTAGACTTCTGGGAGACACAGGTTCAAGGTCTGCCCTAGCCAAGCCGTGACACCACTCCAGCCTGAGAGTTCTGTGGGCTTATTTGCGTTCTCTCTGTATTGTTCTCATTTCTCGCGCACTCCTTAGCTTGTGACCTCTCAGGAGCTGCTGTCCTGGCTCCGAAAACAGCTCTACAAATGTAGCTCTGTTTCCAGGTCTCCCAGGACACTGTTCCCCAACTCTCCCCGGCAACAAGAGACCAGAATCCCTCTTAGTCTATGCGCGCCCATTACAAAAGGACTCTCGCCATGGGGCCCTTGCTGTTCTTGCCTTCGTATGTCTTCAGTCTAGTTGCTGAGGTATATGGGTGCCCGGATGTAAAACAGCCCCTAGGTCCAGAGCACCCACGTGTTGGGTACCTCCGAATACTGTGCTGGGCCCTGGGGCGACTGTGGTGAACAGCATGGACCAGCCCGCACACGGATCTCTGCCAAGTGCCAGGGAACGTGGGGGCGGGAGGCTTCTTCATGCTGACAGCTGATGCGCTGCTAACCTGGTGTAAAATGCAGCTGTCCCCTCTGGTGGTTCCCACTCTGAAGTATCGTAGGACGAACGCCTCACCTCCCAGAGTTGGCATGCCTTTGAATTAAAGGTGGCAGCCCTGCTTGGGGCCTCAGCTATATGCAGTGCATAGAGATGTGGCAGAAACACTCATCCTGCCTCCCAGCATGCCCGGCTGCTGCCCTGCATCCCAAAGTCCTTGCTTGGCTCTGGAATTCTCCTGGACCGGTCTGTCCCGAAGCTCGCCACTGTCCAGCTGCTGGCTGGCATCCAACACTGGACCCCGTGCTCAGGTCTTCAGGGGGGCATGCTGATTGGCCAGCCTCTGCGTGGTTTCCTGGGGAACCTCCAGTTCTCCAGGAAAATGGCTCCCGGCAGAGCATGGAAATTGCCCTATTAGCATTCGGGCTTTTTCTGATGCTAGGTCAGTAGTATTTCAGGACGCACGCTTTTTCACTATTTCAGAGGTGTGCGGCTATTTCTTTTGCTCTCCTTCACTTTTCCTTGTTGAAACGGAATGCTTTGAACTCCAAGCCCCTTTGAACCGGGCTCTGGCATCCAGGGAGAAGGGATGGTGGGGACTGGGCTGGTAAGAGGCTGGATGACAATGGCAGGGGGGCTGGAGGCCAGAGAGAGCTGGTTGTGGAAGAAGTGAGAAAGGGCACAGAGACTCCGGTGCAGGTGGGATCTGAAGAAAGGGAGAGACAAGTGAGGGAAACAGGTGTGCTGGCTGGCCTCTCCGGACATCTGCCTGAGGCCAGACCTGCTTGCTCCCTTTTATCCTGCCCTGGGCACCTCTGAGCCTGTGGCTCCGGGAAATCCGAGCTCTGCCAGCAAATGGTTCTCAGGAGAAGGCCAGGTCTGAGGATAGGCTCGGCCCCCAGGGCAGACACCATCTGTGTTTCCCTGCAGGGCCAGGGCCGGACTCCCGCCCCAGGCTTTGCCGTGCTGAGCTGCTGAGCAGGGGAAGAGGTGCCTCCGCACAATATGCCGAGGTTGCCGGCTGCACTGGCTTCACTCTAATTTGTTATTAACTCTTCTCATTTTGGCCCACAATCGCAGTGTTTATGTGGAGACTCTGAAATGCAGAGCATGGAAATGATGTTACTTAATAACTCCGGGATACTGTGTCCTTTAAGGGCTATTTCATTGTTGTTTGTTGCAGAGCCATCATCTTTATTTTTTTATTTAAGAAAGCATACATTATAATTTTTTTAACTCACAGAAGCACAAAGAAAGGGCCATGTTTTTCCTGCCCAGATAATCCCTGATGACAGTACGGAAAGCTGGGAAGGAAGGGACAGAGGGAGGGAAGGGAGGAGGGAGAGAAGTTCCATGTATAAAACCAGAAAATTTGCACCATACAGTAAAGTACAAACAGTTTCCTTTTGAGATCGAAATAAGCTACCCCCGTAGGTCTCGGGAACCCAGTGGGGCTCACCTGATCAGAATGCAAATGAGGAACACCCTGTGTTTTTGAAACCAGTACACTTGGCGAAGATCTTCTTTTTCTGGTTAAATGACATTTTCTCCGTTCACTTTCCCCCCACTTTCTAACTTCTACTTTGGATGCATTACGCCTTTTGGAAGCTTGGGACTAAAAATGACTTTCCTATTGATGTCCCATTCCTCTCCCAAGAAATGAGTCTGTCTGTCGCCTTCTGAATTCTCAATCACTCTAGCCAGTGGCTACCTTCTCATTTTCTGCTTTTCTGCCTCTTTTAACGATAAGTGCACACACAGTGACCTTCTGACGTTGCTATAAAAAAGAAAAAAGAGGGAAATAAATGGTGCTGTGCTACCTGGAAAATAGTAAGGATTAATTAACTGGTGTCCTTCGCTTCTGATGCAGGAAGAAGAAAATGGGAAAATGTCTCTTTTTTCCTATTTTGTTTGTTTTTCATTATACCATTAATCTCCATAAACAAGGCATGTTTTTTTTAGTTACAGATCGACTAGAAAAAATGCATATGCGAAACCAGATGGGTGAAATTAACAGTTTCATTAAACTGGTTTTCAAATTGCCAGTTCAACAATTATCACCAGTGACATCATGGCTTGGATTTTGTGCTACAGTTAGAATTTGAACTTTAAAGAATGCGCAAAAAGGAGCAGTTTTACTCTAGACTTATTTTTTTTATTATATTCACTAGTGCAGAAAATTGTTTAGATGCTTTTGCAGAGAAAATACTGATTGGTACTGTTTGGGGGGAAATTTATTTTAATGTGTGAGGGCACTAACGAAGCCTTCTCAACCTGCCTACGTTTCCGTGTACAGAGTGTTTTTGCGCCGGCTTAGAGCTTCCTGGATGATCTCCCTTTTGCTCCGCATTCTCCAGCAATCCCAGCTACCTGCACACTCCGCTAATGATTTCTGGGGTTCTGTGCCAGGGGTCGGCGGGGCGAGTGTTTCATTTGGAGCTCCATTTGGTTTGGAGTCTCTTCTCTCCTCTGAGCCCACAAAGCCCGTGCCCGTGGGCACTCAGGCAGAACTCATCATCTCGGTTGGGGGTTTGGCAGAACAGGTGAGGCAGGGATGAGTTGTTAACAAAATGCTAATGTTGCCCTGCTCTAAGTGTGGACAGTAGGGCATCGGAGATGGTACATATTTAAAAGTAAACATATGGCCCGGCTGGAGTGGCTCAGTTGGTTGAGCATCATTGTCCTATGCACCGAAAGATTGCTGGTTCAGTTCCCGGGCAGAGCACATACCTGGGTTGCAGGCTTGATACCCAGTCGGGGAGCGTCCGGAAAGTAACTGATTGATGTTTCTCTCTCAGATTGATGTTCTCTCTCTCTCTCTCTCTCTCTCTCTCTCTCTCTCCCTCCCTCCCTCCCGCCCTCCCTCCCTTCCCCTCTCTAAGTATTCCTCAGGTGAGGGTTAAAAAAAAGGAAGTTTAAAAGTAAACATATATGTAAACATATGCACAAGTAGAAGTAGGATTTACTTTGCAGCTCCATCGAGTGCTGTAGGCACTGCACCCAGTGAAGGTTCAAGGGTGGAGCAGGATGGAATTCTTCTCTCAACTAGGCAAAGGGAACATCCAAAATGAGATCACCAGACTCCTGGTGGAAAACGGTGTTGTTACTCAGATATATCCCTACAGATGAGCAGAGGGAACTATTCAAGGATGTTCACTGCCATCTTGTTGGTTATAGCAAAACCAAGGGAAGCAACCCAGGAGTCTAAAAATAGAAAACTGGTAGGACAACAGCACTTCTTTAGAATGCAATCCTATTGAAGCTTTAGAATGAATGAGCTTCTGACAGCCACAGGCAGATACTCAAGAGATATGATTAATTTAAAAAATATATGTTTTATTGATTTTGAGAGAGAGAGAGAGAGAGAGAGAGAGAGAGAGAGAAACATTGATTGGTTACTTCCCCTATGCACCCCAACTGGGGATCGAACCTAAAACCTGAGTATATGCCTTTACTGGGAATCAAACCAGCAACCTTTTGGATCATAGGATGACACTCAACCAACTGAGTCAGACCGCCAGGGCTGAGATATGGTTAATTTCTAAAAGTTGAGGGTCAGAATCTATAGGAACTTTTTGGAAGAAATATGTGTATGTATATTTGCAAAGAGATGTGTATATGAATTATTGTCTGTGCAAAGGAAAAGCCTGGAAGCATGTTTACCAAGCTTTTAACAGTGTTTCCCTTTGCTATTATAGAAGGCTTGGGAGAATATTTATTTAAATTATGAGAATCATTTTGCTACCCCTGACACGAAAGGGAGCAAGCAGTTCTGGCTTGAAGACCTGAGCATGGGGTCTAGTGTTGGATGCCAGCCAGCAGCTCGACAGTGGTGAGCTTCGGGACAGAGCGGTCCAGGAGAATTCCGGAGCCAAGTAAAACATTGAATTACTTGATTGTTTTTTCAATTCTTATTTTATAATGATTCTTCGTATTAAAATATCCGAAAGCAGTAGCATTTTCTCAAAATCTTCATTAGAATCATATATGCTGCCTGTTTGCAGCCCATTTTTAATTAGTGAAGAAAACTTTAATGGAGTTTATTGTACTTTTGAAGCCAAATCCCTGAAACAATGACTACTTCTAATGATAAAGAGGGCATTATTTTTAAAATCTCCTGAGAATAAATGGGTTTTAATTTGGGGGGCAGGGGAAGAAGGATAGGGACAGAAGGAACTTCTGTTTTTATTTTATATAAATCTGCACTGTTTGGTTTTTATTTTTATTTATTTATTTTTTACAAAAAGCCGCTATTTCTTTAGGGATTAAAGAAATACAGAAAGAGGAGCAAATTCCATTTGTTCAGTAATGTGATTTTTTCTCAGCACCTACCGCTTGGGATGGAGAGCGTAAAGGCAGTCCCAGCTGCTGGCTCTGACCCGGTGAGGGCTGGAGTGGGAGTGCCAGGAGCCAGGACATGTGATTTCTTAGCTCTGGGTGTAGGTGGTAGGTGGCCTCCTTCCCCACAGCTTAGCCGAAAAGACACATGCCACCTCTCGGGTGGATCCAGAGCTGGGCTCAGCCACTCGCCAGCTATTGTAACCTGAGACAGGTTAATCGACCTCTCCAGACTCCAGTCTCCTCTTCCAAAAAAAATGAGGCATCCAGGAGGCAGCCAATCAATGATTCTCTCTCCTCATTGATGTTTCTATCTCTCTCTCCCTCTCCCTTCCTCTCTGAAATAAATAAAATATTATAGTACCACCTCATAAAATTGTTGGGATTACATGACATCATTTGCATAAGTCACCTAACGCAGTATTTGGCATTTTGTAAGCCTTCAATAAACGCTGACTAGTTATTGTATTTAGAAACCCACGAGAAAAATTGGAGACAAAACATAGGAAAGCATCTCAAAATAAGTTTCTATTGTTCAACATTTTAGAACAGCACCTAGGAACTAATCCTGAAATAAAGCACATTCTTCTTCAGAGAGTCTTAGAGGGGGAAAAAGTCTCTGGAAGATTCGGTGATCCTGATTTGGTGATGACTTATCTGGTTGAGTAAATTACTCCCAAGGCGCTATCTCAGCTATATAAGGCACATCCTTTTCCCCAGGATACTAGGCTGTCATTTGGTGCCAAAGGAAAAGCTATTCACAGAATGACACCGTGGCATCCCCGAAGGGTTTGATGTATCTCCCCCATAAGGTGGTATATTTCAAGGCTCTGCAGAACTAACCATATTAATAACTTAGCGGGGTGAATTGGCTTTTCCCTCTTCGATCCCATGGTAATTAATTGTGTGGGCTGTGAACTGTGTGCCTTACAGTGCCAACGCACCAACATGAGTCCGTGTTGGAGATCGGCGGGATGATATTTGAGAAGGCTGCAAAGAGACTCTCCAGTGTTGATGGTCTTCACCGAATTGGTTCTGTGGTCCCCCTCCTGATGGATTCCAGCTGCTGCGGGTATCATAAAGCATCCTACTACCTCGCGGTCTTTTATGAAACTGGATTAAATATACCTCGGGATCGGCTGCAGGTAGAGTATTTCATGGGCTCCAGGGGTATCCATCACTGACGTTATATTTGCAGAGTAATGCTCTCGTGCCCCCGAGGAACCTGGACAGGCGCATGCTCCCAGGAATCCTTTAGAATCTTTACATCAAGATCAACATCCTAGACTGTCCAGTGTGGCTCAGTGGTTGAGTGTCAACCTATGAACCAGTAGGTCACAGTTTGATTCCCGGTCAGGACACATGCCCGGGTTGCAGGCTTGATCCCCAGTGGGGGTCATGCAGGAGGCAGCCAATCAATGATTCTCTCTCGTCATTGATGTTTCTTTCTCTCTCTCCCTTTCCCTTCCTCTCTAAAATCAATAAAAATATATTTTTTTAAAAAAAAGAAAAGATTAATATCCTAGGGCTGTGCTCAACACAGGCTCTGGCTTTCAGTGTCCCTTCCTAGGCTCTGGGATGTGACTGGTATATGCTAAGGAACAGTTTGGGCAGGACTTACCAGAATCTCAGCCCTTCAAGAACAGGCGCCTCTTACCCAATTCTTATAACAGCTCTGGCTGTGGGACCATTACCCCGTGACTTCTTAGCTAAGTGAAGTCATTTGGGCCTAGAAACAAAATATTGACACATCTAGCCTTTAAAATAGAAGCTATCCCAGGCAGTTTCGTTTTTGGTTCTGGATCCAGATGTATTATGCCACTTGCGTAACATTTGGAATCACGTTTGTGTTAAGTACTGCTGAGCGGTCCCCGGTCCCCTTTTTTCTGGATTTGTTCATCTTGGGTTTGGAGAGTCAAACTGCTTAGACATGCCCAGGTGGCTCCGTGTTTTGTTTTGTTTTTCGATGACTTCTTTGTGCCTGTCTCTGGCTTGTAGAAGCTCGTGAGGGATGGCATGCTTTCCTGAGTCCCTGAGGCAATCCCCACAAAGGTGGAATAGTCCAGAAGATTCTAGCCCTGTCTCTGTCACAAAGTGGCTGGCTGGTTGGCCATAGACAAATAAATAACTTCACCTCTCTGGGCCTCTATTTCCTGAGCTATGAAATGAGGTTTTTCCATCAGTTGATCTCAAAAGACCCTTCTTAACACTGACATTCTGAGAGCATGAGGCTGGGACATGACCCAGTCTTCAGATCACCTGGCCATAGATGATGTAGCTGAAGCAGACCTAGAGCAGTCAATGGATACACAGAGATACTGTGAGAGAAGGCAGGGAAAGTCCTGGTTTTCACTGAAGAAGGGCAAAAATCAATAAATTTTAAGCTATTAGACATTTAGAAGGACAGATATCTGGGAATCTGTAGGCCATGAGAACGAGGCCGTGCCTTCTCTAAAGAGATTTTTAAGGCCTGTTAATGTGCTTTGGAATGACTAGGATCATATAAGGACAGGGCCCATGACCTTTCAGTGGTTGGATTTTATGACCCTTATCTCTAACCTTCCGAACACTGTCCATTTCTTCCTAACAGGGCATGTTGTATAGTTTGGTTGGAGGCCAGGGCAGTGAGAGGCTGTCTTCAATGAATCTTGGGTACAAACACTTCCAAGGTATTGACAACTACCCCCTGGACTGGGAGCTGTCCTACGCCTACTACAGCAATATTGCCACAAAGACACCCCTGGACCAGCAGATGCTACAAGGAGATCAGGTACAAAAGACAAATGGGAGGAAGTGGGCATGGCCCTGCCTACCAGGGCTTCCTGAATTTTCATGAGGTGCCTGCACCTGTGGCTGTCGACCTCCACTGGCCTCCTGAGGATGAGCGTCACTGCATGGAGAGAAAAGTTTTCTTGCATCCTCCACTTCCTGTTTCCTGTCTGTCCTCTCAGGCTGAGTGTAGGAACAATCCTCCATGTATCCATGAAAAGCTTTTCATGAATGGGAGGACTCGTACACCAAGGGTAGATCTGGCCGTGGACGAATTTTGATTTTGCAAGAAAATGTGTACCACAAATATAGGTGTCTGGACTTTGTTCCAACACCATGTGACATGGTAGGTCTGAAGATGTTAGGGGACGTTGTGTCAAATGGAGGGGGGAGATAGTAAACCAAGGGCTCCTATCAATATGTAACGAGCAAGAAGGGTCTATGACATCAGGAAGCGAGCTCCGTCCCTAGCTATGCTCCCACTGTTGGGGGCCTTAAGAAGCATCTATCCCCATTGTGTAGCCTTACTGGCCCAGTGCTCCCACATTACTGACAGCATGTGCCGTTTGCACTCACTCCAGCCCCTGACTTTGCAGGCTCCCAAATACTTTTGACTCTTTGGTCAAAGCTATCAATGGCTCATATCAACTCACAGAGCATAATGTGTTATGTTAGACCAACCGATGGTTGTTTCCAGACTTGTGTGGATGGCAGCAAATAAAAGGGTACAAGGAAAGGAGACAGTGTAAGAATAACAGGGAGGCTGTCTCTAGATGACAGAGATTTGTATCCAGCGGGAGCAGACCCTGACACGGTTAGCTTCTTGGAATGTGTTTTATGTATATCCTCTTTCTCCAGAAAGGATATAAGATGTTTTGATGGTCTAGCACTTGAGATGGTCGAGAGGAAGCCTGAGTAGTCTTACCAGGAGTAGGCATTGTTTTTCCGTAAAGGGACAGATAGTAAATATTTTAGCTTTTGTCTATATAGTCTCTGTTGCAACTACTCAACTCTCCCAGAGACAATCCTATGTAATAAAAGCAAATATGCTAATTAGACCAGAAGGCAGAACGACCTTCCAGAACAACCAGTGGGTGGGGCCATGAGGCAACCAGGGCTGTGATGGGCCAAGACCCTTGCACGAATTTCATGCATTGGGCCTCTGCTTTGCCGGGTTTGGCCTTGATCTAGGCCAGAAGCTCCTGATTTTCCCTGCTAATGCTCTGTAAGCCAAGGGGATGGGCCTAGCTAGGTCAGGGTTGTGGAATCAGGCTGAGCAGCTAATTGGGAACCAGACCCCTCACTGTGCCCTCAGAAACCCACAGTGCAGAAACCGTGTGCTTTGATGATTGGGAATGGATGGTTTCCGGAAAAGAAATCCACAGTGACCACTACACAGTTATGAAATAAATGACTCGAAGATACATGCCGTCAGTGCACAAGCTATAAAACACCAAAAGGCTGTCGGTGTAGACATCGAATTCCTTTAGAAAGTGATTTCTTTGCAATAAACTTACTTATACATTCTTATCATCATCATATGTATTCTCTCATTTTGCCCTTGGCCCATATGAGCCAAGGGCAAAATTTGACTGCCATTTGACAGGAATTAATTTAGTTGATAGTTTTGTTTTTAATTCTTCTGAAAAAACATTTCATACAAAATCAAGCCATGAAATAATATTGCCATCGTTCTACTAAGTCTGGATATGGTAATGATGCCCTATATGTATAATATACTTTTAAGAATTCTAATTCAGCATAAATTAGCAACGGGAAATGGTATGTTGCTAACAAGATCCTCTCCTTTTGAAGATTTGACACATGAAACGTTATGATTATGAAAGAAAATGTTTAATTGGTCAGAACCAGCGAAGATGAATAGAAATGATCCATCTTGCAGCTGAAAAGTCGTCTGATTAAGAATGCCAGATACGAATTACACAGTTAGAAGAGTTGCATCATAGCTCATTTTCTTAAGAATGTGTAATTAATGGCTGCTTGAGAATCTAAGCAGGTGTCATACGTTGATGTAAATGTCCTTTTGTCGAGAAATCTATTAGCTCGGCAGCAGCACGTAACAGAGGAGGAGATATGGGAGGCCAGACCTCTAATTAACAAGCCGAGGATCCGTCAGAAATTCTTTTCTTGATTCTTGTCTCATTGTCTCTTTTATGTACCTCTCGGTTCCCATCACTTCATCTCCTTTATGAGGACTCTCACTTCACTTCACCTCTTTACGGTTCCATGGGGCTCCGCTTCTGATTGCAGAGAAAGAAGATGCTCTTGGGTTTTGTTTGTTTTTGTGGCTTAATCACAGATGAGTTCCTCTCAGTCTCTCAGTACTAGCTTTTCCGCCACATTTGGTCCACAGCCTCCTCTCTGTGCCTGCTAGCGGGCAGGGGTCTCAGCTCACCCACACCCCTGCTTTCAAGTCCTCCGCACGCTGATGATGCTCACACATTCCTCTCCATCTGAGCTATTTCTTACGCCCCGCATCTGTGATCCTCATATACCACAAAGGCAGCCCAGCATCTCCTGCCCTCGCTTCCCCACAAACACCGTAACCGGTGGCACCATTTCCCATGCTAGCGACTGGGGTGTCATCTTTGATCTCCCCATCATCCGATCAATCACAATCCACAACAGCTTTCATGCCAGGCTGTCTCTTCCCATTTCCATCCCTGCTGCCACAGCCTACATTTGTCTTTCATTGTCTCTCTCTGAGCTGCTGTGACAGCCTCCTGTAACGGGCTAAGTTATGTGCCCTCTCTCCAAATTCATACATTGAAGCCCTTGCCCCCAGTACCTCAGACTGTGACTGTACTTGGAAATAGGACCTTTAAAGAGGCAACTGAGTCACAATGGAGTCGTTAGGTGGGCCCTAATCCAGTAGGATGGTGTCCTTACAAGAAAAGGCGATGAGGACACAGACAAAACAGACAGAGGAATGACCATGTGAGGACCTGGTGAGAAAGTGGCCATCTGCACGCTAAGGAGAGAAGCCTCAAAAGAAAGTGGATCTGCTAACATCTTGGACTTCTGGCCTCCAGAACTGAGGAAATAAATTGAAGCACCCAGCCTGGGGTATTTTGTCACGGCAGCCCTAGCAAACTAATATACCTCCCAGCTGTCATCAGTCTTGTCCCTTCCCATGCTCTTCTCATTCTTACGGAGGCCAAAGTGGGGTGTCGACAGTGGAGGTTCGAAACCTGGCTACATATCACAATTACTTGGTGGCTTAAAGAACACATCTACACAGGCTCCACCCCATAATCTTATAGAAGTGAGGGGGGCCCAGACGTATAACATGCATATATATATATATATATATATATATATATATATATATATATATGGAGATATAGATATAGATATAGATATAGATATAGATGTAGATGTAGATGTAGATGTAGATGTAGATGTAGATGTAGATGTAGATGTAGATATAGATATAGATATAGATATAGATATAGATGATATAGATATGGATGTGTAAAAGCTCCTCAGATGACCCTAATGTGCGGCCAGTGTTGAGAAGTACTGACCCAGAGCACAAGGTCCAGCTCGTCACGTGGCATAGGAGACACTCCTTGCCCTGATTTCTCTCTATTGCCCCAGCCTCAGCTCTCAGTCATCCCCACCTGGCCTGTCCACTCAGGAGAAACTAAGCTTTTGGCCACACTTCCTGGCCTTCCTGGGTCTCCTCTGCTTGGGGTCCTTTCTCCATGCTCACCAGCCTTTTCCCGCCTGCTGACTTCCCTCCTACTTGAACACAAGGGTCAGACTTCACCTCCTCCTCCTGACCTTCCTTTTGCTATGGGGCTTTGGAACAGGGCACCTCCCTGCCATTGCTCTTATGGTGAGTGTTGGGTACGTGGCCATAGACCTGGCTTCCCCAGTAGACTGTGAGCTCCAAGACAGGCACCTGGTCTACTCACATCAGTGGCCCCAGTGCCCAGCACTGTGCTTGACATGTAGTTGGCGCTCAGTGTCTACTGATCGGATGATGGACAGGCTGGGGGTGCAGAGCGTCCAGTCCAGTGATGAGCACAAAGGGACTGTAATTTCTTGTTGACTTTGGTGCTTTGTGATGCGACCAGTGTTTGTTGACAGCCAGTACCCAGAGCAGTGGCTGTCAACTCTGCCTCTCTTGCATTCAACACCACTTCGTATGCGGTACCCCCTGTTTGGGGAATCTTGGGTACTTGCTTTCTTGTCTCTCCATAGTTACTGACAATATTCCCTTGTTCTTACGTTAAAATCCCAAAATGTTACATTTCAACAAAGAACACACACACCCCCTATTGGGAGCCAGCCAACCATGATAGCTGATTTTAACACACACACACACATACACACACACATACACACACATTTGCAGGCAGGTGCACAATGGGGGCTCCCACAGGCCCCAGAGGAGGTTAGTGGAGGTCGCTGGTTTAAGTAGAAGCCCTGAAACGGCCCTGCACTGAGTTCCCCAGAGTCCTGACTGCACCGTCACATTTCACAGCCCCGAGAACGCGGGTGATGGGAAGGAGCAACGCTGAGGGCCTTCGCACCCAGCTGCAAAGTCGGCGGGTTTTCCTTCCATCCTCTTTTCTCTGTCTCTTTCTCCCTCCCTCTCCCCGTCCCCCACTGTTTCCTTCCCTCTCTTTTCCTCTCTTCCTTTTTTCTTCCCTTCTTTCCTTCTCTCCCTTCTTTATATTCCTCCCTCATTTTCTCCTTTCTCTCTCCCTTCCCCCCCTCCTTTCCTTTCTCTTTCTCTCTCTCTTTGAACAAATTAAGGAGGAGAAGAAGAAAAATAACTCAAAACCCAAATTCTCTAGTCGGCCAAAACACTTCTAGGTGAGAATTCCATTATTTGAGCTGCCCACGTTTCAGGAGGTTATAGGCTTGTTGCAGGTGATTGTGTCCCTGGAGTTTGAGCTGCAGCACCCGCTCATTGGCCAGACAGTTGGAAGAGAGTTAACACGAGAAAGTGGCTCGTGCCCAGGCAGGATTCCAGGACCTTCTCACTAGAGGACTTTGTGAGGGAGCTGATCAGAGCCCTGCCTTCAGACTCAAGCCAACATGGCTTCCAGGGCCAGCTCTACAATGTGACCTTCGGTTCACCTTCTGCACCTCGGTTTTTTGCTTTGTGTATAAATTAAGGACAGTGTTATTTGGGTCACAGCTCTGTTGTGAGGACTAAATGAAAAACACACACAAACCAGTTGTTAAACATCCAGCACACAGTTGGTTTCAATAAGAGGTCGTGAGCATCATTATTCTCACTGTTGCTCTTTGCTTAGTGGCCTCCCGAGTAGACATTTGGCAGGAATTAATACCTGCTGGGTTCTGAGTCCTTGCACTGTCCCTGTGCCTCAGTGCCCCAGTGCCTGAGGGACCTCTGACTCCACATGGTGACAGTGGAGAAGGCAGCTGAAAGACCTTCTCAGGAATAGGGTTGTAGGCAAGTTTGTGAATCTAAGTACTTTTTATTTGTTTTTGCTTTTTTGTTAATCGTCACCCGAGGATATTTTTCCATTGATTTTTAAAGAGAGTGGAAAGGAGGGGGAGAGACAGAGGAGAGAAACATCAATGTGAATCAGACATATTGATCGGCTGCCTCCCACACATACCCTGGCAAGGGCCAGGGATGGAGCCTGCAACCGAGGTACGTGCCCTGTACCGGAATCAAACCTGGGACTCTTCAGTCCTTGGGCCCATGCTCTATCTACTGAGCCAAACCAGCTAGGGCATAAGTACTTTTTAAAACTAACCAACAGAGAGGCCAGAAGGGAAATCATCTCCTTGTTCTCTGAGGCTTCCTTCCCAAGCTCGCCCAGATCCAATTTTCCCACCCTTTGCCCGTGGCTGTGCTGGCCTGGGAAGCCCTCCTCAGGACTCCTCGCGGCACTGCTGATAGATTCATTATGCCTAAGGGGAAGCCGTGAAACAGCGGGACCGGTTTTTTTGATAAACAGCCAAAATTTAGACTTCAAAATGAATCTTATTTTCTTCAGAGGAATCAGAGACCTGGGAGGCTGTTCACAAATTCAAACCTTTTGTGAACTTTCCCTGCGGGTTGGTCTCCAGCGCCTCCAGCACATTCCTGCGCATCCCTGAGCTAACCTACCCTCTTCTTTGCGAGGTGGATTGAATTTTTGGAAATAGCCCAAAGATATCTGAAGCTGAGCCTGCTAAATAAAAAGGATTAGTCATGCAGGATAATAACGCTTTGGGATAAAAAAAAATAAGGTTATTCTTAGAAAATATTGATTTACCTTTTTTGATGCTACGTTAATCTGGCTCTGAAATCGGAGGCACAAGAGCAGACTTCTGAACACGCTTAAGCGCTAGAAGTGGAAGTGGAATAAACGGTGGCCTCCCAAGGCAAAAGCTTCCACAGGAACAAAACTCCTCGTTTAGATACATTGGCTGTGATGCATTTGTTTAGAAAGAACTTGATCTGATGACATAGAAGAGTGGACAACCCTCACATATCAATTATTCATAGAGTTTTCCTTGAGCAATGCCTGGTTTAAGAATAACGTCCCATCTTTTGCATGCCCATATCATTTAGTTTCCTGTCTCCTTTTCTTCCTTTTCTTCTTCTCTCCCTCCCTCCCGGCCTCCCATCCTTCCTTGCTTCCTTCCTTTCTCCCTTTTTAGGCATACGTTGAAACAATTAGACTAAAAGATGATGAAATACTCAAGGTACAAACCAAAGAAGATGGGGACGTCTTTATGTGGTTGAAGCACGAAGCTATCCGAGGCAATGCGGCGGCTCAGGTAAGGATGTGGCCCACTGTCCTGAAATTCTCCGTGGTGACAGACCAGGCTATGCCATGGTAACAAAATACCCCAAACCGCAGTGGCTTTAAACAATGCTGGTTTATTCCATGCTCACACTACCTGTCCAATGGGCGTTGATATGGGCTGTGCTCTCACAGCTCCAAGGAACTCAAGCTAACAGCACAGGCTGGCTCTTGACGCCTCTTCTCAGAAAGTGGCACAAATCACTCCTCACATTTCGTTGGCCAAAGCAAGTCACTTGGTCACTCTTGACTCCAGGAGGCCTGTCATGTAGTCCTGCCCTGAACACAGAAAGTGACAGCGCCACCGTGTTTATGGCCAGTCCTAAGACCACCAGTGGACACTTCAGTGCATGAGACAGAAACAAAGAGAAGCACCTTGGGCTGCAGGAGAGATTAGATGGGCATCAGGAAGGCCGTGAACTCAGCTAGAATAATAGAAAACCATGTGCCAAGAAGATCGACCCTGTCTCTTGAACATGTCTTGTCTCTGGATGGACTTTTAAGAGGTACTAGGGAGGGCAGGGGGGCTGGAGAACGTCCCCTACCTGCCTTTTGGCCTTGATTTCACTATGAAGCTGAATCCCGGATGGGAGCGGGCTAAGGCTGATTGCCCCGAGAGGGCAGGGCCTCCTTCCCGAAAGATTTAGCTTTGGCTTCATGCTCCTGGTGAGCACAGTGTCGAGAACAGCCTCTGGGCCTGCTAGGCCAGAAGACCAGAAATGGAAAGAGAAAGGAAACAGCAGAGAATAAACACATCGACAGGCACACATTTCAGACACTCTAGTAACGGGTTTCCCACCCTCTGTAGAAGTCCTCCTAGCCTTTCAGGAGAAACTTCACTGAAAGTTGTATTTGGCGGAGAGTGGGTGGGGGAGGGGAAGGGAAAAGAAGGAGATGAGAAAAGAAGCAGAGAGAAGGCAAGACAGTCAGGGGCCCACATGGGGCCAGAATGTTAACAGACGTTGCCACTGGCTCCATTCACGGGTGTCTGTCCCCAGCCTGCACGCTTTCTAGTGCAGGAAGGAGTTCCAGTGCATAGTTCTGGAAAGGCCCATGCTAGGGCCACTTCTGGGTGCTTTAGAGCCTGCGTGAACTTTCCCAGCAATGGACACTTCTTCCTTCCTTCGTTCACTGTGTTGAGTGGTTCCTATGAGCTCTGCTGTGTGGAAGCTGAGGGGACAAGGGCAGACAAATCACATCTTGGGGTTTCTACCCCGCCCCCCCCGAGGGCTCCCAGTCTTGAGTATAATTGTGAAGCCAGCCTTGGGGACAAATGCTGGGCTAGGAGGAGATAAATGCCATAGAGGGACACCCTAACGGATAGGGATGTACAGAGGCCTCTACGCTGTTCCCTGGGCCAAGAGGGTGGGCAGTACCTCTAGAAGGGGGCTCTGGAGGAGAGGAGACAATGTGCTTGTCTTCAGCCAGCTTTGGCCCTGGGTGCCGTTGATTCCTTTATGCACATGGACGTACACACAAGCACACACACACACACTCAGATGCAGCATTTCCAACTTGTGTCAAGGACTTGCATTGACACAAGTCCACCTTTAGGGCTCTCCCACCCCCACACCCTCATCCCTGTTGGAAGATAGCAGGTGTCTACCTCATTCTTGGTTCTCGGTAGGAAAACATTCCAAGTCAGCTTTGACCTCCCACCTTTCAAAACCTTACGTTGAGCATCACACAGGAAAGTCCTTATTCTAAATTGCTCTTGTCTTGCAGCAACGCTTGGCCCAGATGTTGTTCTGGGGGCAGCAAGGCGTGGCCAAGAATCCTGAAGCGGCGATCGAGTGGTATGCCAGGGGTGCCCTGGAGACCGAGGACCCCGCGTTAATATACGACTACGCCATTGTGTTATTCAAGGTAAACATCACTCATTTTGTGCTGAAGTTGTGCCATTCTCATCACACGTCCAGAGCCATTGCCTGTAGGCATGCGTCAGATGGAGTCCAGAACTGAAGACACTTAGTGTACGCGTCTGCCACTCCTAATGGAGAGGGGTATTTGCTGGAAGGGCCGTACCCTGGTCTTGTTTTTAGTCATTAGTCTTATGTTTGGCACCTGGATTCTCTTTGCTTTTGCCAGAGCTGTGGCATTCTGGAGGAGACACCCCATGTTTTATGGATTGGAATGTGGCCGCCAGCCCCCAAGGAGCTGCAATTTTGCCAGCAGGCAGCATCGTCACTAAATTACAGCATAAAGTGTGTGTTTGGGCGGCCTCCCAGCAGCCCTGTTGATCAAACGAAGATCTTGGTTTTAAGCCATAGGAGAAGAGGGGGACAAGTGGGCCGAGCGTTAGCCCAGGACACAGGATGGAGTTCAAGTCCCTCTTCTCCTGTGTCCTTAGAGTTAGTTACCTGATCTCATGGGACAACAGTGAATTAAATACCATGATGAATGGGCCTTGAGAACCATAAAGCACTGTGTGTTTTATACAAAACAATAATAGTTCACAGTGATGGAGCATTTATTACCTGATTTACATGTATGAACGCATTTAATCCCCACAGCAACCTTGCAAGGTAGGCACTGTGGTGTATTATTCTTGCTGCTTATGTATATGGTAACAGGGGCACAGAAAGGCTTTGTAACTCACCCACCCAAGGTCACACAACTGCTACATTTCAAACCTGGGACTGGGACCCAGGCAATCTCCCCCCAGACACAGAGACATCAGTTCACCAGTCTGGGAAAAATGAAAAGCTGTTGGCCCCGGTAAGGAAAACCTTAGACCCTGTGTCCATGCCCAAAGGAAGCAGCTGCCCCCCAGATAGCAAGTGTCTTCACACAAAGCCGTAGATTCATGCGGCCAGGCCCACCTCCAGAACCACAGCTGTGGCCACTCGCTGATTAACAACCAGGACTTTTCTACGTGTCTAACCTTCCAAAGCTTTAAAACCTATTGGTTGTTATGGTTTCCAAATTTATAGCCTGGACTTTCTCTTTCCAGTTGTCAGATCAACATAGAAATGGTTTGACTCTTAGCCATATGCCAATACATTCATGTATTTGTTCAATAAACACTCATTCAGGACTGACAAAATGCCAGGCTCTGGGCTGGATGGAGGGACATATGGATGCATGAGCCACGTTCCTGACCTCCAGGGGCTCATGCACGGATGGGGAAGGCAGGAGAGACCAGCACAGAGGAGAGGCACTTGTCCAGCAGAGTTGGGGCTGGCCACTGCCCAGAGTGCATGATTCGGACCTTACTTCTGCCCACCAGGAACTCACAATCTATAGAGAGAGGCAGACATATAAATAAATTACTCTGCAGGTGACAATGTTTCTCCGGGGTTTAATTTCCCAACGCTTAAAGCTTTTTTGATTTTCCTGCATTTTAACTGAGTTATTCCTAAGTGGGACGAGGGAATCCCTTGATCAGCAATTAAAGGAAGATTTTTAACTCTGTCCAGAAGGTCTCTTTAAGTGTATTCCATGCGAAAATCCCCATACAGAAAACGGGCTTTCCAAATGGGAAGTGCAGTAAGGTGCACTTGGCTCATTGTATTGTGTGGGTGTCTGGCTGATCGTAGTCAAGGACGGCGCCATGCCAGTGGCTGTGGTTTGCCCACGACAGCCAAGTCCATCCCACTTTGCTTCCAGGGAAGATGGCGCTTTGACGTTCACCGCATAACTGTCCTCAATGAATTCATTCGGTGAATATTACTGGGCACTTACTACGTACCAGGACTTTACAGTTCTCTCACTTAGCTCCTCCCAATACTACTCAGATTCCAGTATAATAAGTAGTCGTTGTGCACGACATTATCCCAGTTCTGATTAAGTAACAAATATACTGGGAAATCCAGGACCTAGAAGTCAGAGTGCCTGGGTTCTAGTTGCAGATCTAACTGTGGGTTTTCGGATAAGTCAGCCTCTCTGAGCCCCAGTTTTATTTCTTCAAAATAAAGAAGATGGAAAAGATCAACTTTGGCTTCCACATTCTGTGATTCTGGTGCTTTCTCAGAAGTCAAAAAAGGTTGTGCCATTGGCATCTCCAGTTATTCCAAGTAGCCTCATGTCCCCTTCCCCCTCCTGTCCCTCCTTAATTAAATGAAGCAATGGTGCACTTCTGAAAAATATTTTCATCCTCCACTTTGCTTCAGCTCATCGGTTTTACTAAATAGGTAAGTTAAAGTCTAATAGAAACGTGGTGTGTATAATTTAACCTGCAGCTGGAGTCACAGTTTTATTTTGGGTCCTGAGAAATACAGAGACAAGCATAGTCTGCGTGTTTTCGGTGTCCTGCGAGGAGGTTACGAATCATTATACTTTCTCAGCACAGAGCTGAAACGTACAGGGGGAAATGCGGTGTGGGGTTCTAAGCAAGGGCTCTGGAGCCCGCTGGCCTGGGTTCGAATCCTGACTCTACGTCTCACTCGCTGTGTGACTGTGGGCAGGTCTCTCAGATGAGAATGACAGCCGCACCTTGGCGGGGTTGCTGTGAGGGTTGAAGATGATGGGACAGTGCTTGACCCTCGTTAATTAACACAGGAATGTTTACTAGTGCTGTCTCCTTTACTATAGAGCTAAGTGTTTAATTAGAGTTAAAAGTGAGATTCATTGCAAAGCCTGCTCACCTCATATTATCTGTGACCCCATCTACCACTCTGAGGGGCATGTGTGGGGGGGAGGGGTGTCCATAACAGACTCTGAGTGAGTTTGCTCTCTTTGCCTGCCATCCTCCTTGTCAGAGCCATGTCAAGAGAGACCTAAGGGAACCCCTTGCCCCCCAATCTCATTCTCAGATCCACCATTTCCCCACAGGGTCCTGCAGACAGCTCAGCACAGTCCCACGGAGGTCCTCTCTTGTAATAAGAACTTCAAAGCTGTTTCTCTCTATGGTGTACAAAACACCTCGGCTGGGAAAACTTGATTTTACTGGAGGAACCTTGTTCGTTTCTGTCAGTGTCTGACACAGCCAATTCCAAGGGTCCTTACTCCTTCAGAGAAGTTCTCAAGCTGGTTCTGAAGCCACATGTCCCACCCTGGGGACTCCGGTGAGGACCTCGGGGGTTGCAGATGGCAGCCTAATAACTCTTTCCTGTTGGACACACATCAAGTGCTTTGTCTGGCTGCAAACTAGGTGATCCCCAGAGAAACACATCCAGGATGACCACACTCATTCAACCTCATTCCCAGCCTCTCCCAGCAGCACCTGTGGGCTGACAGGCATGCCTGTCACTCGATGATAAATGGGGGCTTTTGTATGGATGCTGAGCTGGGAGGCTGAGGTTTGTTGCCTCTGCTCCACAGATATGAGCAAGATGATGGTGATGATGATGATGTACAGCACTGCTTATAGAAACCTTTAAGATGGGATTTATAATTCAGAAGGCTTGGGGTTGTTTTTTTTTTAAAGTATTTTGTATCAAACACCAATGTATCTGTGTGATATTTTTGAGTGCACGCTGAGTTTCTTTTCTTAGTAATCTTTGCTGTTTATCATTGTTTAGGGTCAAGGAGTGAAAAAGAACAGACGGCTCGCCTTGGAGCTGATGAAGAAAGCAGCTTCCAAGGTAACACTTTAGCATATTGTCAGAGGAAAACATTCGCCCCACACACACCCATTGGGGAGAGGAAATGGCCAGCGTCTCCCCACAAAGCCCCAAGGTAGAAATGGGGTGGGGAGGGAGGGCTCGCGAGCATTGCAACATTAGTCATTTTTGAGCTACACACATACAGAAACCCGCTACAATGGGGACGGCAGCATTCAAAAGCGGAATTCACCTGCAGTCAATAGAATTCAGGCCGATTTTGTTTGAAGGCTAAAATTATAATCAAGGCTGCCCATAACAAGCAGCAGGGGCTCCTTGAAAGTGAATGGATATAAATGCCATTGAATTAGGGAAACCAAAAGCCTAATTCCCTGAAGGTTAACCCTGTCATGGCCAATGCCCACTTGCTTGAATAACGGGGCTGTTTATCAAGGTTAGTGCTGAGTTTAGGAATTACTTTGCTTTTGTCACTATTTACTCTTCAATGTTGTCATCAAGCCAGCTACTTGCAATATAGAACTACAGAATGGGGGTTAGGATGTCCCTCGTTGAGGGGACACACACACACACACACACACACACACGCGCGCGCGCATACATATCCCTACATGGAAACATATGCCCGATGCGTGCCCACCCACACATGTATACTCATGCACATGCATATAGATTTGCAAATAAATGGACTTGTAGAAACCACAACCTTACCAGGCCCTTGATAGCCCTTCTGGCTCTTGACTGTTTCTCTATCCCCGAGGCCGCTCGTGTTGGCCTCTCATGAAGACTCCTGCAGGAACCAGGCTGCTCTTCCTCACTTCCTTTCTGTAGGGAGCTCCAAGTTCCTGTGTTTCTGTAGCCCTGGAAGTGAGGGCATGGAGTGAGCGAGCCAGGAGGCTCTCCTCCACCTTTGTGGTGGCAAGAGGGTATAGGACCCAGGAGCAGGGAACCCCCCAGAGTGCACAGCAGCTCCTGACCCCAGCGCAGGAGCAGGGAACCCCCCCCCCCCGGAGTGCACACCTGCTCCTGACCCCAGCACAGGAGCAGGGAACCCCCCAGAGTGCATAGCAGCTCCTGACCCCAGCACAGGAGCAGGGAACCACCCAGAGTGCACACCTGCTCCTGACCCCAGTGCTGGTCATGGGAGGCACCAGTTTCAGAGCACCCTAAAGTGGGGCAGTGGGGGCTTTCCTGGCAGGTGTGAAATTTGCATCTCTGTGGCCACTCTGGCAGAGCACTGGTATCTGATGTGCTCTATTTTGGGTGTATTTTAGCCAGACTGAGATGAGCATTGAGGGAATTGCCGTTTTATGGCCTGGAGTAGTCACATCCTTTAAAAATGTTGAGTGAGTCTCACTCATTCCCTCTGCCGGGAGTTACTCAGCCCCTACTCTGCATCAGACACTGTAGTGCTGGTTGCACCTAGTTTGGTGTTTTGGAATTAGCCAAAAATCACTTGGAGGCAGACCTGTTGACCGAGCAGTAAATGTCCGGAACAAGGGATGAGTAAGAAATCAAATAAGCCCTACCTGGATAGAGCGAGCATCGGCCTGTGCACTGACGGGTCCCAGGTTCGATTCTGATCAAGGCACATGCCCAGGTTGCGGGCTTGATCCCCAGTAGGGGGTGTGCAGAAGGCAGCTGATCAATGATTCTCTCTCATCATTGATGTTTCTAGTTCTCTCTCCCTCACCTTTCTTATCTGAAATCAATAAGAATATTTTAAAAAATAAAATAAAAGATTTCTTGCGGGGCTCTTGCATTGGGTCCAAAGACAATGCCTAAAGGAGTCCTGCGGGCATTGGGGTGATGGCAGGTACCTGTGAATGAGCCTGTGGCCTCTGGAGGAAAGCACTGCAAAGCCGTGTGGGTGTGCCCGTCTGTGGGTCTGTCCAGAGCTGGCGCCTGCCTCTTTATACTACGGCCTGGTCTATGACGTCATTGAAATGCACGAGTTCTGCAAGGCCCATCGGGAGCCTGCCTTGCCCCTGGGACTGTGCGAGGCTCAAGAAGAAATGAGTGGATCCACGGGACGGACTCTTTCCCGAGCGTCAGCTGTCCAGGGACCCGCCAACCTGAACCACCTCTGCATCCTCAGGGTGTCAGGTCTGGGTTCCATTTTGTTGAGCATCTACATCCGAGGGTGGCTTTGGCTCATCGGTCAGATACTTTGTTGAGCACTGACTCTGTGCCAAGCGCTAATATAAGTGCCTGGAATATGGCACACAGGCCCTTGCCCTCATGGAGCTTCCATTTGATGGGCTTTGTTCACTTCTTTCTCTTGGTCTTCTTGGCCCCCGGATTCCACATGAGGACCAGGAGGGGTAGCCTTTGGGAGCTATGAAGACAGAAAAGGCTGCAGGCTAGGATCTTAGCATCTACTGTTAAGGGACACCTGGTCTTTGCTTGTGAAAAGGGAGGTGAAAGAGATTTGGTTCCACACTTGCTCTCACTTAGCAAGTCTTGCAGATGCGAGGGCACTGTTTGCCCCCTCTCCTTTCCCCCCTGCTTGTTCACGATCTCATGGGTCTGGCAGGAAGGGAGGAATGAGCGCCCTATGCCCAGGTTTGCACACACACCACTGCAGGCACCTGAGCCTTCAACGAGCAGGCTGGAGGCTGCCAGTGGAAGCAGGAGGGAGCCCTGGGGAGAGCAGAGGCCACCTGAGAGTATAACTCAGCAAGAACAAGGAGGCTCGAGGCTAGAGTCACAAACCAGCCCTTCCCTGGTACCAGCCCTTCCCTGGTACCAGCCCCAGTTCAGACTCAGTTCTGAAATCCTCCTCCCTCTTTCCCACCCTTCCCTCGGCCTCAGCCCCGAACTGGGACGCTAAGCAGTCACAAAGCACCTGTGCTTAGAAAGTAGGCTGCCACAGCTGCTTCCTTCAGAGGGTTTGTTGGTGTTCAGGACAGTCACCAACGGATGGGCAGATCGGTCACCTGGAAACCGTCCCCGCCAGGGCAGGTTGCAGCCGCCTGGTGCAGTCGAGCGCTCATGGATGTCAAGGGCAGCGTTGCTACTGCAGGACAATAAGAGGCTTTTGCAGACAAGGGCATCATGTCAAAGCCCAGAGGAGCCGATTGATGATTCGGGGCTAGCGTCACTGCTGAGCTGGAAGGCAGGAATTCCAGTGGCAGCCGCCACCTGGGAAGACTCTGAATCGGGCTCATGTGTTCTAAGCACTCAGCTTTTCTTTCATGCCATCTGCCCAAAAAAGAGACTGGAGAGGTTTCGTTTAGACTCGTGCAGAATGCTCTCACAACAATTGATTCTCTTTAGGTTTCATTAAAAAAAACAAATAAATAACAATTCTTTCTTGTTTTCCTAAAATCCAGGGATTGCATCAGGCAGTCAATGGTCTAGGATGGTATTACCACAAATTCAAGAAAAATTATGTCAAAGCGGCCAAGTACTGGTTAAAAGCAGAAGAAATGGGGAACCCAGACGCGTCATACAATCTTGGGGTCCTGTACTTGGATGGCGTTTTCCCAGGAGTTCCTGGGAAGAATCAGGTGAGTAAGACTTGAGACAAACTGGGCAGCTGGTCAGTCCCTCGTTCATGACGCCCCCAGTCCAGACAAGGCCCCATGGGTGGTACAGACACAATCCAACACACAGATCACGTTCTCGAGAGGCGAAAAGGTCCAGTTAGAAAGGTAGATAGTGAAGAGCAAAGGATGGCATTTAGCCAGGTACCAAGAGTGTGCTAATTTATCCAACCGGAACAGTTCTGGAAAGGGGAAACGTTGAAGACCAAAGCAGTCAGGAAGGCTTCCTGGAGGAGGAAGGCTTGAACTGATGAGAGAGGGGGAGATGACACAAGGTGAGAACGTGCAAGAAACCGAGACAGTGTAGAGATTGAAGAGAGCTGGAAGAGAGTTGGCTTCTGGTAGGGTGGCCTGATCTAACCGGTTTGGCTCAGTGGATAGAGCGTTGGCCTGTGGACTGAAAGGTCCCAGGTTCAATTCCGGTCAAGGGCATGTACCTTGGTTGTGGGTACATCCCCAGTGGGGGGTGTGCAGGAGGCAGCTGATTGATGTTTCTCTCTCATCGATGTTTCTAACTCTCTATCTCTCTCCCTTCCTCTCTGTAAAGAATCAATAAAATATATTTTTTAAAAAATAAATAAATAAAAATAATGAAAATGACAGTTATCATCTTTAGTGTTTGTTGAGCACTTCTCTGTGCCAGACACTCACAAAGGGTTTAAATGCGCAGTCCCATATCATCCTAACTACCTCTGAAATAGTTACTATTAAGTCCATTTTACAGAATAATCAACTAAGGCTCTGAAATGTATGTAACAGCATCATACACTTCTTGGATTCAGGACCTGGATCCCTATGTAACATGGAAACCCCTCATTATCCTATATAATAAAAGGCTAATATGCAAATTGACCAAACAGCGGAACCCGGTTGCTATGATGCACACTGACCATCAGGGGGCAGATGCTCAATGCAGGAGCTGCTCCCTGGTGGTCAGTGTGCTCCCACAGGGGAGTGCTGCTCAGCCACAAGCCTGGCTGACAGCTGGCAAGCACAGTGGCGGTGGCAGAGCCTCTCCCGCCTCTGCAGCAGTGCTAAGGATGTTCGACTGTGGGACATCCCCCAAGGGCTCCCGGACTGCTAAAGGGTGCAGACCGGGCTGAGGGACCCTTCCCCCCCACACACACCCCAGTGCACAAATGTCATGCACTGGGCCTCTAGTTAATAATAATATTGATGATGATAATAATCATCTGAGTACCATTATATTTAACAAGGTTCATTAAACACCCACCCTGTGCCAGGTGCTCTTCCAGGCACGGGCATACAGCAGCAGACAGAACAGTCTCTGCTCTTAGGAAGTTTACACTACATTGGGGGAGAAAGGCAATAGACTATTAAATATATAATATGAGGTTGTTATGGGGAGAAATAAAGCAGGAGAAGGAGAACAGGGAGGGTGGAGGTTGGGGGATGTTATTTTATAGAGGAGATCAGAGAAGGTTTCTCTAATAATGTGACATTGGACAGGCTCCAAAAGGAATCTTGTGGATATCTGGGAGAACATTCCAGAAAGAGGGAACAGCCAGGGTAAAAGCTCTGAGAAGTTCCAGGAACAGCAGGGAGGCCAGACTTGTAGAAGCAGAAGGCAGAGGAGATGGGGAGGTGGGAGATAGGTCTGGAAGGCAGATGCCCAGGTCATTGTGATGACTCAGCTGCTCAGAGCAAGATGGGAAAGCACGGGGCAGCTTTGACTTGGGCAGGATGTGCTGTTTTTAAAAGGCTCGATCCTAGCAGAGACTAAGCTTACAGGACACAAGAGAGGGAACGGGGTTAAGCATTGAATCCAAATGAGAAAGGATGGGCAATATCTCAAGAGGGGCTGCGATGTGACTGGATTCTGGATATAGTTTGAAGGTCAAGGTACGGGATTCGCTGATGATTGCATATGAGGTGTGAGAGGGAGAGGAGTCAGGACAACCCTGGAGCACATGGCCTTTATTGAGCTGGAAAGAATGGAGGGGCCATTTATGGGATGGGCAGCAGCAGATCTGGGGGTAGGGAATCAGATGATTTTTCATGAAGCTCCATGCTAATTCTGGAGAATTTGTTTTCTCATTTAATCCTCACAACAACCTATCAGACGCCACATTTTTTTAAATATGTGTATTTTTATTGATTTCAGAGGGGAAGGGAGAGGGAGAGAGAGAAACATCAATGATGAGAGAGAATCATTGATCAGCTGCCTCCTGCATGCCCCACACTGGGGATGGAGCCCACAACCTGGGCAAATGCTGGAATCAGAAATCAAACCGTGACTTCTTGGTTCCTAGGTCGACGCTCAACCATTGAGCCATGCCGGCCTGGCAACACATTTTTTAGTTGAATAAAATCTCTGAGGTGGAGAGATTAATATGCCCAAGGTCACTCGCTAGTAAGGAACAGAACTGGGATTTGAACCCAAGCCTGTCTGACTCCAAAACCCATGCTTAAAAATGTCAGCTCACTGCCTCAGGAAAATAATAGTAATTAGCGGAGCATATATCTAAGTGTTTTATTCTTTTCCTCTACCTCTCTCTGACTACATGTGAGGCTGTATATTTTTATGCATTGCAAGAATCCTCCCACACATCTGAGAGTGTGGGGTTTTTTATTGTCATTTTCTAATTCTCACTTTCCTCCTGGAAATGCAGTTTTTGTGCATGAGTTTGAAGAAAGGTCTTAAGCAAGGTTAGGGACGCAAATGCCTGAATTTTCGCCTGGTGTGACTTCTGATACAGTCTTCTATCTTGTTGGCAGGGGTTATGTGAGGATCAAATGAGGTGACAATGACATTCCTAGTTACATGTCGTCGTCTTACTTCCTTGGCCAGCCTCATCAACAGAATATCACTGTCTTCTGTGACTGGCTGTCTTACTTGACTTGGTTTCCTTAAAGATGTCAGAAGAGATAAGCCTGTGATAATACCTTGGCTCCGGTGAAATCAGCCCAGCCAGGGAGACTCCACAACAAGGAGACTAACGTTTGCTCATCTCTCTTCACAGACTTTAGCTGGAGAATATTTCCATAAGGCTGCGCAAGGCGGGCACATCGAAGGAACCTTGTGGTGTTCTCTCTACTATATAACAGGCAACCTGGAGACGTTCCCCAGAGACCCCGAGAAGGCTGTTGTGTAAGAATCTAGCAGATGTTGCTGTGAAGGGAAGGCTATCCACAGGAGTCCCCCCCTTCTCCTTCAGAGATATGTCCACAACCCCCAGGTGGATGCCTGAAACTACAGATAGTACCGAGCCCTGTAGATACTGTGTGTTTTTTCCTACACTTACAGACCTTTTCACTTAAAGGAAGCACATTACAGCTTCTCTTTGGCATATCTGAATTGCCAGCATCACGACTCTTGTGCTTTGGAGCCATTATTAAGGAAAATAAGGGTGACCTGAGCACAAGCACGGTGATCCTGCAATAGCCGATCTGATAACCGGACAGCTACTCAGTGACTGACAGGTGGGGAAGTGTCTACAGTGTGGAGACGCTGCACAAAGGGATGAGTCACATCCCGGGCAAGACAGAGTGGGATGGCTCGAGATTTCATCGTGATACTCAGAATGGCACACAATTCAGAACTATGAGTTGTTATTTCTGGAATTTTTATTTAATATTTTTGGACCATAGTTGGCCATAGGCAACTAAAACCTTGGAAAGTGAAACTGCAAATAGAGGGGACTGCAGTACTATATTCACTGTGCCTGGGAGAAGAGGTCCTCTTTTGTTTTTGTTTTTCTTTAAAAATTTTATTTTATTTTAAATTTTATTGATTTTTTACAGAGAGAAAGGGAGAGGGATAGAGAGTTAGAAACATCAATGAGAAAGAAACATCTGTCAGCTGCCTCCTGCACACCCCCAACTGGGGCTGTGCCCACAACCAAGGTACATGCCCTTGACCGGAATCGAACCTGGCACCCTTCAGTCTGCAGGTTGATGCTCTATCCACTGAGCCAAACCGGTCAGGGCAAAATTTTATTTTTATATTGGGTTCCAGTCAAGATGGCAGAGTAGAAGGAAAAAATAAGACTTCTTAATAATAAAAAAGGAAAAAACAATTTAATTTTTATCGGTTTAAAAACTGATAGAGTTCACATAGTTTAAAGTTCCAAATAATTTGACAAGACAAAAATAAAAAGAATTTAATAAAAAATAGAAAATAATTTGATAAGAAAAAACAACACAGGAAATCTCTGCCTATACCACACCAGACTTTTTTCTGATCCCAAAAATAAATCACTTTTCATTTTCACATTTTTAACCATATTTTTTTTGCCTCTACTGCTAAATAGCATGCATATCCCACTATTTCTTGTCATCTTCATTATAGACATTGTTTAATGATGTCTCACTGTGAAAGATGAAGATATAGTCCTCTCTCACTCTGCCACCTCGCTACCCCACACATTCCCACTTTTTATTTCTCTCCCATCTTCCCAATAAGTATGTCATTATTTTGGTTAGATTAGTATCGGGGTTTACATTATTATGACTGTAAATGCTATTCACAGCTGAGCCATGTAGTATTCTATGACTACCTTTTCTTTCTTGCACACTTTGTGTTTTCTATGGAGTAATGATTATATGTTATTGTTCTTTAGCTGCTTGGCTTTCTGTGTACTTGTCATTTTCCATGTACTCCCAATTCATCTACAGTTGTCTAAATCTCTTAGTCTGGCCACACCCACCAGGTAATAGTTTAATCTTGGTGATGTCTCTCCTGGAGTCTTTGTTCAGGCCACAGCTGCCCTCCCGAACTTGACTTTGTCATCCTTGTGGAGGATCCCTTTTCCTTCATCTCTGGCTTTCCAGTCCTCTTTGTTGGACCCTATTTCTTCCTCTTTCTTGGTTAACGCTTGCATTTTGGTAGAACACATCCTACAGAGGCTTCCTGAAGAACAGGGAACAGGAGGCCCATTTTTGATGTCATGCATATCTGATCATGTTTTACAGGGGCTGGCAAACTATGGCCCACACATAACATGTGGCCTGCTGAAGAGCTAAGAGCGCTTCCTACATTTTTAAAGGGTTGTAAAACAGACATGGAAAAATATGCAGCAGAGACCATAGGTGGCCCACAAAGCTTAAAATATTTACTGTCTTACCCTTTGTAGAAAAAGTGTGCAGACCTCCGCTGTAGATCACCCTCACTCTATAGTCCGGCTCTCCAGGAGGTGTCTTAAGGCATTTGAGAGCAAATCTACCTGAACTCAGTGATGATACTCACCTGAGACAGGCTTGAAGCTTTTGTTATTGTTTGTTGGTTAGGATACTTATTGTGAGCATTTATATATTTCACAGACTTTTGTCATCCTTTTATTATTGATTTCTAGCTTAATCACATTGTGATTTGAGAGTATATTCTGAATGACTTTAATCCTTTGAAGAGTGTTGGGGCTTGCTTTATGACCAGCATATGGTCAATTCTGATGTATGTTTATCATCTCTTGAAAAGAGTGTGTTTTCTGAACTTATCGGGTACAATGTTCTACATATATTATCAATTACGTCAGGTTGGCCCAATCTTCTATATGATTCCTGATGTGTGTGTTTTTCTGCTTGTTACAACAGTTACTGAAAGACGTGTGTTAAAATCTCCCACTATGAGTGTACACTTGTCTGTTTCTCCTTTTAGTTTTGTCAATTTTGCACTAGATATTTTCAATAATATTATTGGGTCAAATAGAATGAGAATTGTTTTTCCTTTCTCATTGACCCTTTTATCATTTTACAGTGTCCTCTTTATCTCTGTTGGTGGTCCTTGTCTGTAAAGTCTACTGTTTTTATGTTAATATAGTTATATGTGCTTTTTTTGTTAAAATTTGCATGTTCTATTTTTTTCTACCCCTTTACTTTCAGTATTTCTTTGTTCTTATTTTATCTATGTCTCTTGAAAGTGGCATGTAATTGTTTTTTTGTGTATTTTTTAGTCAGTTTGACAATTTTAGTATTCAATTGGTGTATTTAGATCACTTACATTTAATTGGGATATATTTGATTTTAACTCTGCCAGTTTACCATCTATTCCTTATTGTTACATCTGTTTTTGTGCCTTTTTTCTCTTTTCTTGCCCTTCCTTTATGTTAATCAATTGTTTGTTTGTTTGTTTGTTTGTTTGTTTATTTATTTATTTATTTATTTATTTATTTATTTATTTTGGTTAATCCTCACCTGAGGATATCTTTCCATTGATTTTTTAGAGAGAGTAGGAGGGCGGGGGAGAGACAGAAAGAAACATCGATATGAGAGAGACACATCTATTGGTTGCCTTCTGCACACAACCCGACCAGGGCCAGGGAACCTGCAACCAAGGTACGTGCCTTTGACCGGAATTGAACCCAGGACCCTTTAGTCCGCGGGCCAACGTTCTATCTACTGAGCCAAACCGGGTAGGGCTAAATCAAATATTTTTTTAAAAGCATTCCATATCCCCATTTCATTAACTTGTTAGTTATGTATTCTTTAAATATTCTTTTAGTGGTTGTAAATCTAAAGATTGCAATATGCTAGTTCATTAATGATAAACCCCCTTGGGGATAAATTAGGGAGCAGAAACAAAATAGGGAAACCTTATAATAAATCAGTAAAAATGTTTTAATGAAGTACTAGAACTTTCAGTAAAGATGATCTTTTCGAAGGTGAAGGGATATTAAGAAGTACAAATTGGTAGCCATGGGAATGTAAAGTACAGCATAGGGAATATAATCAATAATGTTGTAATAATTATGTGCAATGCTAGGTAGGTACTTGAAATATGAGGGGACTACTTTGTAAAGTTTATGATTGTCTAACTCTAATGCTGTACACCTGAAACTATGACAAAATATTGAATGTCAACTGTAATTTAAAAATAAAATTAGCCCTAACTGGTTTGGCTCAGTGGATAGAGCATCAGCCTGCGGACTGAAGGGTCCCAGGTTCGATTCCGGTCAAGGGCATATACCTTGGTTGTGGGAACATCCCTGGTAGGGGGTGTGTAGGAGGCAGCTGACTGAGGTTTCTCTCTCTTTGATGTTTCTAATTCTCTATCCCTCTTCCTTCTACTCTGTAAAAAAATCAATAAAATATATTTTAAAAAATAAAAATAAAAAAATAGATAAATAAAAATAAAATTAGCTCTGCTGGTGTGGCTCAGAGGTTGAGTGACGACCTATGAACCAGGAGGTTATGGTTCAATTCTGGTCAGGGCACATGCCCAGATATTGGGCTCAATCCCCAATATCTATGCCTTGGGGTAGGTGGCGTGCAGGAGGCAGCCAATTAGTGATTCTCATCATTGATGTTTCTCTCTCCCTTCCTCTCTGAAATCAATAAAAATATTTTAAAAATGAAAATAAATAAAAAATTTTAAAATACCCAAACAGTGTTATAAATCCCCATTCTAAAATAAAGGTAGAAGAAAAGTATTATTGATTAATTACCATACAGATGCCAAAACAAAGATTCTCTTTCCCTATAGTGGTGGATATTGTTTATTAGGAACCTTTCCTGTCTTTATTTCCATAAACCACAACGCCTCAGCATTGCTAAGAAAGGGCCCTGGTTGCAAAGCTCTCAAAAATGTTTCTCTCTTTACCTTCTTAACATTCAGTTCTGGTTTGTTGCGCTGTAAAAATTCTAAAAAACAAAATATTCCCCAAGTGGGATTTATTGTGATCATATGAAGAAAGAAGCAATTATTTAATTTGCCACAGTTTGGATATTTTTCTCTTCCCTTTCCTTTTCAGGTGGGCAAAGCACATCGCTGAGAAAAATGGCTACCTGGGCCACGTCATTCGGAAAGGCCTCAACGCCTACCTGGAGGGCTCATGGTAAGCTTGGGACCCACGTGACCGTGAACTTCCTCGGCCCTTACCTTTCAATCTATGAGATGGAGCTTAAAATGCAACCAAGAAAAGCAATTTGCAGGGAAATCACGGCCTCTCAGTAATCCTATTCGGAGTATCACAGACTGATTGGCTGTTGATTGGAAAACATAGCATTTCCATGTTTAATTATACACAAAAATTAGTTCTCTAGGGGGAGCATGCACATTCATCAAGTTGAAAGACACATGAATGTGTTGACTTCTTCCCCTCGAGCTTGTTTCTCTTGGTTTTAGAATCTAAACACAGTGCAGGGCATCTTGGCTGACCCTCTGCTTCTCGCTGGCAGGTCACAGGAGGTCCGGGATTCCCACCTTGTTTGTGGGAAGCCAAGAATTGGGGCTCAGGCTACATCCTTCCATAGCTTGTAGTGCATCTTCCGTGGCCAGGAGCCTGGGGTTGCAGGAAGTCACTCACAAGACCTCTAATGTCACAGCCAAATAGGCTCCCCTTTTGGCTGTGACATTAGAGGTAGCAGATGAAGAACCCCCATGACACCACACAGGAGGACTGCGAATTCCCCCCATTTGCTGTTACTTGATTTCACAAAGAAGGGCACACCTCTCCAAATGCTACCTGACTTCATCTTTTTCCCTCTGTCAGTTCTAGCGCTCCATCTTACTTTTCCCTCGGGCTACATTTTCTTGGCTGGTTTATTGCCTAAATGATCTGGGTATTTCAGTAATAACTGAAAAGGCTATGCAAATCAGCACATATCCCTTCGGAACACTGCCTCAGAGACATTAGACCAGACTTACCATCGATCATTCTCTGATCCGAACCTTAATTAAAAATTTAAATATGAGTCCAAAAGAACACTATTTTCTCCTTTGGTCCATGGGTGCCCACGTAATCAAAAGATAGCATCTCGGTAATGGAGAATCTTAAATTAGATAATGCAGGGGAAATGAACCCAATGGAAAAAAGCACCAAATAGCAATGTTTATTATGAACTCCCGTGAAAGTTTATTATATGTGGCCTCACTTTGCACAGTAGGAAAGAAGTTTTATGAAGTTATTATTTTCTAATTGATATGTCTTACAGTTTTCATCTTGCAAAACTCCCAAATTTGACTTTAGCTCCTTCTCTACAATCACCCTCTAAACTTCCCACCCTTGCTCCTCACAAGCTTCTTAGGGGGAACTAAGCACTGAAATCTCAAAGTGTTTATATGTGGGGCATTCCCAAAGGAAAAGCACATCTGTCCCCCACAACATACACACACACACACACACACACACACACCAAAATGTCTGCCACCTTTCCCATAAAGAGAGGATAGGTCAGTAGCTAGGCTTTTTTTTTTTTTTTTGCCTATTTTTGAATTTAGCATCCCTTTAACATTTAAAAATTTTCAGTGAAAGTCAAGAAGAATTAAGATTTGTGTGGCCTGCTGTCTTTCCTAGACTATTCAGCCACAGAGATTGATTTTTTTTCCCCTGATGGAGGGGATGGGGGGAATCAAGTGTGCTCTACACTATCTGTGTGTTTGCATTCAGTTCATCAAACTTGACTGAGTCCACTCGCCTGCGGGGCACCTTACCATGAGCTTCAGGGATGTCACCAAGAAGGGCTTGGGGGAGTTTGCTGCCTCAACCCTTCCTCATGCTGAACTACCTGCAGTTTCTCACATGGCCGTTGTTCTGTCTGACATCTGGGCCTTTGCACGGGCCCCAGAGTCTTACCAACTTCTTACTCGCTTGGGTCCTCCCAGGGATCATGATTGCCCTTTACTTTGATTGCCCTCTGACTTGTATCCCAGTGCCCAGCACCTAGTGGCACCTGTGAAGTGCTCAGAAACTATTGAGTGAGTGAACTAAGGCAAGTGGAACAAACATAACTTAAACGCCATGAACCGTATCTGAAGAACATTGGGGATTCTGAGGAGGAAGAGATGCTACCTGGTTTGGGGGACTTAGGCCAACCTTTATAATGGAGGCCTTGAGGGATGGTCGCATGTCCACGGAGCCCTGCAGGGAACAGCATTTCTTGTGAAGGGAATCACAGGAACAAAAGCAAAGAGATAGGAAAATTCTGGGAGTCTCTAGAAAACTTTAAGCCACCCAGTTTGCCCAGAGGGTAAGATTTGTATAGGGAGTGATATACAATGAGACCAAAGAGGTGCTACTTTGTGGAAGTTTGAATGGAAGGTTATGTACTTTCTACTTAATTTGTGGAGCAGCAGGGAGCGTTGATGGTTTGGAGAGAAGGTCGTGATGTGACAGCTGGACTGTGAGATGCTTCACCAAACAGCTGTAAATAATGGTGAAGCGAAGGAAGATCCGGAAAGAGTTCTGGTGGAAGGAACTGATCATTGGAGTTGGAGAAGTGGCATGAGCCAGTTGAGTTGTTTTTCTCTTCTTTTGTGATCTGAGTTGATACAAACAAAATAATGTGTGATGTATATGTAAGTTCCAACAATAAAATGAGCACCTGTAAACCTCCCACCTACTTAAGGAAATGAACTGTTTAAGCTCCTGCATTGCATGTCCCTCTCAAATTAAACCCACCCCCAGCCCCAGTACCCAGAAGGAACCATCATCCTGAATCTTGTTCTCTTTATAGTTTTTTTGCTCAACATGGGTATATTCCTAAGCAATAGATTTAGTTTGACTTGATTCTGAGCTTTCTGTCATTAGAATATTATTATACATGAATCTTTAACTGCTCCTTGTCACTTAACATTGTTTCTGAAATTCATATATTTGGATGCATGTCCCTGTAGGTCGTTCCTTTTCGCTGCTATCATATACCACAATTTACTCACCAATTCTCCTATTAACACGTATTTGGGTTGTTTCCATTTTTTTGTTTTAAGAACAATGCAGCCATGAACATGTTTTATATATCTCCTGACCCATATAGGAAGAGTTTTTCTAGAATATAAACTTAGGAGTAGGGTCACAAAATAATGCTATTTGTTTTCTAAAATAATTTTACCAATAGACTCTCCTGCCGATCGTCAATATCCTTGCCAATCTTGATGCTGGTACTAAAATATTACAAAAGATAAATCTCCATCTGAATTTGAGGCCTTTTCATAGCTACAGGAAGAAACATCTACTACCCATGACAGTGGGAAATTTTTGTCAAAATCTATTTGTCAAAGAGTGCTTTCATCTCTCTGAGTCCCCAGACTTGCCCTGCGAGCTAAATAGGAAATATAAGACCATGACCTCCCCACAGCATGGCCTTTTCTGGTACCATCTATTTTGCCATCACAGAGCTAAACCATCCATCAATGTCCTGAGTCCATCCCCTTCTTACGTTTTCTGTGAGTGAATTTATTCTGGAGTTATTTCAGATTACTATGTAGGTTTGATGAGCTTGTGCTTTTCTGTGTTGCTCCAAGATTTCTATGGGATAGCTTAAAAGAGGAGGGGGTTGGAGAAAAGGGCTTTTTGCTGTATATGGATAATACAGAAGATAATGTTGTCGTGCCTGAGGCTGTCCTTGGACACCAGGAGGAATCAGCAAAGGAGAGGCCGGCTGTCATGTTTCGTTTCTCTCTGCCTTACCTCTGCGTGTGTTTTATCTGTGGACTATGTATCTTACTGTCCTTTGTCTTAAATACACCCCCAATACTTAACCCGATTATGGTGGGCTTGAGGCAAGACAAGTAGGCATGCTAGGTTCCAGTCCAGAGACTCACCTGTTGCCCTGGCTGGTTTGGCTCAATGGATAAAGTATAAGCCTGACTGAAGGGTCCCTGGTTCGATTCTGGTCAAGGGCACATGCCCGGGTTGTGGTCTCGACCCCCAGTGGGGAGCGTGCAAGAGGCAGCCGATCAGTGATTCTCTCTCATCATTGATGTTTCTATCTGTCTCTCCCCCTCCCTTTCTCTCTGAAATCAATAAAAATATGTTATTTTTTTTTAAAGAGAGACTCACCCTTCGGCAATAGAGCAGGGGCCCTGAAATCCACTGAGACCCCAGGATTGTTTTTCACCCTTCCAGTTGGAGCTGCTTCAGGCATCATTAGCAAGGAGCACAGGGAAAATAGTGTAATTGTTTGAGAAGCTGCTCAGAGGTCGTCCGATTCGCTGTTCACAGCCAGCAGCCCAAGGAGTGGTTACGAAGCATCATTAGGAAAGTTCTATAAATGTAGACGCTGGCTTTGAAGCGGGAGGGTAGCAGATGTGCCCCAGCCTCGTTCTTTACTCTAAACGTCCTCCTCTCTGCATCCACCCCACCTCCCCATTACAATGACTGTCTGGGAGACGGTTTCACTTGAGTGCGTTGGAAATCAAACTCGAGCTCTGGCTGGCTTCCTAAACCTTGAGGAAGTTTCTGGAAGGGCAGTACGGTCTTGTGGCTTGTTTGGGGGCTTCCTGCACATAGCACATGCCGAGGGCATGCTTATTCCAACAATATGAGTATAGAAGTATCTGTAATCAATGCTTTCAGGCAGTATCTGTTGAGACACAAGCAAGAGCCCAGTGCCGGGAGGGAGAGTGAATGTGGACAGGGTTTCTGCAGAGGTGGTGTGTCTCGGAAGTCTGAGTAAGCTGAGGAAATCTGGTCTCCCGTGTGCTAACCCTCACCTACAGCTCACTCCTCGGTATATGAGAATAGATGGCGGTGGAGTCAGGGTGCGCCGGCCTCTGCTGATTGCTTCTGCAAGATGGAAGACAGAGGTGGATTTCTGCCCAGCACTTCTATTGACCTCGCTGTTTCCTGACGCCTCTTTTTGATGGATCACAGCGCTTCTTCAAAGGAAATGCACGAGGGTTCTATGAAATTTCCTCCCGGCTTATACAATAATTGGACAGTGAACGTCTCTCTATAAAACTTGTTTCTCCCATCCCTCCACCACCACACGAGAGACTGTCTTTGTAAAGTTTATCATGGTGACTCTGTCTTACGGGAGTGTTGGCCTCGTGCCCCCCACCCTCACTGCAAATTCTAATAGTCTATACCCGACTGCTGTCTAAGAAAAACTCATTTTGTTACAGGTTAATAACATGAGTCACATTCCGTGCGGCCACAGCAGCAGAGGGAGCCGGCTCAGTGTTAGCGTGTGGGCTGGCAAGGGTACACCATCTCGTTCCCTTGCTCATCCCTGGGGAAACCGAGGCACGGGTGCAAGCCCAAGTGTCTCAGGAGACACTTGAGGTCGTCAGACCTTTGGAATAGGACCTTACTGCAGAATGATGGGGACTTGATGCTGGGTCTGACTTGAGGATTCTGGTCACCAAACATGATTTTTGTAATCCGTGTAAGAAAACGCCTGTGCAGCCCAAGCTGGTTTGGCTCAGTGGATAAAGGGTCACCCTGGGGACTGAAGGGTCCCGGGTTCGATTCCGGTGGGCTCAGTCCCCAGTAGGGGGCGTGCAGGAGGCATCTGATCAATGATTCTCTCTCATCATTGATGTCTCTATCTCTCCCCCCCTCCCTTCCTCTCTGAAATCAATAAAAAAGAAAAAGAAAACACCTGTGCATTTTTCGAGGTGTTTCGGCTCCAGTCGTGGGCTTGTTAGCTGACCTGCCTATGCAGGGGACACCGCTTAGCCAGCTTCGTGTCTCTTTAGAATGAGTCATGGCTAATTGGTCGGCTGCCTTGGGTGTCTTGGAGATGGAGAACCAGCTCACTCAGCAGCCACGTGGCCCGTGACCTACAGCATGTCTGATTGAAGATCCGCTGTGCTAACTTGACTCCCAGTCACCTCTCTCTGTCCCCGAGGGATGGTCTGCCGAAGCTGCTCTAACGATGTAGAAAAGGTGATCTCAGAATCTGCCTCCCCTAACCCAACCGTCCCCTGCCCTTCCTTAACCCACTTCCTAGGAGGAGTGACAGTCGAGGGAGAGTTCTCCGTGTCAGCTACTTAATATGAAAAAGATGCTTTCGAAATAACTTTTATGGTTAAAATAAATTTTTATTCATAAACTGGGTGACACTAAAAAAATGGAGGATATCAGATAAGTCAAAAGTAAAGAATAAAAATGACTTGCATTCTCACCACCTAGAGATAAGCACTGTTAGCTTTTTGGTAGATAATTTTTATGGTTTAGTTTTCTGGGCGTATATGTATCTCCGTGTGTGTGTGTGTGTGTGTGTGTGTGTATTCGGTTTTATTCCAAAAATGGAATTGCATTGGTTTTTATCCTGGCTCTTTTTTTCACTGAACAGATAATTTTGCATAGACATCTTTCCACATTTTTGGATATGTATTCTTTCACATCATTTTTCATGGCCTCATCCGAAAGTGGCTGTACCAAGGGTTAATTTTTTAAAAATATATTTTTTTATTGATTTCAGAGAGGAAGGGAAAAGGAGAGAGAGATAGAAACATTAATGATGAGAGAGAATCACTGATGGACTGCCTCCTGCACAGCCCATACCGGGGATTGAGCCCGCAATCTGCACATGCCCTGACCTGGAATCAAACCATGACCTCCTGGTTCCTAGGTCAATGCTCAACCACTGAGCCATGCTGGCCAGGCCGTGGGTTAATTTAAATAGTCACTGATTTTCAGATATTTAAGTTCTTACTATTTTTTTTACAATTTTCTAACATAGCAAAAGCTCTGCCATAAACTCTCTTGCCCCAGAATCTTTGCACGTCTCTGATTTGTTTTTTTAGAATGAACCCCACAGGGAGAACTGTTGGGCAAGTGGCCTGTGCATTCTTAGGGCTTCCCACCATCAACATATTGATTGGCCCTCCCACTAGCAGTGGTTGTGGGAATATGTCCGTTTCCCCGAACCCCTGCCCTTAACTGGTATTACGAATCGTATGGCAACCTTTCCACAGAGTGGTCTCATTGTTTTACAATTATTCAGTTCCTAGTGGTGTCGAACTGTCATTTATTTATATGTGTTTCTGGCCATTGCTATCAACACTCTTGTAAGCTGCATCTCCTTTGCCAGACGTCTAACGCTCCACAAAAGCCCAGCTTTAATTAAGCTTGTTCAGAATCCTAAGCCCCATAAAGCCTTTCACAAAACAGAGGACTCACAGGACTTTGTTTTAATACCACTCTCTCCTCAAAGCAAGGAAGGATTCAGGGACCTGAGGCTGTTCGACATGCCATTCGGCCAGTAGAGGTAGCTGTTGCATTAACTAGCTCCCAACCTTATCTGCCAGTTCAGCCTTTAAGACAGAAAATAAATCAGTGCATGCAGTATTTTTGACAACAGTATTTATTTTTTTAAAAAAAAACCAACAAACTCATGGTTTTGTGCTTTAAAAAGAAAACTGCTTATTTTGTGCCCTTATGTCTGAATATCGAGCTCTCTGTGAATATTAGTAAGAGCCACTATATGAAATTTATTATTAATCGTCTATTTTTAGGCACGAAGCTTTGCTGTATTATGTTTTAGCAGCAGAAACTGGTATTGAAGTGTCACAGACAAATTTAGCACACATCTGTGAGGAGAGGCCGGTGAGTAAATGTATTCTCTGAGTAGAAGCTCTAAGGTTAAGGATGATGGATGGGGGTTTTAGGGAGGCAAAATTAGTCACTCGGCCAAAATATTAATGAATTAACTTTTCTCCCCCTTCACTCCCTTAGGACCTGGCCAAGAGATATTTGGGTGTTAACTGTGTTTGGAGATACTATAATTTCTCTGTTTTTCAAATCGATGCTCCTTCATTTGGTATGTATAGAAAAACGGGTACTAAATTGAAGCCGTGGAGGCTTTTAAACCTTAGTAACAGGAAACATCTAAGGGATTTGTGTGCAGTGTGTTATTTCTAAACAATTAGGAGAGAGTGCAAAGTCTCTGCTATTAAGATCATGACTGAAATCTGCTCTCAGCCTCATGCCACGTATGTCTCCCGGCCCACTGTCCAAAAGAGAAAGCTCTTATGGACCGGGTCTGAGCCAGTGATGGGTTCCCTGCCTTCTTCTGCTCTGTATGGTAGGGGGCTACCCCTAGGAACTGCAGTTCCCAGACTCCTTTGCTGTGGGGCTTCTGACTAGTGTCAGCCAATGGGAGGCTGTGGCGGAACCCAAGTATTTCTCTCCTCTCTCCACTTTGGGCTGTTCTCTGGCAGTGGCTGCATTCCCATGGTCCCAGCAGACCCTCAGCACAGGGATGGTAGTAGCTTCCTGCATTGCTGACGTTTGGGTTGCCATTTGCCTTTTCAGCTCTCCCAACACCCTGGTGAGCAGCCCTTCCCAGTGTTGAAATCCCTCTTTTGAATGACCTGACGTCGATTCTATTTTCCTGAGTGAGACATGCATTCTTAAACAAAACTTTTTCCTTGGAGGAAAAATAAAGCATACGGCTTGAATAAAGAAATACCCTTTAGTCATCAAACCCAGGCAGCAAAATTTCAGAGGGGAAATAAAGCGCTCCCCCACCCCCAGTCCTTGGCTGACTGGGCTGCGATTCTCACAAATAGATCTATTCGGGAGGGCTACCAAGCAAAGCAGGTAATGTGGAAATGTGGGTGCTCAGCAGAAAAACGGTGTGTGTGTCTTTTCTACTGACACATGAAAAACACACACACACACACCCTGACCACGTTCTGTGGTAGGAGTCTGATAGGAAAAACTCTCCATCGTGGGAGTGGGCTGATCATTTAAGATGTCTGTCTGAAATAAAACCCCTCGACCAACGCATCAGTGCTTTTCGCCCCACAGCCTATTTGAAAATGGGAGACCTTTACTACTATGGCCACCAAAACCAGTCACAAGACCTGGAGCTGTCGGTGCAGATGTACGCCCAAGCGGCACTGGATGGAGACTCGCAGGTAAACAGCAGCAACAGAAATGAGTTCTTGGGGTGCCCATTCGTAAGGTCACAGAGCCTAGAGTTCTCACCAGCCCTCTGTCTATAGAAGCTTCGCAGATGGCAAAGTCATTTCCCACCATTTTCACAAGTCGCTCCCAAAGGCCCTGTGAGGACACTAACCATGTGGCGAACCTTTACTGAGCGCCTGCTGCATTTCCCACACCGTCCTCACAGCCACCTCGTGGGGTGCGGATTACTAGACCCTTTCTATAGTAGAGGACACCAAGGCTCTGACAAGGGGGTATATTGCTGAAGGCCAAGCCGTCAGGTCATCAGTGAGGCAGCCAGAGCTTCAACCCAGGTCTTCTGGCTCCAAAGCCGGGGGTCTGTCTACCAGATTCCATCAAACTAACTCGCCAGGTAGAACCTCGAGAAACTGGAAGTATGGTCCAGGTGGAAGTGGTTTGCTTGTGTCGCTGGGCCAACACTCCAGCAATAAGACTTTGCTCTCAGTGGCTTGTTTCAAACTTATTTTGGAATTTTTTAGATGTACAGACTCTAGATGTATAGAAAGAGGACAGGGGAGTTGCTGTGTGCCCTTCGTCCAGCTTCCGTTAATCGATATATCTTTCATGACCACAACACTGTTATCAAAACAAGAACTCCACCTTGGTTTTGCTCCATAAAGTACACTTCAGACTTTCTTTTCATCTCGCTAGTTTTTGCACGAATGTCCTTTTTCCATTCCAGGATGCCACCTAGCATTTAGTTGTCATATTTCTCTAGTGTTCTTCAAATCTGTAGCAGTTCCTCACTCTTCCTTTGTTTTTCATGACCTTGATACTTTTGAAGAATATTCATCAGTCAAGTATTTGGTAGAATGTCCCTCGATGTGGGTCTGGCTTCTGTTTTCTCATGAAGAGATTCAGATTATGCATTTGGGGCAAGGACAGCACAGAAGTGATGTGTCCTTCTCACTGTATCCTCTGAGGTACATGATGTCTTATTGCTGGTGAGGTTGATCTGAGTGACTTGGTTAAGGTGGTTTCTGCTGGGTTTCTCCCCTGTAAAGCTAATGTTTTTCTCTTTCTAATGTATAGATATCTTGGGGAGAGAGTTTGCGACTATGCACATATCCTATTTCTCCTCAAATTGGTACTTACTAATTTTAGTATCCTTCCATACATCTTGCAACAATGATTACTGTGAGTGCTAATGAAGAGTCTATTCTCTCATTCCTTCTACATTTGCTAATCAGGGTCATTTGCACAATGGAAGTTGGAATACTTGTTGCCCTCTCAGGCAACAGGTTTCTGGTGTTGTGCTTTGGAATTTGATCTTTTATTTTCATTAGAATAATTTCTTTGAGGGATAGTATTGCTAAGTCAAACAATCTAAATGGTTTTACAGCTACCTAATAATAGCCTATTGCCGCCAAAACCGGTTTGGCTCAGTGGATAGAGCGTCGGCCTGCGCACTGAAAGGTCCCAGGTTCGATTCCGGTCAAGAGCATGTACCTGGGTTGCGGGCATATCCCCAGTAGGAGATGTGCAGGAGGCAGCTGATCGATGTTTCTCTCTCATCGATGTTTCTAACTCTGTATCTCTCTCCCTTCCTCTCTGTAAAAAATCAATAAAATATATTTTAAAAAAAATAATAGCCTATTGCCGATTTACTTTCTGAAAGGGTTTTCCAATTAATATATCACCAAGCAGTGGTGAAGGGTAGAAGGGTAACTGAAATCTTGTCCGCACTGGATGTTTTCATGACTTAATTTTGCTGACTGAATAGTTTCCAGTTGATACTTCTTTATTGTTTTAAATTGCATTTATTTGGTTACTAGTGGGGAGGGACACGTTTATATATACTTGTGTATGATAATTTACTCTTCATATTTTTATGTGAATTCTCTATGCTCGTTCTTTGCCTGTGTTTATTGAAGTTTTGACACCTTTGAAAATTTAAATTATAGTTTTTTTATACATTTGCCTCATAGATGATGAATCTTAAGTTATTACATTGCATATAAATATTCCTCTAGCCTATTTTCCCATTTATTCCAATCTTGTTATGTTTCCATTCTTCAGAGACTTTAAATTTTTATAGGTAATTTTTTTCTTTTCTTTTAATGCGTTGTTTTAAGAGCACCTTCCTTTCAAAGTGCAGAGAACTATTGTATTGTATTGTATTTTGTGTGTGCATCTTAAAGATACTTAACACTTCCATCTATTTAGAGGTTATTTGGCAACATGGAGCTTAAGATTGGAGACTCTGGACCCTGTCTGGTCCTGTTTGAATCCCAGCTCTGCCCCTTTCTAGCTGTGTGACCTTGGGCAAATTCCTTAACCTCTCTGTGCCTTCGCTGCTTCATCTATGACATGAGGAGGATAATAGTACCTATCTCAATTTGTTGCTATGAGATTAAGTGAATAGATATAAAACAGAACAATGCCTCGCATAGAGCAAGCACTCAGAAAATGCTAGCTGCTGGTATTTTTATCATGGTTATTGCATAGGATGCTTGTGGGAGTCCTGGTTATACACCCAGGCGGATGATGATTTTCATTGAGATTGTTGTCAGTGGCAACTGAAAGGAAAGGCCAAAAGGAGACGATGTCATTAAAACATGACCACGAATTCTTTGAAGGGCAACAAGGCGGTGAAGTTTGTAAAGCCCTAATGCTAAGTAAGGCCGTCTTTTGTTTATTTCTTGGTCTGGCCGCATGCCCGGCTCATGATGGACAGTGTGTCGCCTCCAGGTAGTATAACAGCTCCCATCCTTGATGAAGGACCTCTACCATCAGGCTCTTAACTATGTTATTTCCTGGGACCTGCACAACCAATGAGGCAGATCCTGCCTCTGAGGGTCAAGAACAAGGTGTATAATAAGGAAGGCGTGGGGAAATGTACCACAGTGGAGGCCTGTGCCAAGAGGAATCATGAGAGGCGGTTTTCCACACTGGGAAAGCCAGGGAAGCTGAAACAAATACCATCCGTTATTCTGTGCATCGGAGCACCTCCCTACATGAGACTGTCAGTCATCAGTAGCATCCTCAGCCACAACAACGTTTTGTTAGGTCTCTGACATGCCAATGGGGACCCCAGGCATACTTGTAAGTGAGGGACATGGCCTTCGCCTCAGCGTTCCGGTTCTGCCGGTGACACAAGAGCGCGTTTTCCCAGGAGCTCCGATTTGAGAGAATGAGCAGGAAAGGGCAGGTCCCCGGTTGGCTGGCTTCTGAGCAGATGGGACCCAGCATCCTCTGAAAGCCTCCTGGTTCTCCTGCAAATAAATTTCTCAGATGCATGTATTTAGGGAAACCATTCATCAATGAAGATGACAAAGCCATCTGGCTCTGGGGACTGGGGGAAAAAAATCTAGAGGTTGTAAAAGTTTACATTCCGATGAAGGGTGTGTGTGTGGGTTTTATTATGAGAAGCTGATGAGGTTGGTTTGTGGCTTGTTTTCAGGGGTTTTTTAACCTGGCCCTGCTCATTGAGGAAGGTGCTATAATCCCACATCACATTTTGGATTTCTTGGAAATTGACCCAACTCTCCATGCGAATAACATCTCCATCCTCCAGGAACTATACGAAAGGTGAGTTCAGAGCCTCTTTAATTCTGTGGAATCTGGAGGGACCCAGTGGATGCTGTTGGCTTCTTGGTTCAAGTTAGCCTGACTCTTACTTTGTAGCGTTTCTTGCTCTGAAAGGGCTCAGGATTTGTTTTGATTTGAGAACCTTCAGCTGGACCCAAACTTACTTCCGTCTTCTAGTTTCTGAGGCTTGAGATACAGAATGAGCATGATCTGAAGTTAAGGTGCTGACCAACGTTTTCCACGAGAGTGGAAAAAATAATGTGTCCGATTAGACCATTTCTGCACGACAGGGCGGCATTCTGGTGTCTGGATGCAGAGAGACCTGGTGTCTGGACAGAAGTGTTGTCCCGGCAGCCCCTCCTGTTTTCAGGGACCTCCTTGACCCGTTGGCTTTTTATTAAGGACAGAAGTGACCTTCTCCTGAGATTTCTGGCAGGATCCTAGAATTTTAGGGCAGGCTTCAACCCCTCAGAACTGCCTTTCTTCCTTTGCCTCTCACCTCAAGTGTGCCTGCTTGTCCCCAAGCAGAAGGAGGTGGGTTTGAGGGTCCGAAAATACCCGTCGTGAGTAATGCCACCAAAGTTTGGCTGACACTTCAGGGTGCCCTCTGCTTTGTGTCTGCAGGTGCTGGAGCCACAGTAGTGAGGAGTCCCTGAGCCCCTGCTCCCTGGCCTGGCTCTACCTTCACTTCCGGCTCATCTGGGGTGCTGTCCTGCACTCTGCCCTGGTAGGTACCCTCTCCCGCTGTCCCTGCCCTCATGGTCCCTGCCCCTGTCAGTCATCTGACGCCTATTTCTGGTGTTTGTAGATCTATTTCCTGGGAACCTTCCTGCTGTCTGTGTTGATCGCCTGGACCCTACAGTATTTCCAGTCTGTCTCAGGTAAGGCTTTCTCAAAGGCCAGGGCAATATAAAAACACTAGAGGCCCGGTGTACGAATTTGTGCACGGGTGGGGTCTGGCCGCCCCGCCCTGATGGGGGGCCGATCAGGTTAGGCAGGCGAGGGGAGAGGCCGCAGGAGGTTGGCTGGCTGGCCCCGCCCCCAATCCAGCTGGGGCCAGCAAGGGTAGGGGCTGCACCCCAATCAGGCCAGTTGGTTGGCCATAGTGCGCATCATAGCGACTTGTCGTACTGGTCATTCTGGTCATTCCGGCATTCCGGTCGCTTGGCTGTTATATGTATAGATAGCAATTCTTTTCCTTACTAGAAAAGTCACCCTCTCCCTCCTCCTGCCCTTGGCCATGCTATTTCCTTTTGTTAGGATGGTCATTCAGGGGTTGGGGGTCCTCCGAGGGGTATAGCATAATGCCTGGCTGATGGAAAACCCCAATTACTATTACATTTTTCAAAGCAAGCAGAATTCTTTTAATAAGAAGCTTAAGAAATTGAACTGAAATGTCTTCCCCCATTGAAAATATCTGCTAGCAAAATTCTACCTCTGTGTGCCTTAAAACCCAGGCCGGAGGCCCCTCCAGCATAAACGCTTAGCCTGTTTATCCCAGTCCAAGGAGAGCGAGTCAGATAGGATGACAAACAAGCATCTGTGATGAATAAAAATACCCAGCCACTGCCCAGCAGGTGTGGCTCAGTGGTTGAGTCAGGGCACATGCCTAGGTTTCGAGCTCGAGCTCCAGGTGGGGGCGTGCAGAAAGCAGCCAATCAATGATTCTCTCTCATCATTATGTTTCTCTCTCTCCCTCTCCCTTCCTCTATGAAATCAATAAAAATATATTATTTTTTTAAAAAATACCCAGCCACGTGGATTTGGAAGGAGGGTCTGAAGAGGAATGCAAAGTGCACATTTATTTTTGTGTGGTTTCCACAAGTTGCTATTATTTTTCTGTGCTAGTGTAGGGCAGTAGTTAAGGAAATGGACGCCTCTGTCTTTCTCTGTGAGCTTAGAGCCCAGACTTGGCTACTTATTAGCCGTGTGACTTACGGCGAGTTATTTCACCTTCTTGATCCTCCAATGCCTTGTCAGTAAAATGAGGTTATAATAGTAGCTATGTCCCAGGGATGTTAAAAGGGTTCAGTGAAAAAATATATATATGACACTTACCAAAAGACAACTGTAGTTAAATCTTAGCTGTTATACTTATCTGGCTTATAAAACCCTCTCCGTAAATATTAGCTGTTACGTTTATCTCCCCTGTTGGATCATAAACCGAGCTGGAGGAAGGCCTGTCATTTGTGGTCTCACACTCAGTAGGTGCTCAAATTTGCTAACGTCCCTCGTGGAGGATTATAGTTTCCCACCATCTCGGATGGTTTCAAAGGACATAATCGCTCATGAAGACTAACGGGAACGTTTACAAAGGGACACGTTAGGAATAGACGTGGCATTTGAGACTTTGCGTAGCCATTATTTATGTCACAGATAATGAAAAGCAAAAAAAGCACATTTCCCCTCCGACTCGATGGGGAGACAAAAGTCACCGTTACAAAAGGCTTCTTGTAAAATATGGAATCATTTCCCTCTGACTTACCTGAGGAGGTTAACAGAGAACCAGCAAGAGCCCTCCCAGCTTTGATGCCTTGTGGTGTTCCGGCTTATAAATTTTCCCCATGCAAATCCTGTCCCGTCCCCAAATTTGTTGCCATTTATTTTGCATCTTGTCACTGTTTTCCATTTCAAATTATCTTTGTCATTTTTACTCTGTAGAAATATTGTTATGATTATTACAAATGCAATTCCGTTGGAGGAGCTAAAAATTGTCTTTATGATTTTATGCCAGCTGGTAGCCATGAAAATTCATGGGCTGGTGGAATTGCTTGGATCAGAAGTCTTCATTGTCAGTCCCTCCACATTCTCATCTCCCTGTCCGTCCTGCCCTTTTGTGGATTTTCCTTTCCTGTGTATCCTTTACTCCTTCACACATTTTCTTCATTTTTTTCAAACTCTTTTTATTTGCTTCTTCCTTAACATCCCCTCCCTCCCTGTTGACCAGCCTTAGAGAAGTCTGCATGGAATCTTTAAAAAATTTTAATTCTAGCCCTGGCTGGTGTTACTCGGTAGTTAGAGCGTAGGCCCATGCACCAAAGGGTCATGGGTTCAATTCCCAGTCAAGAACACATACCTGGGTTGCAGGTTCAATCCCAGGCCCAGTTGGGGTGTATGCAGGAGGCAACCAATCTCTCTCTCTCTCTCTCTCTCTCTCTCTCTCTCTCTCTCTCTCTTTCTCTTTCTCTCTCTCCCCCTTCCCCCACCCCCACCTCTCATCCCCTTCCTCCCTCCCTTCCACTGTCTCTAAAAATCAATGGAAAAAATATCCTCGGGTGAGGATTAACCAAAAAAAAAAAAATTAATTATCTGCTCTTCATGTTCCAGATGAAGAATTGAGGCCAAAGGGATGAAGTGGCCTGCCCCATAATCGCAAATTAAAGTCCCAGAGAGCATGTAGGGCAGCAGAATTCCCAGACTCACCATACTTTAAAACAGCCATTATCATCTACCTCCGACCTATTGTCCCCTGACATAAGAAATATGTTGCAGCACATTTTTGGTACCCTGAAATGAATGATAATTACCCTGCCTACACACTTGTGTGGGTTTTTTTTTTTTTAAGAATGCCCTCACACCAATATAAAGGAGAAGTAAAAAGAACTAATTATCATAAAGTAATATCTTTTTCAATATTTAAATTCTAGCCCAGTGCTTCTTCATTACAATGTGCACACGAATCACCCAGGGAGCTTGTTAAATGCAGATCCTGACTCAGTAGGTCCCGGTGGGCCTGGGATTCACCGTCTCTAACAAGCTTTCGGGTGATGTCCAATCCACACTACCATTCCTTGGACAACACTTTGAGTCATAAGGGCCTAGAAGTAAAAACAAAACATCTCCATGTATTCCAAAATATGCCCCACAGTGTTGCCTACCAGCCCTGGTAGAACTAGGGTTGAGTTAAAATATATAGCAGATTATTTTCGTGTGTTTCAGGTTGTCAGCATAAGTGCATACCTGTCAATAACTCTGAAATAAGAGGGTACTATTCCATCAGCATTGGGGTGATAGGATCAGGGCGATAGAGGCACAGAGAGTGGAGAAGCCATGGGTGCGAGGTCCCATGACCTGCCCCATGGGAAGGGAAAAGATGTCCTAGATGTCGGTGGCAGCCATGGCGTAGAGAAGCAAACGCAGTAATGGAGGGGGGCCGGTTTGAGAATTAGGGGCTACCTTCAGCAGCCTTGTGCAGGGATTGTGCTGTCAGGTCGGGATCTTTGTCATTTCGTGATTTGCATATTTCCAGTCAGTTGTTTTTAAAAATTAGTGATTTATGGTCAAGCCTTTAAATTGAGCTGTCCATCCATTTTGCGTTCAGCTCCAGCTACCTTCATTTCCCCCCTGAGCTTATAGGCTCGGTGATTTATACTCAACACTTTGCTGCGCTTGCCACATTAAACTGTCCCGCGTTCGGAAGGCTGGCAGCGCATGCCAGTAGCTGACAGCACAGGCTCAGAGTCAGGATGCTGCCGGGACTCTGGCCCTGCCACTCGCCATGTGACCTTGGGCAGGGATCCTATCTGTGCCTCAGTTTCCCCTGCGGAAATAGTACAGCTCCCTCCTATTGTAGTTGAGACAACAGGATGTAAAGTGCTTGGAACTCCGCAAATGTTAGCTCTCAAGGAGCAATGTCCCAGGGCATGTTCCCTGCAAGGAAAGCATGCTGACACCAGGTAGCGCCTGCACTTATGTAGCTTGGTTTATCTCCGAAACAGACACAATTGCCAGAGCCTAGCATGGTCTTCTATGTTGTGAGACTCTTTCTAAAGCATAGAATGCTTAAAAAGCATATAAACAAAGGTGTTGAGTAGTCTATCAAAAGCACCAAAACAAGTACACAAAAGGTACTACACACCTATTTTATTTCATTTAAGGGAACTTACTTTAATCACACACACACACACACACACACTAGAGGCCCGGGACATGGATTCGTGCACATTGAAAGTAAATTAATTAGCACGTGGCCGGCAGGGCAGGACTGGGCCAGACGGGCCAGACATACCCTGAGTCAACCTCCCATGGTCCCTACCCGGCTGGCCGCACCTGGGGTAGCGCTAGGGCTCAAAGGGCATCTGTGGAGTGAGCATGATACCTCCTGCAATTGGTGTCCCTCAGCCTGGCCTCTGGAGATTGGGCCAAAACCAGCTCTCCAACATCCCTGGAGGGGTCCTGGAGTGTGAGAGGACACTCTGCAAAGTTGCTGTCACTTGGCAGCTCCTGTGTTGAGCATCTGCCCCCTGGTGGTCATTGCACATCATAGCTATGGGCCAGTTGGCTGGTCAGCCAGTCAGCTGGTTGCTTAGGCTTTTATATATATAGGTATATATATAAAAGCATAATATGCTAATTAGACTAGACGTTCTTCTGGACTAAGCCAGGGCTGCAGCCATGGGATTGAGGCAGAGGCATCCGCAGCTGCAGCGGCTGTGAGGGAGGGATCCAGGTAGCCGCCTGTGGCTACGAAGGCCCACTCTTGCACAAATTTCATGCATCGGGCCTCTAGTATATATATATATATATGAGAGAGAGAGAGAGAGAGAGAAGGAGAGAGATTTCAGAGAGGAAGAGAAAGAGAGAAAGAAATAGAAACATAAATGATGAGAGAGAATCATCGATTGGCTACCTCCTGCATGCCCCACACTGGGGATTGAGCCTGCATCCCGGGCATGTGCTTGGACATGTGGCCTGACTAGGAATCGAACCATGACCTCCTGGTTCCTAGGTTGACACTCAGCTGCTGAGCCACGCCAGCTGGACTAAGGGAACTTACTTTTGGCTCTTGGCTTGCATTCCACCAGGCAGCTCTGTCTTTCTTGGGACTGAAATCTCCCCGGGTAGTGCACAGGTCCCTGGGTCTTTGGTGACACTCGCAACACTCATATGGCCACAAGTCTGAGAACAGAACACACATTGCGCCCCAGGGCCCACCTATCCCTCCAGGTCCACTGGCTTGGCAGCTTCAGCGTCTCCGGGGAGTCCCATCATCTTTGCTGAAGCTGGGCTCCGTTGGCCCTTTTTCCTTCCAAGTCTTCCTCCAAGGGCTGAAGGGGAGGGCTTCCCTGATGGTGCAGCCCTCAGCTGGGCTCAGCCACTTCCCCAGTCTCCACAAGCTCCTTTTCCTGCTTCATCGCATCTCTGAGGCACTCTTCCTCCCCCCCCCCCCCCCTTGTCAGGGACACCAAGCATAATTGCCTTAATGGACTCAGGCTTTCGAAAAAAAAACAAAAAAATCCCAAAGCAAAATATGTCTAAAACCAACTCCATTTCTGTCCTGCCACAAGTTTCCCCTGAGACAAAAAGAAAAAAAAAAAAAGCATGGAGCCTGGTTACCGGAAGGAAAGGAAAGGGAAAAAGAGGGGAAAGAATGTAAATGACCATTTCAAAGAAAGAGTCCTGCCTTACTAGTATCAGCGTAAACTTTATGTCTAAACTAGAGGCCTGGTGCATGGAATTCGTGCACTTAGAGGGAGGGGCGTCCCTCAGCCTGGCCTGTGCCCTCTTGCAGTCTAGGAGCCGTCAGTCGGACCTCCTTAGCGCTGCCGTGGAGGCGGGAGAGGCTCCCGCCACCACCACTGCGCTCACCAACCATGAGCCCGGCTTCTGGCTGAGCAGCGCTCCCCCTATGGGAGCACACTAACCACCAGGGGGCAGCTCCTGCATAGAGCATCTGCCCCTGGTGGTCAGTGCGTGTCTTAGCAACCGATCGTTCCATTGTTCGGTCGATTTGCATATTAGCCTTTTATTATATAGGATAGAATGCACAGTACAGAGCGAGGTTTGCAGAACTACCTGCTCCTCGGTGTGACTGGGTAGCCTTTTAAACCAATGTCAGCCTACTCAAAACATTCCTAATTTAAGCCAACTCATCCTTTCTGCTTGAGTGGCTAGTCAGTGTAGGAGGAAGATGATACAAACAAGATTAATTAAACCTTTTCCCACTCTTTTCCTGTCCTCCACATTTCTAATTAATGAGGTTGCTACTAAAATTACAGTAAAATGACACAAAATGTGGTGCCCGTGAAAGAAGCAGTGGCCTTCAAGTCAGAGCGACGTACTGATGAGGTTTCACCTTTCTCCTACCTCATTACCCGCACGCCCTCCCAGTATCTCCACTCGCAAGAAAGGTTTCAATGACACAGGTCACGTTTGTGGTGGGCCCTGCTCTACTGAGAGGCCCGAAGGAAGTAGGCTAGATCTTATTCATAGCTGAGATTTCCAGGGCTTCCTCCTCAGGCTCCCCTTCTACCCCCTCTTGGCAAACATTCTGCAGTCTCAGGATACACCCAGTATACTCCATGTTCTCCGTTCCCGCACGCTCCCATCTGGTCAGCTGGCAAGCAGATGTTTTCCCTACAATGGTCCACAACAGGGTTTGGCAAGCTTTTTCTATAAAGGGCCAGATAATAAACATTTGGGGCTTTGAGGGCCATCTCTGTCATGACTCAACTTTCCTTATTTTATTTTTTTGTTAAAACTCACCCAAGGATTTTTTTTTAATTTTTTTTAATATATGTTTTTATTGATTTCAGAGAGGAAGGGAGAAGGAGAGAGAAACATCAATGATGAGAGAAAATCATTGATTGGCTGCCTCCTGCACACCCCCTACTGGGGACCAAGCCTACAACCAGGCGTGTGCCCTAATCAGGTATTGAATTGTGACTTCCTGGTTCCCTGGTTCATAAGTCAATGCTCAATCTGAGCCAGGCTGAGGATATTTTCTCCATTGATTTTTAGAGAGGGAGGGAGGGAGGGTGGGAGGGAGGGGGAGAGAGAGGAGAAAGAAAAACCTCAATGTGCCTCTTGATTGGTTGCCTCCCTGCACCTGCAACCCAGATATGTGCCCTTAACCTGGAATTGAGCCCACAATCCTTTGGTGCACAGGCCAACACTCTAACCACTGCACACACTAGCCAGGGCATGACTCAACTTTCCTTATTGTGTGAAAGCAGCCATTGACAATCCATGAAAATGAACGGTGTGGCTGATTGCCAGTCATACTTTACTACATGAAAATTTTAATCTTGCCCTGGCTGGTTTGGCTCAGTGGATAGAGCATTGGCCTGCAGACTAAAGGGTCCTGGGTTCGGTCCCGGTCACGTGCACGGGCTGCAGGCTGGATCCCCATTAGGGGGCATGTAGGAGGCAGCCGATCAATGATTCTCTCTCATTATTGATGTTTTTATTTCTCCCTCTCCCTTCCTCTCTGAAATCAATAAAAATATATATTTTTTAAAAATTTGAATCTCATGTGGTTTTCATATGTCATGAACTATAACTTTTTTAATTTTTGTTCAATCATTTAAAAAGGTCGGAGCCATTCTTAGGTGGTGAGCCATACAAACACAGGCAGTGAGCCTCACTGTCTGCCCACCCCACGGGACTCAGGGCCAGCTCTTGATTTTTCTCGCTAATGTATGGAAAATGGTCCCCCAAGTGGCAAGTAACCCAAAAATCACTTCTATTTGGCCCTGGAATCTGATGTGTAATTTTTTAAACAACACACGTATTTTCCTGGTTACCTTGATTCTAGTCCAGTAATCAAATTAGCACGCATTCCAGGTGAGCGCAGAAAAAGAGGCCACTTGGAGATGATGACGGGCTGTGGGGGGCTTGTCCGGTGATTGCAGACCCGCAGTGGGAGGGGAGACGTCCTTCTCCCGTGGGCAATAACAAGCTTCCTGTAGAAGCATCGAGCATTTTTATTGCGCTCTGACGAGAAGGTTTAAACGGTGGCCATGCTGATTATGCATTCCTTCCACGTTCCCGCAGTGGCACTTTTTTGTTTTAATCAGAAAACTGATTGCTGGGTTATCTTGTTACCATGGTGATTTAAACATTTCCCTCCGCTTGAAAAGGGAAAATGCATGCCTTCATTAACTTCTGCAGAGATCATCAGAAAGATCCATGTGAGGGCCTAAGGGGGTCTTGGGCCATCTGATCCAAGCCTCTCTGTTCACAGATGAGGAAACCAAGGCCTACGAGACTCATTTAGAAATTCACAGTATCTACCCCAAAGCCATGTATGAGTGGTGGTTAAATGAGACTCGACCAGACCAGGTCTCTGGGGTCCAGCCAGTGGTCTTTGTGCCACATCCCTGTGCCTCCTGCTCCCTGCCACGGTTAGATCACCAGCCAGAGTGATGGCTTTAACCGAGAAATGTCACATCATTATGCAACCCCCTAGCTCCCCCCACCCCACCACTGTCCTGTTCTCGCAGAATAGTCTCTGGGTTCACAAGAGCTCCTGTAGGTACGGAAAGAGATTCCTGGAGGCTTTGGAGCCCATTGCTGAATTTCTTAGACTGGCCTCCTGGAGATGCCTCTAGGTACTTGGAGGTGCAACTCTTGAAGGGTTTTTCTAGAAGTCAGATTGCCAATATGTGCATCTTCTTCAAGTCAATACGTTTCAGGATTGAACCTTTAAAAATGGTCCCACTGACTGGAAACTGTAAGAGACTTTAGGATTCCTGAGTTTAATAAGATCACTACGTAAAAGCAAACTACCAGTAGCAATTGTTGCACAAACTAGGGTCATTGTGTTAGCCGTATGTCACGCATCCCTGCATACCGCTACCCTCATTTTACAGATAAGAAACCAGCTCAGAGTGGTTAAGTAACTTGCTCAAGATCACTCTGCTGGTAAACTTCAGAGCCATTTGACTTCTGGTCTTTCTGGCTCCACAGTTTTCTGCTGTTTTCCTAGGCTACTGAGGCCTGAAGGAAAACTGTAGGCATCTCAGAAACAAATGCACCAGCTCTGTCGTCAATCCTGCAAGCCATGCGCCTGACATTAATAAATCCTAACACACATCTACAGTAAACCAGGTCTCTAGTAGCAATAACTGATGTTTGTTGAGTACCTTCGCCTGCCAGGCACTGTTCTAAGCACTTTATGTACATAAGTTCATTTAATCCTAACAGCTCAACAGGGTCTAGATCAGTGGTTCTCAACCTTCCTAATGCCGCGACCCTTTAATACAGCTCCTCATGTTGTGGTGACCCCCAATTTCATTGTTACAAATCGAACATAATTAAAGCATCGTGATTCATCACAAAAACAATATGTAATTATGTATGTGTTTCCCGATGGTCTTAGGCGACCCCTGTGAAAGGGTCGTTCGACCCCCAAAGGGGTCGCGACCCACAGGTTGAGAACCGCTGGTCTAGACACTTTTATTTTCCCCATATTTTAGGAGAGTGAGAAACTTGTCCAAGGCCACAGAACTGATAAAGGGCAGAGCAACCCGGATCCAGAGCCCACCGTCTATAATCAGGACACCTCTTGGCCTCGACACACGAAGCCAGGTCACTGTTGTAGGGAGCCTGTCCCACGCATTGTAGAATGCTCAGCAGCACCACTGGCCTCTACCTACTACATGCCAGTAGTACCCTGCCTCCACTGTGACAACCGAAAATATCTAACATGGCTAGCTGTCCCCTAGAAGGCAAAGTTGCTCCCATTTGAAAACCACTGACATCTATATATATAAAAGGCTAATATGCTAAGTGTCTGTCTGACCAGTAGCTGTGATGCACACTGACCACCAGGGGGCAGACGCTCAACACAGGAGCTGCCAAGCTGCAGTGACTTGGAAACAGCGGTTCTCGGGTGACGCACCCCGGAACCAGAGAGGAGGGAGCCTGATTCCTCATGGGCCACGTGATTCCACCTTTGGCCATGGGTTATGTTGTTGCTGGGGCACTGTCAGCCCCGAATCTGGTTTACTGCACACTTGCATTTGTGTTCCACACCCTGTACAACAGCAACTTTGCAGAGTGGCCTCTCGGACTCCTCAGGGGATGTTGGCGAGCCAGTTTTGACCTGACCCCTGCAAGCCAGGCCAAGAGATGCCACCTGCAGGAGGGACTCTGCTTACTTCACAGACGCCCTTAGAGCCACAGTGCCACCCCAGGTGCAGCTTACCAGGGAGGGACTTCGGGAAGTTGGCTCCAGGGTGTGTCTGGCCCAGTCCCACCCTGCCGACCACCTAATTAATTTCCTTCCAATGTGCACGAATCCATGCACCAGGTCACTAATAAAATATAAAACTTTCTAAGCCTCCCTAACATGTTGGTGGTCCAACCGCCTACCTAATGGTAGATTGATAAATAATTAGAATTAGTAATTATGTTTTTCAAAACTTAAATACATTTATTTAAATAAAATATTTTAAACCAAATTTGGTACATCCAAATGGTATCCTATATAATAAAAGGCTAATATGCAAATTGACCAAACAGAGGAATGACCGGTCACTATGACGTGCACTGACCACCAGGGGGCAGACACTCAGCACAGAAGCTGCCCCTGGTGGTCAGTGCACTCCCACAGGGGGAGCGCCGCTCAGCCAGAAGCCAGGCTCACGGCTGGCAAGTGCAGCAGCAGTGGCGGGAGCCCCTCCTGCCTCTGCAGCAGTGCAAAGGATGTCCAACTGATGGCTTAGGCCTGCTCCCAGGCCTCTAGTAAGAACATAAATAAAACCAACAGCTCTTCCTAATTGATTGGTATAATTTATAGCTTGCATTGCATCAATGCCATGAAGAGAGGAGAAGAGGTGGCCACAAAAAGCATCAACCAGAGAGTTGTTTTGTTTTGTTTGATTAAAATATTAACCTGGAAGTCACAGCATAAGTGCAGCGTCCCAGGATGTCAGGACCATTAGAAATCTTCCTATATCTATTTCAACCTGCCATTTTAGAGAAGGCGACACCAAAGTCTAAAGAAGGTAGAAAATGGGTCCAAAATTGCTTACCTAGTCAGTTTCAGGGCCACTGAATTAAAAGCATCTCTCCTGGCTTGCTGGGCTCTGGGTATGGTTGTGGGCCCTGCATGTACTGTTGTGAATACTCACCATCTGTTTGTGTGTCTCTGCAGCCAACAGTTTCAACCTGACACCAGCCAGGGCCTCCCCAGACGACACCGCTCCCACTGCAAGTCCAGCTGTGACTCCAGCTGCAGATGTCTCTGCTCAGGACCAGCCCACAGTCACTAATAACCCAGAGCCACGTGGGTGAACTGTGCACTCCAGGTCTCTCTCGATGAGAGAGAGTCCTTTGGACGGGTGGTATTGTAAAGCTGGGGCCAGGGATTGTACTGATAAACACCTTAAAAGTCTTGTCAACTGGATGTGAATTTTGCAATTGGTGTCTTTTTTTTTTTTTTAATCAAATGACAAAGGAGTGCCCAGAGCATTCAAACAAATACAAGAACCATCCTGATCTAAGGAGTGTGTTGGAGGTTAGCTGGGTCATTGCAGACGTCCATTCCCGGTGACTCTGTGTATTGGTAGTCACAGTTTGCCCAGCCACATATCGCAATCCTTATATCCTGGGACATCATTTATGAATCTTAGCCCCTTGTTCATCCCCTTTTATTCAATAACAGAAAATTGTGACTCTTCTACAAGTAGGTAATATTCTGGTACATGTGTTTGCCACAGCCCTGCTCCTCGGAGTCCAACCAACAGATTGCAATTTGGCTTCTAACACCCAGCAGTTCTGAGGCGCTTTGACATAAATCGGTTGTGGCTGGAAGTGCAGGGAAGGCGATGGCTTTGTAAATTGGTTTACATTTTGCTCCTTGAATTTTTCTAGGGTTGTAGTGCTTCCGAATCATTCAATGACATTGTTGGGCATCGGTTACCTTTCAATTGCAATCCATAAAATAACATTTAGAAAATGCTTAGTATTTAAGTGTAGCCTTCTCCATCAATTACCCATTAGAATAGACTGGCAGCAGTGGGATGTGCAGGAAAAATGCCTTTAATTCACAGTCATCCCCACCCCTTATGCCTGCCTGAGTCCATGTAGCAGGGTGTGTGTGTGTGTGTGTGTGTGTGTGTGTGTGTGTGTGTGTGAGAGAGAGAGAGAGAGAGAGAGAGAGAGGGAGAGAGAGACAGAGGGAGAGGAAAGGCAGACTGTGCACTGTATGCTGCTAAGGTGGTAATTAAATCAGTAATGCAATATTGTGGGTCCAAACTACTCTTTGCACTACTTTATTTACAGTAGTAAATAAAAATTATTTTTATACATTAACTTCCAGGAAGTGTTTTTTCTCTCCTTTTTCATAGTTACTGTTGTCATTGTACAAAGTCCTCAGGTTTATGCATTCCCCTCAAGAGACACACACAAAAAAAGAAAGTCCTCCTTAAGAAGGGATCCTTCTGATAACCCTTGAACGCTGGCGGGAGGTGGCAGGCGGCTGCTCTCCAGGAATCCGAGCCCAGGATCTGACCCCATGATGTTTGCACAGGATCAGACATTGTTTCAAGGTTTCCGGTTGCTCTGAGGCTGGGTTCACACCACTTCTGGGTTAAGTTTGCAGTCTACCCTCTTTCTCCTCTGTGTGCTCTTGTCTGATAGCAGAGTTTATCCTTCCTGCTTTCGAATGAGCCAGACTTTGGAGCCCTGGGTTCAGATCCTGTTTCGGTAACTTCCTAGCTCAGTAAGCTTACAAGAGTGATTAACCCTTTGAGTTTCCGATTATCCTATATAATAAAAGGCTAATATACAAATTGTCTCTTCAACCGGGAGTTTGATCAAAGGGCAACCAACCAACCGCAGCCCTTCCCCCTGGCCAGCCCTGCCCCTGATTGGCCCCCATCAGGGTGGGCTGGCCGGACCCCACCTGTGCATGAATTTGTGCACCGGGCCTCTAGTTGTCTTATAAAATAGGGGTAATAAAAGTCACCTCTTGGCTTTTCATGAGGCTTAAATGAGATAATGCATGTAAAATTTCCAGGTCAATACCCTGAATGTGGTTGGTATTATTCTTGTGAGAAAGACACGTCTGAGGGACCAGGCAAGGGTTCTGCTCTGCCTAGGTCCTCTCTTCATGGCAAACACTGACCCTGAGTTGCTGGGATCATAGGCTGCTGGCAGCTCCCAGCACCAGCCCTCAATGGGAATTGCCATCAGCTGCAGGGACCTGCACAAGGTTCCATCCTTGCAAGAGCAGCTTGTGGCCAATGGCTTGTTGATTAGGGCAGGCTTTCTCAGTCTCCACACTATTGACTTTTGGGACTGGATGGCCCCTTGTGGGGGGTTGTCTTGGGCATTGTAGGATATTTAGCAGCAGCAGCCCTGGTCTCTACCCACTAGATGTCAGTAGTGCATACCACCTCCCCCCCACCCCCGTTGTGGCAGCCAAAAAATATCTCCAAACATTGCCAAATGTTCCCTAGGGGGCAAAATCATCTCCCCTCTTCATCTTAAGAAAGATCCAAAAACAAAAACAAAGGCCCCTTTCCTCACTTTGGAACAGCCCTGGAGGGCCATCCCAGCTCTAGAATTCCCCCTGGTGGCAGCCTCATTGTACTGCAAGTTCTCCCTCTGTCCAGTTCTGCCTGCCTTATTTCCATACTAGAGGCCCAGTACACAAAATTCATGCACTCGGGGGGCGAGGGGGAGGGGGGGGAGTTCCTCAGCCTGGCCTGCACTCTCTCGCAGTCCGGGAGCCCTCGGGGGATATCCGACTGATGGCTTAGTCGGACATCCTTAGCACTGCTGAGGAGGTGGGAGAGGCTCCTGCCACCACCACTGCGCTCACCAGCTGTGAGCCAGGCTTCTGGCTTAGCGGCACACCCTGTGGAAGCACACTGGCCACCAGGGGGCAGTTCCTGCATTGAGCATCTGCCCTGTGCTAGTCAGTAGGTGTCATAGTGACCGGTCATTCCATCCTTTGGTCGATTTGCATATTAGCCTTTTATTATACAAGATATGTGTATTTTTAAAATTGATTTCTGAGAGGAAGGGAGAGGGAGAGAGAGAGAAAAACTTCAATGATGAGAGAGAATCATCGATTGGCTGCCTCCTGTGTGGCTCCCACTGGGGATTGATCCCACAACCAGGCATGTGCCCTGACCAGGAATCGAACTGTGACCTCCTGGTTCATAGGTCAACTCTCAACTACTGAGCCATGCCAGCCAGGCTCTAATGCTGTTTTTAATTAATTGCCACTTTTAGGTACCCTTATTCCTCAGCTCCCTGTAGCGTGAATCCCTGAAATGCACTGCTCAGTACAAGGTAGATATGTGTTAAGTCAACGAGTTTAGCTGTCCTGCCTCATGAAGCTCAAGTTCTCTGCTATTTGTGCTGAGTTTCCCTGCAGGCCCACAAATGACCAGCTTGAGCCTGTGGGTAGACACGGAACCCTACCTGAGAGTGGCACCCTGGCAGAGTTGTGGGGACCTGGGGCTGGCAGAGGTAGAGGTACACCCCAACACAGAGGAACATCAAGACTATTTCAAGACCATCTTCCAGACGGGGTTTCCTCATGAGCCGAGGAACCATTTGAATCAGGGGCCAATATGAACGTGACCTCGGTTGCATCTCAGGATGTTGAAATCTGAGACATTACATTTATATTTCACTTAGTTTTCACAATGCCACTGCAAGTCAAGTATACTTTCTTTTTCATTTTACAGATAAACAATTCTTACAAGCACACCAAGGAACAAGCAATCATTAAGTCTCAGTGGCACACTGCCATAAGCATTTATTTCCCTGTTCAGGCACCTGTGGGTTGGCTGTGGTTCAGCTGATCTAGGCTGGGCCCAGTGGGGCTCAGGTCCGGGCTGTGGGGTGAGTCCAGGCAAGCTGAACATTCCTTTTATTCTTCTGGGGTCAGCAGGCAACTGGAGCATGTTTATATTGAATGGGATCAGAATATGCAACCCCAAAATACGCCATTTTGGCATAAGGGTTATTGAGAATCAGCAGATGCAGGAAGAGTTCTCTGCCCTCCACCTTTTCTGCCTAAAAGCAGGGCATGAATTTCCCTTTGTGAAGGTGTCCCCTCTCTCCCCTACAGGAAGAGAAGAGCTTCTCTTATCACTAGGGATGGAGAGTAGGCACCAAGATGATGTGCATAAACCTACTTTACAAATTAACCCTATTCTTCCATTAATTTCCCCATGTAGTTCTTAGTTGCTGTCCCACAATTCATCATTCTTCAAATCCCAAACCCCCTGACCTTCATAAAAATGGTAGGTAAACCCCTGAGTCTAATTACTACTTTGACTTTCTCTTTTTCTATAAACCCTGTACATATAAAATACTAATTAAAACTAGAGGCCCAGTGCATGAAATTCGTGCATGGATGGCGGGTCCCCTCAGCCCAGCCTGCACCCTCTCCAATCTGGGACCCCTCAGGGGATGTCCAACTGCCGGTTTAGGCCGGGGATCGGTTCTAAACCGGCAGTTGGACATCCCTCTCACAATCTGGGACTGCTGGCTCCTAACTGCTCACCTGCCTGCCAGCCTGATCGCCCCTAACTGCCCCCCACTGCCAGTCTGGTCACCCCCAACTGTGCCCCCACCAGCATGGTCATCCCCTACTGGCCCCCCTACTGGCCTGGTCACCCCCAACTGCCCCCCCCCCCCGCTGACCTGGTCGCCCCACACAGCCCGCTGTTCAGTCATTTGATCGTCCCTCACTAACCCCCTGCCAGCCTGGTCACCCCATGTAGCCTGCTGTTCAGTCATTTGGCTGTCCCTCACTAACTCCCTGCCAGCCTTGTCACCCCATGTAGCCTGCTGTTCGGTCGTTACTATTACTGTGGCGGTGTCCAGGACAACTTGCATATCCCTCTATTATTAGTATAGTCCAGGACAACTTGCATATCCCTCTATTATTAGTATAGTCCAGGACAACTTGCATATCCCTCTATTATTAGTATAGAACGATGGTATGCCTTTCTCCTGTTACTCTGGATCCTGTTAGTTTAATTCACAGGCCCCCTTTTACTGAACACAAGAGGGTAGAGGAAGTTTATCTTTCCCAACAATCTCTTGACAAAAGGCTCAAAAACCCAACTGCACAAGCGTATTTGCAGCCTTCATTCACATCACCTCTGCTAATGTCCCATCGGCTAAAGCAGGTCACATGGGTAAGCCACATGGGCAGGAAAGCTATGCCTCCTGTGGAGGAGGAAGGGGGGTTGCTTTCAACTTCCATTTGTCTGACATCAAAGCTGTAGCTGCTGCTTGCAGCCGTAGTTGACCGGCCTCCTGTGAATTCCCTGGCACGCTGTCTTTACCACTCAATGAAGTCATTAATTAAAATTAATTACTTTTGTCCTGTTCGGGACTTTATTCTTTGGTATTTATTTTGTGTCCCCAGTGGGATTGTTTAGTTCTTCAAGTGGTGGGGGGGGGGGCACTTCGAGTCACCCAGGGCCCCTGCACAATGCTGGCACAGAGGAGCACAGCAAGTAATTGGACAAGCACTGGTCAAGAATGTTTTTCCTACCAAGAGGCCCGCGAGAAGTGCCACTGTGGCTATTCCGGCAGATTCCCTGAAACAAGCCCAAAATTGCTGAGCCGGTAACTACGGCCCACAGTGCTGGAAGAACATGACAGTTCTTCATTAATTCGGCGGATCTTCCACCAGCAGGTACAGCTGGATTAATCAGCATGGCACCCTCCTCGCAGACTTAATTAGCAGTTCTTGTCAAAACTCCGCTTCCTGTTAAAACCAGGCTGAAAAAAACTACCATTCCAAGCTGATATCTTATTTGTAGCTCCGTTTCATCCAGACAGACGTGAGACCAAAATCTCACTTTCTTCTTTTTATTGAGGTATAGTTGACATACGTACGACATTGTGCAGTTTTAGGGTGTGACTTGATACACTTACCGTGTATGATCACTTCCATAGCTAACACTTCCATCACATCACATAATCACCATTTTGTTTTTTAGACTTTGTCTCTCAGTAACTTTCAAGTATACAATACAGGGGTGTTAAAAATTAAAAATAGAACTACCATGAGATCTAGCAATCTCACTTCTGGGTATATAGCCAAAGGAAGTGACAATCAATGAATGAATGGGTAATGAAGTGATGGAATAGAATGGAATATAATTCAGCCAAGAGAAAGAAGGAAATCCTGCCATTTGCATCCATATGGATGAGTCTTGCTTTGGAGAATGACTTTTTTTTTTTTTAATCCTACTGATCGAGGTCAGGAGGGAAGGAAAGAATTAAAGAACACACGCTCTGAGAGGCAAATTGGACCACGTGTTTTCCATCTCACAGTAGTCCTGTGCCATGACAACTAGTGTTCCCATCTGTAAAATGCAGAAACCCAGAACCTGATGGATGTGTGATTCGCCCACGGTTATGTTTCAGGCTGGACACAGAGTGTGAGGTGAACGTGCGCCTGCCCACCTCCAAGCTGTGTTGGTGGCTGCTGTTCTCACATGCGCGAGAACCAACAGTCACTCTCTTGCATGAGTTCAGCACTAGGAGGCTTGGTAACCCCTAACCAGTGCCAGAGCTCTAATGCCAAGTATAAATACAAATGAAACATAAAAAAAGCCAGCTCTTATGAATGTTTTTAAAGTATTGCCAGACCTACACTATCTGAAGAACTTAATGGAGAGTGGATAGACCTCCCTCCTGGCTTTGGCAGGGACCTCTGAAGGGAGTCGAGGGGCTTTGTCAATCAATTAACAACATGCACTGAATGGGAATTCTGAGCAAGCGCTGCGTCCCTCCATGCTTGTTGAGCTGGCAGGTACCTGCTCTGTAGCTACTCAGGGGACATACGGACCCCAGGGGCCTGATCCCACAGGAGATAGTGGCACTAGGTAAGAGAGAAAGCGGCCCCCGGGATACCACAACCATGATGCAATCTGCTCTTGGCGATCCAGGTTGATCACTGACATGGACCAAATACATGTTTAGAATCACGTCTCATCCTCTGGAAGGCAAATACTATTGAAGCGCTGAGCTCTTATGTTCCTCTCCAAACCAAGCTGTGAGGTTCTGGCTCTAGTTTAATTTTTGATTAAGTAATATTTTTTACTAATTCCAAAAGTAATATGGAAATTACAGAAAATCTGGAGAATATGAAAAACTACAAAAATCTCCTTAATTATCATAGCTGAGGACTCCCATTGCTAATAGGGTTTACACTTTCAGGCTTTGGAGATAGATTTGATGGATGGATAGAAAATACAGCTTTGTAATCTTTTTTACTTAACTCTCGTGTTTACCTAACAGAACAACTTTCTCTGTCAAAAAAATTGTTTTTCTTTTCCCTCACTGGGTGCTTCAGTTGTTTGGAACCTCATCCTATATACCAAAAGGTTATGGGTTCAATTCCCAGTCATGGCGTGTACAGGAGGCAACCGATTGATGTTTCTCTCTCACACTGATGTTTTTCTCTCTCTCCTTTCCTCTCTCCCAACATATCTTCAAGTAAAGATTGAAAAAAAACATTTTTTTTTGTTTGTCATACTTTTTATGGCTAAATTATATTTTAATATATGGATGTATTGTATTTGGCTTATCCAGTCCCCCATCTGCTATATTTATGTTATCTCTAATATTTATTATAATAAATTCTGAGAAAAATATTCTAGCCAGATCTGTAGTTTCCACATTCATTCCCTTGGGGTAAATTCACAGAAGTAGGGTTACTAGGTCAATGAGAAAGTGCCGTTTAAGACTTGCTGCTCTTGGCAACAAGTTCATTCCCTCAGGCTGGGGTTGGGGTGACCACTCTGCTTCAAATGTGAGGTTTCCAATAGGCCTCCCAGCAACTCTGGCCTCAAGGATGAAGCTGACAATCCAGTACCTGGCCTGCTGACCAGACATTCCTCCACCTGTTGGATTAAAAGTAGAAGGATTAAAAGTAGAAGCAATCCTGAGGGGAAGGGTAGATTTTTCTGGAGTCCTCAAGAAGTTCTGAACCTAGAACTTGATAGACTCTAGAACTTCTAGAACCTGGAATGAAACCCAACAGCTCCAGGTTAGAATCACCTCTGAAAATCTCTTGGGACTCTGTTCAGGGGAACAAGAAAAATAAAATTGAGTCTTAAAATCATCTATTTCAAATAAGGGTGTCAAATGATTCTAAAACAGGCACTGACATTCTGTACAGTAGGAGTTCTATCTAGTTTATTGAAGGCCCATGGGATATTCCACTGACTTGGCCTAAATATATATAGGCAAGAGAAGCTCCAGTTTGAATTAATTGGGTCATTTGGGGCTTATTTTCATTTTTTATTACAATTTAACTAAATTTTGTTTCCACTCTTTAAAAAAGAGTGTGTGGTCTGGCTGGTGTGGCTCAGTAGTTGAGTGTCAATCTATGAACCAGGAGATCATGGTCCCATTTCTGGTCAGGGCACATGTCTGAGTTGCAGGCTCGATTCCCAGTAGAGAGTGTGCAGGAGGCAGCTGACAATGATCCTCTCTCATCATTGATGTTTCTATCTCTCTCTCCTCCTCCCTTGCTCTCTGAAATCAACATACATATGTGTGTATGTTTGTGTGCATGTGTATTTAAGAGAGTGCGTAGATTTTACACTTTTTAGATTTTACTCTTCCATGAGCAAGAGACTTAACTTTTTTTGTGTCTCAGTTTTCACTTCTGTAAAATGGGAATCAGAGTACCTACTTCACAGGCTGCTGCAAGGATTAATGAGAAAACAAAGGTTGTGCACCTGAGTGCCCTGCATATAGTAAATACTTAGAAAACATTAATCCTCTTCTCCTAGTTCAGCAGCAATTCTGGTGTGATATATATACTATAAACATTGAGTCCTTCCCAAGTATTTTATTTACAATCTCAAGTTCATTGAATTCGAGTGAGGTCTTATTTCAGTTAAGCACTTGCTGCAATAGAATGTGAATAGGTTTTTAAAACTGTAAGATATTATACTATAATCACCAACTTGGACAAAGTTTTCACAGTCAGGAATATTAGAAAAGCAAACAAAGAAAGTAAGTAACTCAAATGATGGAAATTACATCCCCTCCCTGTGCAAAGGCTTGTCTTGCCTGTCTGTGTGACACATGCACTGGGCTCATATTTGGAATTTGCATGTTACCACAGTGGTTTACATTATTTATTCTTCTCATGGCATTCCGTAAATCAAATAAATTTGAAAGGATCCCTGAGCTCATGTTTGATAAATCATAGAGAGGGAGCAGCACCCCCCACACATACCCACACACACACCACATACATGCAAGTCTGTAGCTCTAGAAATTTTCTTCCCCATTTTCTGTTTGACATGCTGAACAATTTGTCCTGATTGGTCCCTTTGTTCCCAGGCCAGGGCTTGGGGTAGCTTGTTCTTCTTTCACTGTCTTCATGCCTATTCCACCTAGATCAAATTCACAAAGGAAAGACCATTCAATAAGAAAGAACAGTCTCATTGGAGGTGGGACAATTGAATTTCCACATGCAAAAGAATTGTTAGATGCCTACCTCATATCATATACAAAAATTAACTCAAAAGAGGTCAACAACCTAAATGTAACAGCTAAAACCATAAAGCTCTGAGCAGAAAACTAGGGTAAATCTTCATGACTTTGGATCTGGCAAGGCATTTTTAGATGTGACACCAAAGCATAAGCAACAAGAGAAGAAATAGATTAACTGGACTTCATCAAAATTAAAACCTTTTGTGCATCCAAGGATATTATCAGGAAAGTGAAAAGACTACCTATGGGTAGGATGAAATATTTGCAAATCACATATCTGATAAAAGTCTAGTATTCTGAATATATAAAGAACTCTTACAACTCAATAAAAAGACAAGCGACCCAACTAAAAAATGGGCAAAGAACTTAAGTAGACAGTTTTCCAAAGAAGATATGCAAATAGCCAACAAGCACATGAAAAAATGTCAACATCCTTAGTCATTAGTCATTAGGTATAAGTATTCTCTCTTTACCGTGACCAGCATGGCTAGAGAGCAACACGAGTCCTGAGTATGGGCGATGGGGGATTGAGAAAATGAAAGAGACAGACACAGAGACAGTAGGGAGAGCTGGGACCCGGGGGAACAGCTGACCCTCTGATGGAGAGACAGTGACCCAGAGCCGGTACCGCAAGTTTATTTTATACAGTATGATTCCAGGAAGTTTTACTAGAGTTTAAGACAAAGGAAATTATGTGAAATCATGGTTAAAGATCAAGCTACAATTCTTCATTCTTGTAGCTTCTTTGTAATTGTCACTCCTGGCTGAGCCCGGATAATTGCGTCCGTTCTGCTCCCGGCTGAACTTAAATAATGAAATTCACCCCCTGGACCTGAGCTAAGAGGCAGGTTGACAACATACCTGCCTCTGGCACAGTATGTTTCCCGGATGTGGCTCTGCCAACGCCACTGGACTCAGCTGACAATAATCAAAGAAATGCTCATGTGCCTTCCCAGGCGCTCTCTACAATTAGGGATGTGAGTTGCCACTTCACAGCCAGTAGAATGATTATAATTTTTTAAAAAAGGGAAAATAAATGTTGATGAGACTGTGGGGAACTTGGAATCCTCATACATTGTTTATGGAATGTAGACTGGTTCAGCCACTGTGGGAAACAGTTTGGTAGTTTCTCCAAAAGTTAAACATAGAATTACCAAATGACTCCACAATTCTACTGCTTGGTAGAATTATATACCCAAAACAACTGAACACAAGGACTCAGACAAGGAAACGTACATGTATGTTCACATCATCAGGACTTAAAATATCCAAGCAGTGGAAGGAGCCTAAATTTTCATCAATAGATGAATGGATAAGCAAATTGTGGAATATACGTACAATGGAGTGCTGTTTGGCCATAAAAAGGTACTAGGTGAACCTTGAAAACATTATGCTAAGTGGAAAAAATTCAGAAACAAAAAGACACATATTGTTCCATTTGTAAAAAATATCCAGAATAGATAAATCCATAAAAAAAGGATACAAATAGAGAGTTGTACAATAGGGAGAAAATTGCTGAATGGGTAAGGGGTTTGACTTTGAAGTAATGGAAACGTTCTGAAACTAGATAGAGATGATGGAAACACAACATTGTGAATGTACTAAATGACACTGAATTGTTCACTGCCACATAGTTTATGTTATGCTGTAGGAATTTTGCCCCAATAAATTATTTGTTAAATCATGAGAGCGCCAAAGCCAATCTTTAATAAGCAAACAGTCTGCAGCCGTGGGCAAACTACGGCCTGCATTTGAAATGAATAAAACTAAAAAAAAAAAAAAAAGACCGTACCCTTTTATGTAATGATGTTTACTTTGAATTTATATTAGTTCACACAAACACTCTATCCATGCTTTTGTTCCGGCCCTCCGGTCCAGTTTAAGAACCCATTGTGGCCCTCGAGTCAAAAAGTTTGCCCACCCCTGGTAGTGGGAATAAAGAGGTGAGCACGCTCCCCAGGAGACATGGGTATCTCTCCTCACCTGAAAATGAAGAATCATAGTAGTTCCTGCCTCACAGAGTTCCTGGGGGAACAGATATGTCAGCCCATATACAGTGGGGCCTTGACTCATGAGTGTCCCGACTAACGAGTTTTTCGAGATAGGAGCTGTCTCTTGGCTGATTTTTTGCTTTGAATTGCGAGCTAAAACTCAGGTTACGAGCCAGCTTCAGATACCCCACCGCTAGTTGGTGCAGTGAACGTCACAGTGAACGCCACAACATCAGCCCAGCATCACGTGTTTCACTCGTTCACTTTTTGATTTGACATACGAGTAATTTGAGTTATGAGCTCTGTCAGGGAACGAATTAAACTCGTAAGTCAAGGCCCCACTGTAATGTACTTAGAAAAAAGTGCTCTCTACATGTTATCTATCCACATTATTAATTCTTGCCCAAGGAACCCACTAGAGAGCGTCCTCAAAAAATTCTAATGCAAATCAGCTTCTCTTTTATTTCTACTAATATTGTTAAAGTCAGCAGCCTGTCATTTGAAAAATAGAGGTAGGACAGAAACAACCAGAATCTACTTTCCAGTCCTTTGCAAATACAACCACCCACATGCTTCCATCTTACTTCCATACAGTCCCCATTTTGCAGCTGGAGAAACTGAGGCTCAAAGAGGTCAAATACATTGACCAATACCTCACAGAGGGTTAGTGGTAGATCCAGATTTCAAACTCAGCCTGGCATTTACCAAATCTCAGAAGCTTCCTAGTTCACTGCACTGCTTCTTCTCTCAAAGCTACTCTCTGGCCACAGCTGGTTTGGCTCAGTGGCTAGAGCATCAGCTCGGGACAGAAGGGTCCTGGGTTCGATTCTGGTCAAGGGCACATGCCCAGGTTGCGGGCTCTATCCTCAGTAGGGGGCGTGCAGGAGGCAGCCAATCAATGATTCTCTCTCATCATTGATGTTTCTATCTCTCTCTACCTCTCCCTTCCTCTCTAAAATAAATTTTAAAAGTATAAAAAAAAAAAAAAAAGCTACTTTCTGGGCCAAGCCCGTGGAGAAAGGGAAGAGCTCTGCAGGGGTGTGCAAACCCTGCTGTCTGGGATTCCCAGCAACGCTGACTTTCTGATTAGCCCCAGCCACTTCCTTGATTCCTTTCATGATATGTTAATCCTGAACACCAGACTGGGGCCTGCCCGATGTGGCCTCACCTCGCTACATCAACCTGCTATTTGAAAGTTCTGAGACCTGTCTCTGTCCACTGTACCACCCGGCACTGGAAGAGAAGCTTCCACTCATGCTGGTGTGAGGGGTTCAAGACAGATATGTCTGCCCAGATCACCCCTGATAGGATGGTGCCTTGCCTCTGCCCTCTACCACCTCAATTCCAATACCCTTTGCACTGGATCCAGAGGTGCCTGTGTTATCGGCAGAAGAAGGCGGTCAGAGCATGGGGAAAAGACCTCCGCTAATCGGCACATGCTGTAGTAGTAGCTCAGGGCCGGGGCCAACCAGCAGCTGAGGGAGGGGTGGGGGGCTCTCCCTTGCTAGAAGGTTAAGCTGGGGATGGGAAAAGTATAGACACTTAAATAAGGAATAGTATATTAACAGTGAAAGGTACAGCCTACTAGCCAACCTGTGTCTACTCAGGGTTGATAGCAGATCTCTACCCCTGGGCAGCCTGGGTGCCCGGGACACTGATAGTCATCTCTTCCCCATACTCCCTTCCCGTGATGTCACTGTAACCCTAAACCTCCCCTGGTCTCAGACCTCTTCCCCCTACCTCCTTGGGCCTTAGGGAACCTGGTAGGCTGCGTTGGAGCTCTCTTGCTTTTTACTAAAAGCTAGAGAACCCGGTTCTCAGGGTAAAGGGCCAGTCAACCAGAGGAAAACAAAGCAGACTGCAAGCCCACCTTTGGAATGGGACACGCCGTTTAAGGAAGCACTTGCATGACCCTGAGGGCGAGAGCCTCCTGAAACCCTGTGTCTCAGGGGACTCCTCACCTCACCCTGGTCTCACCTCTGCTGACCCTCAGCCACAATGCTCAGCGATCTGCATGCAGAGGGCACCTTTGACTCTCTGGACAGGCTCTGTGCCTAACACCAGAAGGCCAACGCATTCACTTAAACAGTTGGGACATTTTAGGCAGCTGTAGATTGCAGCATAAGGGGAGGCCTATAAGTAATACCAGCAAATCCTTACTGAGCTTCTATGTGCCATGCAGCACAGTAAGTGCTTTACACACAGTATTTCACGCAATCCCCCTAACAGCCCTTGGACACGGATACGTGAACACGTTATCCCCATTTGACAGATGAGGGAACTGAGATTTAGTGAGATTAAGGGATTCGCTTATGATCCTGTTGCTACTACGGGTAGGAGTCCAGATGTAACCAGCGGCCAGACCAGTTTGGAGACAAAGCCCTGAGGCAAGAGATGGAAAGGGTTCGAACCACAGGGGCAGTGGAAAGCAGAAGGGGCAGGACTTGATTAGAATAGAAGAGGAAATTGATCGGCTGCTGAGCCTGGTTGAAGAGGGTGGGGCAGAGAAAGGAATCTATGACCACTGTAGCAGCCTCAGTTCTTTGGGACAACAGAAGCTGATATGGGAAACCAAGTGCTCATTTCTGCAGAGATGAATTAATAGTTCCGTAGGGGTTGTTGTGTGTGGCAGCCCCAGCGATGGAAGGAAGGGGTGGGGAACGTGAGAGCTGTTTTTACAGAGTCATCAGACTGTGGGCCTTCTGTTTGAGCCACTTCTAAATAATTCTGAGAACATGTGACTTCTCAGTATTTCACCATATCCATCAGGATCCAGTCGAAACTCCCCAGAGAACATGGCGACCTTTTTATCGTTATCTGAACTAGTTGATCTCTGGGTTCTGGGTTCATGCTCCAAAGCCCAGCCCAGCTGCCCTGCAGGCAATTCTTTAAATGTTCTAAGGTCCGTTGCCCTCTTCCTGTCTCCCTCTTCCCCTCCTCCCTCCCACAAGCTTTCCACCTGTCTGATGAGAGTGCAGGCAGCAGTGCTGTGTTCAGGGAGCCTTTCTTCCCTCCACACCTCCCCTTTCCAAGGCACTGGGTCCTCTCACCTTCTCTGTGCTTCTCGGAATCAACAAAATTTGTATTTAAGCCTTGCCTCAACCAAGCAAGTTGCTAGGTGCTTTAATTATGAATCTCAGCATCTCCGTCAGTGTAGTATTTATACCCCTGGACACACATGAAATGTGTCTAAGTAGATCTGAATGAACTTTTAAATTTTTAATAGCTATGCCTTTGCTTTAATGTTCATTAAGGGGGCAAAAAATAGCAGGACTCAAACATCAAACCCACGATTTCACAAGCATTGCAGCTTAAGATTAAGCGAAAGTGGGTGGCAAAGTTAATGAACTATAGTTGACCCTGAACATCACAGGGGTTAGGGGTGCTGACATCCCCTGACAAGTGGATCTGAGCAGTTCAACCCCGTGCTGTTCAGGGGTCCACTGTGTTTTGAATGGGTGGTTGGAAATTGTATGCCAAGGGCCAATTTAAGTTATAGACAAATTTTCCATTGCCTGAAGGTCAGCACCCCTAACCCACCACCTTGTTCAAGGGTCAACTGGGATTGTAGAGGTCGCAGGGAGATATAGCCGACATTTTAAAGGAAAGATGCTAACACCTGCGGTTTGAGGAAATCTCACTTAATCCCTACAACAACCCTGTGAAATAGGTATCTTTAGTTTGAGATTGGAAGCCTGCAGGCCACAGAGGTTAAAAACTTGACTCAGGTTGCAGACTCTTTTTTTTTCTTTTTAAATATATTTTTATTGATTTCAGAGAAGAAGAGAGAGGGAGAGCTGGAAACACCAATGATGAGAGAGAGTCCTTGATTGGCTGCCTCCTGCATGCCCCACACTGGGGATCGAGCCCACAATCCAAGAATCGCAACCGTGACCTCCTGGTTCATAGGTTGATGCTCAACCACTGAGCCAGCCGGCGGGGCAGGTCCAGGCTCTTCAGCGGGGGGTGGGGGTGGGGGGACAGGATGGCTCTCAGTTGGGTTGACTCCTCCTCCCCTATGAAACTCACACTGGCTTTGTGTGTTTGTATCTCACTGTCTCTGGGCAGTGGGAGATCCTTGAAAGCAGGACCCGGCCTTCATTGTCTGCATGCCCAGGCCCAGCGCCCTTCCCAGTGCTCAGTAGGGTTTCCTGAGATTCAGTGGAAAGAATGAAGGCCTGGAGTGATTCCCAGGGCAAAGCACCTTCCCCAGCATTTGCATTGAATTCTCCCAACACTCCTAGGGAGAAAGGATTATCACTACCATTTCTGCTTCCCTCTTGCAAACACTGATGGTCAGTCTTGCCTTTGAGGAAGGGTAGAAGCTAGGAACATTCCTTGGAAATGGAATGGGAAAGCTGAGACAGATTTCTGAACAACCTGGCTGAGCAATTTACAGGCAGGTACAGAAGACCAAGGGGTGGAAAGCCCGCAGGGCCAAGCAAAGGACAGTCGATTGTAGGGTGGGGCCTCCTGGTTATGTATGTATAGATAAGACAGGAGGAGGAGCCTCCTTCTTGAGCAAGGAAAGACTCAAGGCAGATCTAGTCCCCCAACTGACATACTTCCTGGGGGAAGGGGTCATTCCAGTTTGGTAGTGTTTTCTTTCATTACATTTTGTTACTAGTGACAAAATAATACAAGTCATGGCCAAAATATCGGGAGGAGAGCAGATTCATATACATGTAAAACATAATATAAATGGAGCCACTTCCAAATGGAGTCAGAGCAGCCATCCCAGAGGAATAGAATAGCCTTGCACAGTTAACTCCTCAAACCTTTAGCCAAAAGGGCCTTTGGACTGGGCTAAAACAGCACTGTGTTCCAAACGACTGCTGTTATAAATACGGGCTGACTGAGATGTCCTTGAGAATGCGCATCACTGTGTTATCTTATCTGTCCCTATAGAAAGCCCTTCCTTAGGTTCTTAGCCGTGGAAATTCCTTCCTTCTGTCCCTGTAATTGTCCCCCCCCCGCCCCCCCCCCCCCCCGCCCTTTCTCATAGACATGCATGCCTTCACCTCTGGATCAGATCACAGCTTCCCCAACAGCACCTGCTCATCTCAATAAATGCTTGTTGCCTTTCACTTTGCAATTTTATTTTTAGGTTAATATATATACATACATATAAAATTTCTATAAATATTTCTTACCACCCAGAAATGTTAACATGTGTGTGTGTGTGTGTGTGTGTGTGTAGAAAATGGAGGATAAGTAGGGTGGGGGGCTAGGGAGGAGGAGGAGGAGGAGGAAGAGGAGGAGAATAGTAATGAGGAAGGGAGAGAGGATTTATTTTTGCTCTTTTCTGGAACAGAGTTCTTATAAACATGATTTAGGGATCACCTGCATCAGAATCGCAGTTTCTATGCATTTTTAGAAAAATGCAGAGTCCTGCCCGGCTGATATTGCTCAGTGGTTGAGCATAGACCCATGAACCAGGAGGTCACCATTCGATTCCCCATCAGGGCACATGTCCAGGTTGTGCACTTAATCCCCAGGGCGGGGCGTGGAGGCAACTGATTAATGATTCTCTCTCATCATTGAGGTTTCTATCCCTCTCTCCCTCTCCCTTTGTCTCTCTGAAATAAATAAATATATATATATATATAAAATGCAGATTCCTGGCCCTCAAGCTACTGAAATACAGTCTCTGGGAGGAGACCTGGGGTTCCACAGTTGAGAATATTCTGGAACAAGTGCCTCACAGAAGTCATCCTGGGGAGAGGGGGGTGGAGGGGACTTTCCATGGTGAAAATCCTCCTCAATGCTTATTCCCAGGCCTGCCTGGACATCTGCAGTTTTGAAGAAAGAGTTCCATTGTTCTTTGCAGGAAAGGGTAAGTGTGCTGCCTTGGCCGGCTAGGATGTTCACAGATTTGGGGCTTCCTCCCTGGACATCAGGGATAGAGTGTTTGAAGATACCTGGGGCTGAGGAGAGGGGAAATTGAAAGGAGGCTGAGATCTGAGAGGGGGCTGACTGAGCACCAGGGAGGTGAGCCGAGGAAAAAGCCGGACATTTGCAATGCCCTGGAGTACAGAATTCCTGGAGACTCACATTAGTGGGAGCACAGCAGGACTCAAGTACAAGGTGAGCGTGTCATGTCTATAACAGAGTAAGCTGACAGCCCTGAGGCCATGCTTTCCATTCAAGCCAGAACTTTCTTTGCAGGAAACAAAAGAACATGAGAAGCCTTACCACATCCTTTCTCACTCTTACTTCCTTACTTTTGTGCACTAGTCACCTGCCTAGGCTGAAAATGAGGATGTTGAAGCAAGGGCAGCCGTAGTTCCTTCTCCTCTTTCTTCCTTACTCCTCAGTGAGGTCAAGAGTTGGTACAATGTGCACATACCAGGGAATGAAATCAAACAACTGAGTGAGTTCTGTGCAATGTTCCTGCTGTTCTGGTAGGAATGAAATACATGTATGAGCAATGCGATTTTAGCAATTCTGCATTTAAAACTGGCATCACACAATGAAAACAGAAAAATCCTTGCTAATATTTAAATTTTATAAAGAACTAGAGGCCCGGTGCATAAAATTTGTGCACGGGTAGGGTCCCTAGGCCTGGCCAGCAATCAGGGCCAATCAGGTTCCCTGCATCCCCACTTTCTCCTTCCCTTGCTCCCTCAGTGCCCCACCACCATTGCTGGTCACCTGCCATATTCCGCGCCATCCCCTGGTGGTTAGCACATGTCATAGTGAGTGATTGAACTCCTGAGGGGACATTTTGCATATTAGCCTTTTATATAGATAGTCTTACAGATGTTCGAGGATTTACAATGGTTTGGCTTGTGATTTTCTGACTTATGGTTGTGCGAAAGCAGTGTGCCTTCAGTAGAAACCAGACGTGGAACTCTGAGTTTGGATCTTATGTAGGAGCCATCAAGATGCAGGTCCCTGAGCAGTGGTAGCGAGCCACAGCTCTGTCAGCCACAACCACGAGGGTGAATAACCAACCCTCTACAGTCTACTTACTGTGTTGCCAGTGTTTTTTGGAAATTGTGTTGAGCATGTTTAAGGTAGACGAGGCTAAGCTAGGCTGTTCAGTAGGTTAGGTGCATTAAATGCATTTTCAACTCATAACAAACTTTTAAAAAGTCAGAAAACTAGAAAAAGAGGAGGAAAAAAAAAAGGACAAGACCAGAGAGACTATAGAGGAACCTGTGGAGCATTATGGTAAGTGAAATAAGCCAGTCAGAGAAAGACAAGTACCACATGATTTCACACACATGTGGAATTTAATGAGCAAACTGAACAAACAAAATAGAGAGAGCAGGCAGACAGTTCTGGTGGGGGAGCTGCTGGAGGAATTGACAAAAAAAAAAAAAAGAACTAAGAAGCCCATGGAGAGGCTGGAGGAAAGGAAAGCTTTCTACCTGCCATGCCTGTAATGGCACTTTACTCCTGCCTTTTGACCAAAGGGACCAACAAATTATGAAGCTGGCCCTGGTGGTGAGTAGTAACATTTCAGGGGGAAGTAGCCCCAAATTTTTAGTAAACAGTTCCAGGAGGCCCTTATTTCCCTGTAATTGAAAGCAACGCACTCTTTTTGGGTTTGGTCATCTTTATTTTTTCTTTCCCACAACCAGTTAAAAAAAATACAATCAATACAGGTACAAGGATCCAATTTGTAGAGTGCAAAGAGGGCCGCAGCCCCATCCAGGCTTAACTTTTGTATTTACAGTGAGGCACGGGCAGGGCTTACAGGAGTGTTGAAAAGCCAGCATTACAAAATACAGATAGTCTTGTTTCCCTTGACATTTCCAATGAGAGCCCCAAACAAGTCCCACTACTATTACTATATAACTTATAAAAACGCTGTACAGGTGCAAGGCTATAAATATGGCGTATAAATGGCTGTTAGGGAATTGGTATCTACACAGGGGCAGGCCAGGGGAGGGTTTGGTTTGGTGTCCTGGCCTGTCATGACGGATGTGCTGTGGCATAGTCCCCCCTCCCCAGACCTGGTTGAAGTTTCCTCTCCAGGGAGAACTAGAGGTGAGGAGTGTGGAGGGCAAAGGGGTAAATATAGCTGGGGCTCTAGAAGGCACAGAGGGCATGTGGGGCAAGAAGGAGCACATCCCTTGGACCCACAGATGCACACGGACCCTGCTGTCACCTGATCTCCCCTTAGGAAGATGAGGCAACAGGTGGGTCAAAGTGCATCCTGGCTCCCATCCTGGAAACTCAAAGACTCAGCAGGTAAAATGCTTGGACTAGCCATACCTGCCCAGGTGAGGGAGCCTTGGGGAGCACTAGGAAGAGAGCAAAGGCCCATGCCTGTGTTCTCCGAGGCCTCTTGCCCTGAAACTGTCCTGCTCTGGGGAGAGGACACCTGGGAGGCAGCTGCTGTGGGTTGAAGCCAGGCTATGGTAAAGGAGAATTTTATCACAATAAGAAAAGCATATGTGTGTGTGCATCTTTGAGAACCTTCCATAAATTCCTCCCTTGGGACTTCAGAAGATGGTTACGTCTGAGAATAAGTCCCATTGGCCAACCCATCTGTGTGCAGGAGTGGGTGGGTGGAGGGGATCATTATCGAGCCAGGCTTCATTGTCTAATTCTCTTTCTGCACCTTCCAGGGAGTGGGAGACCAGGGAGCAGGGGCGGAGACAGAGCGACCATGCAGGCTGACACATGCACAAAGGGGAATGAGAGTCAGAGCTGATGTTGATGCCATTTCTCAGCAAAGTGGAGAACGGCGTTGCAGAACCAGGAGGGAGCGAGGGAGACTTGGGGCCCCTCCTCCCACCTCGGGGGCAGCCCCTACAAGGCTGTGAGGCTGGAGGTGGTGTTTGTGTTCAGGGCGTCCACTTTGGACTTGGGGACCCCTTCCGGGGCCTCCACGACCATGGAGAGGCTACGAAAGGACTCGGGGACCTTGATGTGGATGTCCTCCTCCTCCACGGGGTCCTGGCAGCACTTGCTGCAGCGGCAGCACGTGGGGCAGCAGAGCCTGCAGCAGAAGCGGCAGCAGATGCGGCAGCAGCAGCAGCAGTTCCTCATGCAGCAGCCGGTGGCCAGAGAGACCGCGATGTCCCAGGGCTTCAGCGAGCGCATGCACAGGGGCAGGAAGTTCCAGGTCTGGAACACCTTGGGCAGGATGCGGGGGCAGCGGGCCTGCAGGAGCTTGAGCAGCACCACCAGAAGGATCACGAGGATGATGGGCACCCCCACGCCCACCAGCACTGGCCACCCAGCCAGCGAGAGGCCAAACACGGACAGTGGGACCAGGAAGAATAAGATGACCAGGTAGAAGACGGCAAACCAGCGGTACTTAGCTGAGATGTTGCCCAGCCCCTTGGCCAGGCGGATGGGCAGGCGGGTGAACGGGATTGGGTACCACAGAAGGATACCCGTGATGTTGAAGAAAAAGTGGCACAGGGCGATCTGAAACACAAGAAGTTGAACAGGTGAATGGTCTGTCGCATGGTGGTGGTAGTGGGGGGTGGGGGTAAGGGGGTGTCACCTAGCTGGCTGAATGGCTGAGGTAGTAGTACAGTCAAGGGGCCTGTACTGCCTGAGGGCCCACCATGTGTCAGGTTGAGGGGAGGAGTGTGTGTGTGTGGCTGGGAGGGGGTTGACCAGTTGAATTACAGCACAGTTTTCAGAGCCTGAAGTCATTTAGGCAAACTAACAATGAACTTCATGCATTTGCCCACTGCTGGCCTGTGTGTTGGCCCTGCGGTTTCCAGCTGAGCAGTTAAGAGCTGGAGGGGCAGAGGGGAAGGCTCGCAGGACAGCTGGGTCCCTTGGCTCAATGCCCCATTCTAGGGAGGGGAGAGAAAGAGGAATGGGGACAGTTAACAGCATCAGCAGCTGACGTTTATAATGTTTACTATGAGCGAAACAACTGTTCTAAGCACGTTATGTGGATTCCTTCAATCCTCAAACAATATCCTATGAGGTGGCTATGAATATTATCCCCATGTGATATTAGAGATAACTGAGGCACCATGGGGTTAAACTATTTTCCCAAAGTCAAACAGATGAGAGAAGGTAGAGGTGGGTTTCAAACCCAGGAAGCCTGACTTCAGAGGCCACTCACTGTCCTTTGTCCTCCCACAAGGTACCAGGCATCCGGCTAGGGACTTGAACCAGCCCTGGCTAATACAGTAGACATGTGTGGCGACTGAGCACTTGAAATGTGGCTACTTCAAAGACTTAGTCCAAAAGAGAATGTAAATTATCACATTTTAAAAATATTGATTACATGTTGAAATGGTAATGGGTTAAATAAACACATCATTAAAATTGATCTTCCTGTTTCTTTTCACTCTTTAAATGTAGCTACTAAAAATTTCAAAGTACCTGGGTGACTCAAATTTGTATTCTACACTCACATTATATTTCTATTGGACATCATGGCTTTAGCCAGAACCTCAGGTCTTCATAATGTCTATGATTCCAAAATACTCTTTCTACCTCTATCAAGTGGCCATCCCACTTTTGTTTAATCAACTGCCAGTGATGGGAGTCTCACTGCCTCTCTAAGGAGTAGATGGCTTCTCCTCCACATTACCATTTAGACTTAACAAGAGAAGCAGGGTTGTTGTTAGAAACCATCTGCTTGCAAGGCCACTGATATTGTCGCATCCCACCCATAGAGCCCCTGCCCCATGCAGCATTCCTGACCTGGAGTGAGCTCCTCAAGGTTTTGCCTGGACTGGCCAAGGCGGCCATGATGGCGGTGGTGGTGGTGCCGATGTTGGCCCCCAGCGTGAGTGGATACGCCCTCTCAATGCTTATCACACCGACACCTGGGGGAAAATACAAAGTCCATAACTTCAGTCCCAGAGGATGACAGGAGATGGTAACAGTGCCAGAGGGAGAAGCCAGGGAGAAACTCACCGATCAGTGGGGTCAAAGTAGACGTGAACACTGAGCTGCTCTGCACGATGAAGGTCATGCCTGCCCCAACTAAGATAGCCAGGTAGCCAGTCAGCCAGGAGAAGGGGAAAGGGAAATCTGGAAGACCAAAGGAAAAGTGATCTGTCACAAGCCTTCTAGGAAGGCATGGGATGGAGGCCTGGGGGGCACCTCCACAGGACAAGAGTGGGTGCACGTGCTAGGGTAGGAAACCCGTGGGAAGGATGGTTCCACAGTTCTGGATTTGAGCTGGCTCTTTCTCAGGACCTTGCAAACATGCAATCCAAGTTTGTTCCTGTTCCCCAGTCCCACCCAAGATGCCAAGAAAGATTTCAAAGGCCAAGAGTGTCTTAGCTTCTGCAGCTTCTCAAATCCAAAGAAAATCCATACAGAGGCCGCTGCTAGATAAGAATCTAAAGGAGCTTCCCTGAGGTGGCAACAGTGATGCCAACCCTAGAAAGCCCCGAATGAGGGGGGGGGGGGCAGTTCACCTACCAGTGTTGATGGTCTTCTTGATGACAACAGCTACTCGCCCCTCGAGCACAGAGCCCAGGACCTTGACGATCATGATCAGACAGCCACAGAGCACCAGCAGGGAGGTGACCAGCAGGATGATGCCAACAACAAGATCCAGGAGGTTGGCATTCACAAAGAGGTGCTGGCCTGAAGAAACCATGGTAAGTCCTTATTAGAAGGGCATGGAGTCCCCCAAGCCACAGATTGTAATTTAGGCCCCAGTGTCTCATAGTGACAGAATCTTGGTTGTTCACCACCAGCACCCCAGATAGCCCGTCCCAGTGGCTAATGCTCTGAGTTCTACTCACACTTGGCAATGTTCTCCCGGTGGGTCACGTTCTTGATGGTCCAGGTGTGGGAACCATTTGTCCAACAGAGGTCAGGGGAGGTGCAGTTCTGAATCGAGGGGACGGTGACATTCATCTGAGTCTAGATGGCAAACAAAACACTCAATTTTAGTGGGGAGAAGGGAGAGACCATGGTCTCTCCATAAATGGGAACAGAAGCAGCCAGAAGTCATGGGACATGAAAATAATGCCAAGTGAGAATAATGTATCTGTGGTGTGGGATGGGGCAAAAGGTTCTCTCCATTCTACTGCATTCTGTCTGTCATTCTAGCATTCAAGGACGTATTTCCTTATGGGCCAGTTTTGATTTTTTAGGAGTCTCCAATTTTCTGTTGCCTGACCTTTTATTTGCCCACTTCGAATGAATTTGCTTCAAGTACAGAGTCCACTCACCCACCAATATTCTTAGAAACTTACCACATTGGTCACAGTTTTGCACCAAATCTTGATCAGACTCTTGTTCTGAGCTGCTGGGTCATTCATTGCAATCTGGTTGATAACCTTTTTATCCAGCTGAGGAAGGCAATAGACAGAAGAGAGTCAGCACATACTCAGAACGAACATGGGAGGGACTCACAGGGGCTGCTACAGACAGGGCCTCAGAGGAGATGAACAGATGGTCAAGTCCCTGCAAAGGTGAGATGGGGCTCACCCTGTCAGCACCTAGACATAAGCAAGTGCTTGATAAATAAACAAGTGAAAGATGTGAATAGTGAACTGGTGCCTAGAAAGCACGTAGGTATTCACTGGGTGACCGAATGGCAGAGAAAACCAGAAATGAGAGTGAGAGGGCAAGGTCTAAGCTGGCCCCTTCTCCTAAGGCAACATTCACCAAGCCTTCTTTCATTTAATAATATGGACAGACTCTGGTGACCAGAGGGGAAGATGGATGGGAAGGGCAGTAGCCTTTCTTTTTGGCTGGAAGTAGGATAACACTTTGCCAGTGACCCCACTGGTGCTGAGGTCAGTAGTGAGACCAAAGTTGCCCCAGGTGTCCAATGGGCAGTGCTTGAGCCTTGAGAAGCACTCACCATCTCCCTCCACCTTCCAACATGACACGCATGTTGAGGTCAAGGAAACAAGAAAGGTCCATTATACTACCTAGTGTTTCCCCAGTTTCATTTTCCTTGGCTTTTTTCAGAGGCAGCCAAATAGCGGTATTTAGAGATTCCTTCCTGTCCATCCCCGACTGAGCAGGGTGAAGGGCAAGGGGGAGGGAGTTAACACTTGAACCTTACCTGGATAATTTGCTTTGTAAGAGGATTCGTGATAACTTTCAGAAGTTCCGGGGCATTTTCTCCACTTTTGAAATGGAAGGACTCCACTATCAAGTTGGTCAGGACCTCCAGGTAGTGGGTGGAGACCTCCACAGGCAGGAGCACCAGCACGGAGAGCCAGTTGAAGAAGTCGTGGACGGTGGCCCCTGCAAAAGCCCTATGGAAGGGAACCCCAAGCCAGCAGCCAGGTTAGTCAATGAGCAAGTGGGCACCAGTCTAGGAAGGTCAATCTATTGAAATATCTCCAACAGCAGTGAGCAAGGTCAACCACATTCCTATGAGCAGGCACCGCCGTAGATTACATGCTTATGTTTGTATGTCATGGGTTATCCAGAGGCAAAAATTCATCTAACAGTGAAAAGAGCCCAAAATCTGGATAAGAAAACCTTGAATTCCAGCCATTCCTCTCGGCAAAGTTGCTTAGCCTCTTTGTCTCTCTACATTAATAAAATGGGGCATAGGAAAGCCAACTTGGCTTCTTGAGAAGATCAGATGAGCAAACACCCTGGATAATGTCCAGTAGTGTTTCATCTACGACTACTGCCCCCCAACCAGCCTGTCCAAGGCCAATGCCTGACCCACTGCACGAACATCACACAGACAAGCTAAAAACTGCCTCTCTATCTTAGTAAAAAAGAAAGAAAGCTGTCGCCTGTTAGAAAAGAGGCCAGGAAATGTGCTTACTTTTTACATTAACCTTTTGGAAGCAAAGGGTTCCCTTTGCCTGGTTCCAGCCCGCCCCATTTCGTATCTCACACATCCACATCCACAAAAGCTACATTTTGCCTTTCAGTAGCAGGCTAGTGAAGAACAAAGAAACAGTGGCATGGGTTGAGCTGGCCAAGAATGAAAGCTTAGGGTTATAATTATTTCTGACTAAGCAGGACAGGAAACCACAACCTAGCTGGCCTTGTCTTAACTGCACCATGTTGCAAGTGGTAAGCTTCTAGCTAGGGCTTGCATTTAGGGAACCCTGACTCTGTGCCAGGCACCTTGCTAAGTGTTTACCTGTATGACTGTGTTTACTCCTTTAGACAACACAGTGATGGTGCCAATCCTACCCCCGCTGTGCAGATCAGGGGGCTGTTTCCAGTCATGATCCCTACCCTCAGCTGCACTCCCCTATGGCCAGGAATAGGCGGGCCAGGGCTGACAAGCACATTCTCAGTGGCGATCTAGAGGTAGTTATGACAAGCTGGCCAACACCGATGGGCCTGTTGGTGTCAAGGGCTAGTTCTGAGCCTCCTACCTTCTGAATACATTCCGGTCTCCTGCCTGCATGAGCGCCACAAGGGTGTTGGTGATTGAGGTTCCAATGTTGGCTCCCATGACAAAGGGAATGGCAGTCCGCACCGTCAGCACTGGGTAGGAAACAGGAAGTCAGCAAGCCAGCGAGTATAGGTAGGCAGCCTGGCCAGGTTCTGAGGTGCCCCAGGCAGGCTGAATACATCAGACTAGTCACTGCCTAGAGCAGCAGCTCTTCACCTGTGTGCACCTTGCAGTGAATCTGACGAAAGCTAGGGCGACTCATATAGAAATATAAACATGGACCAAAAAGACTTTTGAGCACATAATTCCAGGGAATCCACAGACCCCAAGAAACCCTTCGTGAGCTCTACTTTGAAGTGTCTTTCTCAATTCCTCACAGGCAAGGCCACCTTGAGGGAGACCAGAAAACAAATAACAAACATGGCAAATTCCTGGCAGTATAATTTCTTTTTCTAAACAAGATTAATATAGTGCCACAATGTTCAAGCACATAAGTTATTTTAAAGAAGTAATATCTTTTTCTAATTGGGCCCAGAAAAGGCTCTAGTTAATTTTGGCTAAAATGCTGGTTTGGGTTGAAAATTCATGTGTTTACACTTGTCCCACTCAGGGAAGCTGTCTCCACTCTCAGTCAGGTTCAAGTTTGGAATGGCAGCTGCTCGCCACATATGCCTACTGACCCCTTAAAATATAGCTAGTGCAACTGAGTGACCGGGCTATATATTTTCAATTAAAATCAATTAAGGTTAAATGAAATTAAATAGCCACATATGGCGAGTGTCTGTTGGACTGGACAGCACAGCTCCAGATAATTCAGGGTCTATTCTCAGACTGGGCTATGGAAACAGAAACAGGAAGCTGCCTGAGGTTCAGAGTGGAACACACCATAGTAGGACAAGATGGGGAGATCAGGGTGGCAAGCCTGGACACATGCAGAATAAATCGCGGGCTCCCAGCTGCAAGGGGAACGCCTGGAATAGATCTGGGTTCATGGGTGCCTGAACTCACGTGAGGAGGCAACCATGCTGACGATGATGGATGTGGAGGTGCTCGAGCTTTGCACCATGGCTGTCACCAGCACCCCAATCATCAGTCCCGCCAGGGGGTTGGACATGATAGAGTTGCTGCTGAAGAACTTCCCGGCCATTTTTCCTGGAAAAATAAAACAAATCATGGCCACAGGTTACAGGGTTAGGTGGGTACCAAGTGGCTGACATTTGGTTGTGGATCTCAGCCTCCAGCCCTGCTGGCACCTGTGGCAGCTTGCTCCCTTGTGCATTTCCCCTGCACTGCCTTGATGCCAGGATACATACCCCACCTACCCCTAGACCCTGTTCCTCTTGTGGCTTCATCCTGTGCCCTTCCTTTCTTCAACCACTAGCCTTCTGGTCATGAACCTGGCCTCAACTCTACTTGGCCCTATGGGTGCCAGTGAATTTCCTGTCTCAACTCCTATCTCTGGGGTGTATTCCCAATTCATAAGATTTGTCCTCCAAGAGTGGATCTTCTCATCTATCCACTCTCCCTCCCTTAAGCCCTAGCCCTAGCCCCAGCCCCAGCCTGTAATTGAATGCTGGGGCTGTCATTTCTGTGTGTGCCTCTGAGACCTTTGCTGTTATTGCTTCAGACTAGGTTGACCAGAAGTGGCATCCAGAAAGTAAGCCACTTACCCCAATTCTCCCAAGTCATAAAGATGAGTTCTCAAGAGAGGCACCAAGGGGTGCAAAAAGCCATGTGCCAGGTGTCCCCCAGACCTGAATTTGAATGTCATTATGCCAATTACAGGCTGTGAGCCTTAGGATCTCTTTGAGCCTCGGCCCTCTCCTCTCTAAATGGGAAGGAATGTTGAAGACAGTGCCCCTGAAAACGCCCGGACCGAGGAGGCATTCAAAGTGCTAGCTGTCAGTGTCGTTGCACATTTGGGGTACAAAGGTGACCAAGCCCGTGGTGAGTTCACACTTCACGGCCACGCTGGGCCATGCTCAGCGCTGGATGAAGGCTCTCCCAGTCTGGGGACCCCTGTCCTTCTCCGGCAAAGGTCCAGCTTTGATTCTCTTAGTAACTTTGGCCTAAGATTATTCTTATCCAATACTCCCCTCACATGGGGGTCCCCAAGAAAGAAGGGATCCCTTAGATAAATCTATGTCAAACAGCTTCCTGTCTAAGGTTCGTGGACAAACACAAGGCCCTGGATGCCTGGAACTGGCTCCAGCCCTGGCTCCTGGCCTAAGCCACCTAAGCCTGTCAGACTTCTGTAGGCCTCGGTTTTCTCCTCTGTAAAATGGGAGGTGAGCTGAGGTGGCTCCCAGCCCTAAAATGCAGCTGGAGAGGGCTTGATGCCTGGCGAGGATCTGAACCAAATGAGAACACCCCTGCCCCAGCCCTTCAGCCCTTCCTTCCATACCTCCAACCAGCTGGAAGGCACTGCTGAGGACATCCAAGGAGCACACGAACAGGTAGAGGAAGCCCAGGAGCAGAAGGAACTTCCCGATCCCTTGCAAGATACACAGAATCTTCCCTTCGGTGTCTCTCTCTGGGGGATGGGGAAAAGCACAAAGACTTTTAGTGTCTGAAACCCTGAGGAGTTTGGCAGTGAACTCTGAACCCCCCAAACCCCTCCACCCCCAGCCAGGGGCCTGTGAGCACTTATGGACAGCAAGGCCCAGAGATGGTGGGCAGCTGTGGCTGCAGTTTCAGGGAAATTACCACTATCGCCCACTTAGTTGAAAGCCCTGCAGTGTCTCCACAGGATGTGCACTGGGGAGGAGGGGTTCGGTGTAGTCTGGGACAAGCAAGCCAGGCTCCATGCTCAGCTGAGCGCCTGTCACTGAGCGAGGCGGTGAAGAGCACTTACCACCCGCTGAGTGTGGGGTCAGAGATAATGGCTCTCCTAAGCTCCTCTGAACAGCACAGACTATTTTCTAAGAGGTGGCTGCAAGGTAGCAATCACAGCCTCCATTTGGGGGGGGCTTGGGCAATGCTGCATCCTTGATGGCTATTTTCTCTGCTTTTAAAGTGGTTCTCACCCCTCCCACCTCAAAAGCTCCCTTCCCCTCCCTGTCCTGCAATCCACAGATCACCTTACACCCTGAACCAGGAAAATAGTGCAGCATTTGCTTGCCCGGCTATTGTGGCTATACTACCTCTGTCTTCCAGAAGGCTTCTCTGATGCTTGCATTTAGGGAAGGGGACACCCCCCCCCCCCGCCCCCCTTCCAGCTTTCAGAGCAGGGACCCTAACTGCTCACTGCTGCAGCCACAGCACCTTGACAGTACCCAGGAGCTGGTCAGCACGCAATGGGTAATTAAGGAGCAGCACCGTGCCCAGCCTGGTTATAACCCCAGCAATGGCACATTTGCCGAATGAACGAAAGAAAGTACCAAGAATTCACCAATCATCACTCCATGCTTTCACTCCAAGCCTCCTAGACTGTCGGGTGACCACCCTGGCCGGGCCCTTTGTTCGAAGGGCATCAGGACAGTGGGAAGGGAGGCGATACTGTAATGGTGGTGAGCTCGCTCCCTTGCCGATCTCATTTTACCTGTCCACTTGATCCCCTTGTGCTGAAACTCGGGCAGGTCCCAGGGGTCTTCTGTGTCGGTGGGCTCCTCGATCAGGGTGGCAGTGGAGTGGGATGGCAGAAGTTCAATCTTGGTTTCAGAGGTCCCGGCGACATCTGGCCAAACAAACAACAAAGGCCAGGAGAAATGATGAATCAGACCCGTGTCTCTTGGGGTCCCCACAGGAGGCCCCTGGGGACTGGATGAGCAGCACTTACTTTTGTTGGTCTCCTTTCCTTTCCCATCCGTGGGGGGCTGTTGGCTCGTGATGCCTTCGATGTATTTACCTGGGTTGGGCTGGGCATTTTCCACCTCAGGCCAAGGAGCCATGGTCTGTGGGTAGGTGGGAAAACAGAGCTTAAAGGAGCAGCCACTGAAAGGAGGTCACTCAGATGTCATGGCAGGGAGAGCCAGCAGCTGCAAGGGTTGGGGGAGTGGATGAGTGTTGTGCTTACACCTCCTAAGTGTGGGCTCTTCAGCGCCGTATTACACTCCTCTGTAGGCCTCCCTCAACCACTTCTTCATGTGTGTTTCCATGCCAGCCTGACCTCTATTTCACTCTAACCACCTTTGATTTCCCTACTCCCTGTCTCGTCCTCTGTCTTGACTGTCCCCTTCAGTCAGAAAGAGGATGCAAACGCATCCACCTTCATAGATTCTCGGTCTGCCAAGTCCTCATGATCCTCCAAGGCGCCCCCAGTGGACTTAACCTATATGCTCATATACAGTTCACCTGCTTTAACCAACCGTCAGGTCTTCTGCCATAAGCAAGACACATTAGACCTGGCTCAAATCCTAGAGGTGCCCTTGATCAAGGGCCGTGTGCTTACTCAAGTCCCTTTATGCCTCTGGATATCAAGTGTCTGTGTCCCCATGTATAGAGTGGGGGCAATTCTTTTTTGCAGGGTTGTGAGGTTAATGGTGATACCTAGTAAAGTGCCTGGCACCAAGAAATAGTAGCGATTATTACTGTGCCATGCTGCCTGGATTAATTTGTCAGACCCTGTTCTTTCCAGGCTTCCTTCCTCAGAACCCATTTCCCTGGCCAAGGCTTTCTCAGGGACATGGAGTGGAAGTGTGGCTCCTGACACAATGCAACCCAAAGGACTAGAACAAACAGGTCACAGAAGAGGAAGTACAAGTGGCTACAAATAAGAGTTCAGCCTTGTCAGTAACCCAATATGTGCAAATTAAATAAAATGAGTAAAAAAAAAAGTTTTTGTAAAAAAATATGTCATACTGGAGAGGATGCAGTAAGATGAGCACTACAGGCAATGCCGGAGAACATTTGGCAAAATGGCTAAAGAGCCACCCATTTTACATAAATCTTGACCCTGTCATTTTACTACTAGGAATTAGGGGTTGAAGATTTTCCCTAAGACAGTTAAAAAGACCTGCCCGGCGCTGATCGCCTCTTTGAAGGAGGCTTTGTCTAGCTCACTGCATCCTTGGGGTCTGCAGCTCTGCCTGGCACATGGCAGTGCTCAGAAATGTTTGCTGATGAAATGAACTTGATGGAGACCAGAGACCTTGCTGCACTGTCAGAGAGGAGAATGTAAATAGGGAGTTTACTAGGGTGCCTCCGTTCAGTGTAGTGGCATGCCATTAAAGAGGTTGTAAAGAATCAGAACAACAACAACAAAATACAACAACAATAAAAAGCCAGGAAAATTGTGAATAAAGGGCAATTGTTGTCCCATTCACAGCACTTCAATAAGGACCCAGAAATGTTCCATGGGGTTCAGAGTGGATGGTGGGATGGGGTGATTGTTATTTTCTTCCATCTGAAATTTCTAAATTTTAAGATACAGCCCAACCCCCAAATCCACAAAGGTAAGAAGGTTCAGGGATGTACTGTTACTCATATTGATAAAGCTAGGAGTTAAAAGGCTCCAAAGGCTTTCTCCTAACACCTCACTCCTGACGCAGCTGTTCCTCCCCGGCCTCCCCAAGGCCACACTCCAGCACGCTCTCGCTGCCTGCCACTGGAGCCGAGAAGAGTAAAGGCACCTATGTTGGCAGTTCTGGTGCCCAGAAAGGGGCTTTTGGTGTCTGAGCATGAGGCTGGGGTTACGATCACACACCTACTCCTTCACTTCCCACCACTGGTCCCTACAGTCCATCTGGCTGTGTTGACAGTCCTTTTGGCTCAAATTCCTGCATCCACCTGCGCACCCCATGCCAACAGGAAGTCTTGCAGGCTAAGGAGAGGAAATGTCTTGGCTCCTCTCAGACCTGTGTAACAGGGAAATGTAGGGCACCTGGCAGTCACCCAACCCCTACACTCTGCTTTGTTTGGGTCTTTCCAAACCGGACCTGTTCTGGGGCTGCTGGAGCTCAGCCCAAGGACATCTGAAAAAGTGGGGAAAGGAGGCATGAGGCAGCATCCTGCAGACAGACCAAGCCACCCTCACTTTCTCCCCCTGGGGCCGCCCCAAGCACAGGGAGGATCCCTCTGCAGCCCAGCATGCAGGGCACTTAGCAGCCAGACTGCTTGCTGAGTGCACTGTGCCAGGCACTGCTGCAAGCCTCGTCCGCAAGTTACCCCCGAGCATCACACTGCACTTCGAGGGAATGTTTTCTTACACTTTGAAAAAAATGATCAAGACCAAAAATTCCCAAGAGGGTGGTGACTATTTTTCTTTAGCTGCCTTTAGGCAACATAGCCCCCAAGGGCCTGGTAGTGGTGGGAGGGAGGGGTGTGGGACAGGAGACAGGGAAGCAGTTGGCCTGGTTTTATGTTGCTGCATGGCTTTAATTTGGACTTTTGATACGCACTAATAGGATTTTTAAAGACATTTGCCCTCTCTTTGAAGTAGGGCCCCAATACCATACCACCCTCCCAGTGTACCTTAAATTTGGGTTTAGAACATTTTCAGGAAATCCTGTATAATTATAAAACTATATCAATTATTTTGCATTGCATTGGGGGGGGGGGTTAAAGGGCTAATTTATAATAATAAACATTTAAAACACATTTCCATCATTTTGCATCCCCCTTTTTGGACTCTTCTGCATGATTAAAATCCATTGGGATGACTTAACTCCCTGAGACATCCTGCTTGCTCCCTGCTGATACAGCCATTCTGTCCCCAGGGTAGGGTTGGGATGGGATGGGAGGAGGGTGGTGAGGAAGATGGGGTGGAAAGTGGCTGCCTTCTTTCTTAAGTTGAACTCAGGCTATTTTTGTCAACTCTGTGTCTAACAGTAATAAACCAGAGGTCCTCCCACCACTGGGGACTTCTTTTAATGAGTGGTTGAGCGATTTGGGGTGGATTTTGGAAGCATGCCCTTCTTGCCAGCAGATCATTATCAGCTGGTTGGTTGGCACAAACCAAGAGATTCAAACACGTTTAACACTCTGAAACAATGGCCTCCTAGGAGGCACAACTTTGCAAACATTCCCAACAAAGTGTAGGCGAATGAACTCCATCACAGGAGGGCTAACCCAGAAATCGCTTGGTGAACCCAACACACAGGGAGGGAGGATTGCACCCGATGAAACCAGCAAGCTGCCTCCATGAAATGTTGGAGGAAGCTGCCTCCTTGGGAAGGAGCAGGAGGGGTTCTACTCCGTTCACCTCAATACCAGTGACCTAGGGCAGGCATCTCCCAGGGGATCTGAAGACTGAATTAGCGCCATTCCATCGGCCGCCCTCTTTCTGGCCTGGAGAGCCTGGATCCCCCCGAAGCTGCACCTGTGCCCATCTCTCTCCTGGTTAGCCACTCCCCTGGTTATCTGGCCTGATACCCTCAGAACATTGAAAAATTGTGGGCTCTGTCCTCCCAAGACAAGATGAGGGACAGGCCAGCCCTCTCCTGATTCTGGCCACCTGCCCCGGTGAACAAGTTTGCACTGTACCTTGCAGTCACTTAAGAGAAAGAACAACTTAGCAGTGGAAGTCATGCTGGGTGGGGGTGGGATGGGGGTGTGCAGCAGGGGACAGCCACACAGACCTAGAATTTCAGCTCAAATCTCAAATGCCTGTTCTTGTAAAGAGGGTAAGCAGAGACTCAGAGACTGAGGGACCTGCCTTGGGTCACAGAGAGAATCACTGACTAAACAGAGCACCTAGCCCTCCTGATGCCGCATAATACTTCCATTCCCCACCCCCTTTCCCTCCCCAAACCACGAGCCCTAACTATCTATAATTTGAGAATTCCCCAAGTGTGACTCATTCATAACTGCCAGTAGCAGGAGTGCACTCATAGGAGCTGTAGTAATAGCTATAGCAGTAATGCTAAGAAAGAAATCTGAAAATTTGGAGGTTTGTGATTTTTTTCCTCTTCCTCAGCCCAAAGCCAGCCAAGTTTCCTTGAGGTCAGCATGGAGGGATATCTAAAAGAATTAAGTAGTTTAAGGTTCTCAAGAGAGCGTGAGATGGGAGCGGGAAGCGCCCTGGCCGGGGCGGCGGTACTCACCAGCGCTCCCTGCGCAGGTAGTGGACCCAAGCAGTCACTCAGGTGCAGCGCAGCGGCCCGGTTATATAGCCAAGGTGTTGCGCAAAGAGGCCGGCGGCAGAGGCTGTCACCACGCCCCTCGCACATTCCAGGACCGCCTGTCGCGCCAGTGCACTGCCTACCTGCTGGCTTAATGAGCCCAACGTGACCTCGCCCGGCTGCGCGGAGGAAAGAGAGGCGGCCGGCTGCGGGGAGAAATCTCAGCCTTTCCCAGGAGACGGAAGGCAGCGAACGTGCCCGCGCCCCGTGCGCCCCTGTCCCGGGCTGGCGCGCTCTGCTCTGTCCCAAGGCATGACACAAAGGATCCCAGCACATGGGCGCTAGTGGGGCTCCGGGTTCCCACCTTTCCCCTCCCCAAGAACCTGAATCTGCTAGTTTAGCTCCTCCGGAGCCGAGGAAGTCAGATAAACACCAGCTAGAAAACTGAGGGACCAAACCTTTCCAAACAAAGCCAGGATTGTTCGGCCTCACCCGTCTTTGGGATGCTTTCTGCTTTAGTAGCCCGGACTGAGCAATGGACACGAGGAGCCCTGGGTCTGAGACGGGACATGGCTGGATGGGCCAAGTTGAGGAAGCAAACCATGGCCCTATTTCACTGTTTGAGCTGCCTGTGTGTACCCTGTGTCGTCCCCCAATTTTTTCCATTCAAACCCGTGCCAGGGAGAGCCCATCACCACGCTTATCCTAACAGCAACCCGGCCAGGCTGACAGGTTTCCAATGCGTACACAAACGCCTTCCCTGGGCTCAGAGCAGCTCCCTTTGTAGTTGAGGCCTTAGAGCGCTGGGAGGCATGACATGGGATTACTCAGGATTTGCTGAGCCAGGATCAAACCTGGGTCTCACTGCAAAACCCAGGTCTTATTCCCTCTGCCACAGGGCCCTGGTTTTACAGCTGAGGAAAGTGAGGCTGATCAGCTAAGCAGCTAACTAGCGGACCAGCCGCCCACAGCTAATATGTAGTGGGCGTACCCCATGGGAGGTAGGCTGTTTTCATTCCGCAGCCAACAGCTCTCTCCGCTGCCGCCCTCACCCTCCGCCCTCAGGGAGAAGTCAGAGTGCTGCTTCCAGGAACCTGCAGAGCCAACCAGGATCTCCCCGCGGCTGACTGGCGTCACACTGCCTGAGATCAGTCCTGGGCCCTGCCCCTTGCTCCCCCTACCTTCATTTGCTCCTGTGTAAAATGGGAATGCTCATCCCTATCTGAATAAGATGAGCTAAAGTATCTTAGCACATAGAACAGTCACTGGCACAGGATGAGTGCTCAGGGTTAACCATTTCAGTTTCCCTGGGAACCTCCGATGTTGGGAGATGAATGGAAAGCTTTGATTAGACTCATCTAGAACCTTGAGGCCATTACTCCACAGCCTCAGATGCTGGTCACATCGGTCCAGAGGCCAGGACATACTGCTTGAAGAGCGGGCATCAGCAAGCAAATTATTCTTATTGGAGGGACACTGGTTTTTTGTGAGTGGGTGCTAGACTTAAAAGCCAGCCTTTGGAGACAGTGATCACCCCTGGTATTCATTGAGCTCAGCTCCGCCTCCAGCGCTGGTGGTGAGGGCTGCAGACCCAGCTCAGGGGCTCCCAGAGGCCAGCCTTCATTTGACATTCATTCAGGCAAGCCTCCTGCAGTGGTTCTGATGTGGGACCCAGACCTTACCGTCTTCACATCTCCTTTATCACCCCAACAAGGAGGCAATAGACAGATCAAAATTTCAAAAAACTTGGAAAAAGAAAGGTTTCCCTCTTATGTTCCAACTGAAAAGGCAAAATGCTGGTTCAATCAGGGGATCTTTTTAAAAATATGTATGGATCTTGGTAATAGATCAGGGCTGATGTCTGGCTCTCATTTTGGATTATAGTTTTTCTATTACTTTTTGTACAAAGTGTGGAGGAAAGGTAGACTGTGGGTGTGTGTGGACTCTCCCTTTAGTTTGATGCAGAATATTTTTGTCTTTATTCCATCTCAGACACAGAACCCATCACCTTAGTGCTGTAAGCATACAGCTTATGTTAAAGTACTTTCATCATTCATACTGGTTTGTGCCTACACCATCCAATAAGGCAGAATTGATTGAATTAAATGGTATCATTAATTTGAGCTTGAGGCTGGACGAGGTCAACCAGCGTCTTGCCTCCAGGCTACAAAACTGTGAGCTGATTAGTACAGGCCACATCCCCTACTGAGCCCCCAGAGCCAGGTATGCTTCACCATTGAGAACTTCCCGTTTCTAGAAAGTAAGATGCTGTGAGGCACTTCCTGAGTTATCACAATAGCTGTATGTAGCAGTGACCACCCTGCTTATCACCCATTGGTATTTCTAACCTGTTGTGGATTAAGAAAATAGCTCACCTTTTTCAGTTAAGTCATCATAGCTGTAAAGCAAGAGTAAGTAAACCCAAAAGGTCCGATGGGTCTATTTCTGTGCATCTTTGACAACCTAGACTAAATACAGGGGGTCCCCAAAAGATGTATACACATTTTAACAGCTGGTAGCTCAACTGATGTTTCTTTCTTTTCAGATTAGCCCATTGGAATGAAAAATGACAGCCAAAGTGTGCATACACTTTTGGTGGGGGGACACCCTGTATTTACTATTAAGTTAATATTTACTATTATAAGCAGAAAACTTTCTTACTACCTAGTACTGGGCTAGGTTCTAAATAATTGAGGCCACTGGCACTAAACTCCCACTTTCCAAGGACACACATATTAGAAATAAGACTAACAAGTTGGGCCATGCAGAGGGCCTGTGGTAACCAGGATGGGTCAGGTCAGATTGTCACTCGGTCTCACAACTTGGGTGATGACCAGGAGTTGAGAAAGGTGACTTCTATGCCAGTTGGACCTTCTGCTTCTGTCACACAACCCACCTTTGCTCTTGCCATCCCTTGTACCTGGGACATTCTCCCATTTTCACATGGACACTCTTTGTCCTTCAGGTCTCAGAGAGCGTCAGTGAGCATTTCTCCTGCCCACAGCCATTGTCGCCCTATTTGTGTTTCCTTCATAGATTATTGTATGACCTTTTCACAATAGACTTCCAAATAAATTGTGTCTTCATGGGTTGGGGGATTGAAATGTAAAGGTCCCAATTGTTCCCTCAATATTTCACTTTCTACTTCAACATTTTTAACCAAGGAAACTTTTAAGTTATTAGAATATATAACTTTTTATCACAAGTAATTCCTAATCACGTAATTAAAGCCAGAAGATAAAATAATGTAAAATTAAGCAGGGACTCACAGCTCTGAACATCTTCCAAGAGGCTGAAATCCTCTCCCTTCTGTTCTCAGTGGAGTCTGGGTCCAGCAGGCCTGTTGGAGATGTTAAAGGAAGACATGTTGAGTGACTCCCAAACACCTCACCTCACAGCCCTTTAGCTTCTTTGGGGCCCTGTGACAGCGCTGATAATTCTAGGGGTGCTTAGTCAGGCCTACTGGCAAGCTATCAATCCCCTTGGATGCAGCCAGAACTTGGGAAATGTCAAATAATGTTACCTTGCTGTGAGAACTCGGGCTGACATAATTATAGGCTGTTTTCAACCTGACTTAAATATGTACACAAACATGCAGGGAAAAGCAGTACACAAAAATGTTCACAGTGGTTATCTCTGGCAGTGGGAGCAGGTGGCTTTATTTCCTATCTATTTGTATGATGCTCCAAAAAGAATTCAAGACAGTTTACAGATTGACAAGGAAAATTGATTCAAAAATAAGTGCAGAGGTGAGGGGAGAGGGACTGGATGAAAGAAGGTGAAGGGATTAGCCAAAGAACATATATGTATAGCCCAAAGGCACAGACAACAGCGTGGTGCTGGCCAGAGGATAAGGGGGAGGGGAGGCTGGGTGGAGGTGGGCAAAGCTGGGGAGGGATGAGGACATCAGTAATAATGTCAACAATTTTTTTTTTTAAATAACAGAAGAAAACAAAATAGAAGAGGAAGAGGTGAAAAGAGGCAAAGAAAAAAGTAGGGAAGTGAGAGGCAGGTCCCACACGGTGGCCAGGCAGAGCTTGAGAGGAAAGGCCAGAACAGTGGACTGACCCACTTACTCCCCCTCAAAGGGGCAGCCCTCCCTCGGTTCAGCCGATGTTGCTGTTGGAAAAGAGGAACAGGTTGCTGTTTCACACTTCAGAAGCCAGAAAGTAAGACCTCTAGGTAAGATTTCAGAATGTTTGATGTTGGCTGAAAACTTATTTTAAAACCAGCTGGTATTGCTCAGTGGTTGAGTGTCGACCTATGACCCAGGAGGTCACGGTTTGATTCCTGGTCAGGGCATATGCCGAGGTTGTGGGCTTGATCCCCCAGTGTGGGGCGTGCAGGAGGCATCCGATCAATAATTCTCTCTCACAGATGTTTCTATCTCTCTCTCTCCTTCTCCCTTCCTCTCTGAAATCAACAAACATATATTTAAAACTCCAAGAAGCCAAATGAAATTTCGTACCTGGCCAAATGCAGCAAGCGCACTAGCTGCTCGCTAGTTCTCTCTCCACCAGCATCACTGTTTAAATCTTCCTAGAACCTCGGTTCTCGAGAACAACAGAGGATGAGCTGCATGAAACCAGGGGTGTTTGTCTCCCACCGCTGTGTTCCCCAAACCTGGAGGGGTGCCCAACTCAGAGCACAATTGCCATTGTGGAATGAATGACAGAGGACATCCTGCGCCATCATCATCATCATGACCTGCACTTTGTGCTGGTTCCTTCTTTATCAGAACCTGGCTCTCTGCAGAAGGAAGGCCCCCCAGAGCCACCTGATCGCAGGCATCACACTCCCACCCTCCCTCAAAGCGCCTGATGCCTTCCCACGATTAATGACCATTAACCTCAGAATGCCAAGAGCGAGGAGGGGCTCCGTGCCCCTGTGTTCATGTTTACACTGGGCAGGTGTCCAGAGGACTGTAAGCTGGGAGCAGCCGCTAGTTACCAGAACAATGCAAGCTTCTGTCCTTAAAGGAACTCAATAAAACAGATCTTATAACCTCTGAGAAAGGGCAAGCAGGTCTGCCATTTTTAACTGCTACCTTAGCTGTTATTTCTATTCTTCCTGATCTGTGGGAATGAGGAGCGGCACCATTGAATGTGACTCAGAAAAATGCAGCGGTAGCAAAAGTGGGCCTCTCCCAACCTGGGGTCAAGTCACATGATCCCTCCCCTTTCTGGTAAATCTGGCCAAATTTCACTTCTTTCTAGAAGCTTCTGAAGCAACCTCTTCTGAGATGGCCTATGGAGATGTTACTAGAACTGCTAGCATTCGATACATTTGCTTTGATTTCCCTATTCCTCCCGTTATGAATGTTGTGAGCATTTGTCTTTGTCCTTAAAATTTCTTTGAAGTTATTGACTCCAAAACTTGCAAATGCCTCTTGCCAATCCCCTGCTGACAGCTCCTGCCCTGAGAACTGGGTAGGACCCCTCACCCTGGTCTTTGGGAAGAGTTGTTTATGGGGATCCCTGAACCTGGTGGTTCCCTAGGGGTGAGGTGGCCCCATCCACTCTCATCCTAAATCTGCAGAAGAGTAAAAAAATAAGACCACATAATTTAGCCTGGAGGCAATGCTAAGAGCACCCTCGAGGCCCCAACTCCCCTCCACCAAGTGCCTGGTGGGAGGTGGATGGAACATGTCAGTAAATGGAATATCCTCAGGACTCTGGAAATCACTAGTTGCCAGGAGTGGAGTTAGTGCGATAGCCCAGGTTAAGCCTTTATCGGTTTGGGCTAATGTCTTTTTTTCCCCATCACTATGTATCCCCTCTATGCCCTCTTTCATCTCCACCATCCCACTCCACCCCCAAAATCACCACCCCGTCTCCATGTCCATGAGTTCTTTTTTCTCTTTTGCTCACTCCCTCCACCCTGCCCCAAATCAGAGGATGTATGATTTGAGACAGACAGGAGGGGGAGAGAGAGGAAGGGAGGGCAGGAAAGAGGAGAGAGGGAGAGAGAGAGAGAGAGAGAGAGAGAGAGAGAGAGAGAGAGATCAGTAGGAGAGAGAAACATCAATTTATTGCCTCCTATAAACACCCTGACCGGGAATTGAACCCAAAACTTTTTGGTGTATGGGACGACGTTCCAACCAACTGAGTCACCTGGCAGTAAATCTCATTGAAGTTATCTCATTTGGCCTTCTCAGCGACCTTAAAACTTGATCCCATCAGTAGCCACCTTTTTGCAGATTACCTAAATCACACAGCTAGTAAGTGGCAAAGCACACAGGATACCAAATCCTGATTTTTCTCTCTAAATTTTGCAGCAAGCCCCAAGGCTCATTGCTTAATTCTCACAACAATCCTAAGAAATCTGCTCATTTAATCTCCATTTTACAGATAAGGAGCTTAGCCAGGCTTCTGATATTTTGCTCAAAGTTACAAATGTCGTTTCAGGTCTCTTCAGGATTTAAACCTAGATTAACCTTAACCACTGTTCCACAGCACCTCTCACAGCCTAAAACTGAATCTGTGCCCATCTGTCGATGGGATCCAAGGTCTCCAACAGGCAGCCCTACTGGGGAGCTCAGTGACACGCAACACCCATTCCACTGAGCACAGGGACCCACCTTCTTGCTCTACTCCCAACACACAAAACCTGCTAGGACTGGAAATCAGAATCACTTTTTTTTTTAATCCTCACACGAGAATATTTTTCCATTGATTTTGAGAGAGGGTGGGAGGTGGAGCGACAAAGAGAAATATCGATGTGAGAGGGAAACATCGATTGGTTGCCTCCTGCATGAGCCCCAACCAGGGCCTGGGGAGAAGCCTGCAACCAAGATACATGCCCTTGACCAGAATTGAACCTGGGACCCTTTGGTCCACACAACGACACTCTATCCAGTGAGCCAAACCACTAGGAACTTTCTTTTGTTGTTAAACCTCATTTTTCCATTGACTTTTAGAGAGAGTAGAAGTGAGGGGGAAAGACAGAGACACATTGATTGGTTGCCTCACACACCTGCCCCAACCAGGGCCGAGGATTGAACCTGCAACTGATGTACTTGCCCTTGACTAGAATCAAACCTGGGACCCTTCAGTCCGATGCTCTATCCACTGAGTCAAACTGATTAGGGCTCACTGACTTTCTTCCCTGCCAAGCAGGAGCATGGATACCCCACCACCACCCTCCCAGAGACCAGCTCTGTTCGCCAGGGACTGGAGGATTCCAAGTAAACTGTGGTGAAGGCTCTAGATCCCTCGGACCCCACTGCAGTCTCCTTACCTTGGGAAGGTGCAACCTGGAAGAGCTGCTCTCTGAGGAAGGAGACGCCAGAGTGAGCCAGGAGATAGCTTTGACTGCAGTGCCTGAGCCTCTTTATATCTACTCCACCCAGCTCCTTCCTTAGGGCGGGACGGCCCCACCCAAGCACTCCCTCTCTAAACCTATCATCGCAGCCCCCTCCCAGGGCGAATTTTATCCTCTCCTCAGGCTTAGAAGCCTGGCTTTGGGGCTTATTTGGGGGCCTGCCCATGGGTTCTGCTCATACCCTCCGCCTTTGCTCTGATGACCCTGTCTGAGCAGGCTAGTTTGGCTCATACACATGTGCTATGGGGGCATTAGAGACCTAGGCCACTTGGTCATCTGGACATCCCCCACCAGGGGAGAAGTTATGGCCCTTGGCAAGACAATTCTAAAACTCATGGGGAGGAATAGAAAAAGCAAGAATATGGAAAAAAAGTTCAGAAGAAAGCAAAGATCTGAGATGGAAAAGGCCCTAAAAGATATCAAAACATACTAAAAGACCATAGTTATCAAAATAGTATGGTAAAAGAGAACAGAAAGAGAAAGAAGAAAAAAGAAGGGAAAGGCAAACAAATAAAACCCTAAAAGCAACAAGATGGATTAATTGAATAAAATAGCCCAGAAACAGTCCCTGCTAAAATGTCATAAAAAAGACATGTCTGCCCTAGCTGGTTTGGCTCAGCGGATAGAGCGTCGGCCTGCGAACTGAAAGGTCCCAGGTCCAATTCCGGTCAAGGCCACATGCCTGGGTTGTGGGCTTGATCCCCAGTGGGGGACTTGCGGGAGGCAGCCAATCCATGATTGTTGGGAGCCATGGCATAAACAATTCCATCTTAGAAGTAAAAGTTTCCAGTTCCCAGTTACTGGAAACCACGTGTGTCCTGCGGTTTGGCCAACAATTAAGAATAAGCGTCACACACCACTTGTCACACACCACAAGCAAACAGCTTCCACTTGCTGATAGGCTATTACCATAAGCTTTGCTACCCACCCCTGCTACCCACCCCCGCCCCTGGAACAAATATATTCTGCCGCTGTAAAAATAAAATTTGAGGCTTGATCAGAATCCTGTCTTGCCTCCATTTCTTCGCGTCTCCTATCCTCTCATTCCCTTACAGGCACCTTCACGGCACCCACGTTGCATGCCCCGCGGGTGGGGCACATGATTCTCTCTCATCATGGATGTTTCTGTCTCTCTCTCCCTCTTCCTTCCTCTCTGAAATCAATAAAAATATATTAAAAAAAAAAAAAAAGACATGTCAGCCCTAGCTGGTTTTGCTCAGTGGATAGAGCGTCGGCCTTCAGACTAAAGAGTCCTAGGTTCAAAAAAAAAAAAAATAGTCGTAGGTTCAATTCCGATCAAGGCACATGCCCAGGTTGCAGGCTTCAGCCCCAGGAAGGGGGCTTGCAGATGTGGGAGGCAGCTGATCAATGGTTCTTTCTCATCATTGATGTTTCTGTCTCTCTCTCCCTCTCCCTTCCTCTCTGAAATCAATAAAATGATATTTTTTTTTAAAAAAAGAAAGAAACACAACACTATTTTTTCCCTTTGGCCTAGTCATTATACTTACAGAGAGACCCACATCAGAAAAAGATCTAAAATGTCTGTATAAAATATTCATCATATTTTCAGGCTTTAAAAGCATATGATAATAACCTGAAAACTTACTGTTTCTTAGAAGAGCAAATACCTTCCAATGGGAATTCAAGCACCTTTTTCTCTCTTAGTATCAAAGAGCATTACTTTCAAGGAAGAAAAAACTAGAGCAAGATTGTATTCTGAGATAACTATTTGGAATTTTTACCTTCAGGCTTTTCTAGGTCTAATCTTGTTTAGGCTGTGAGGTTATTTGATGTTGATCCATGAGCTCTGCTTTCTGGTGAGAGATGTGGTGAGGTGGGTGAATCTGTGGGCAAGAAGCTAAATAGTCTAGGCCGCAGAGGTTCTCAACCTTCTGGCCCTTTAAATACAGTTCCTCATGTTGTGACCCAACCATAAAATTATTTTCGTTGCTACTTCATCACTGTAATGTTGCTACTGTGATGAATCGAAATGTAAATATCTGATATGCAGGATGGTCTTAGGCGACCCTGTGAAAGGGTCGCGACCCACAGGTTGAGAACCACTGGACTCTAGGGTGTCTCATTGACATTGTCTTTGATTCTCAATGAGTCATTGAATCTTTCTGGGCTTCAGTTTCTTAATTGTAAAGCCAAGATGCTAATACTGAAAAAAAGTATTCATCAGAGTGAAAAGAATAAAAAGGGACCATACTATGAGTCCAAAATGGGAGCATGACAAGTAAGTTATGACACTTTCATAGACAAATGAGACTATTTGCGACCACTCTAAAAGCTAGCATGTGGAAAACGATATAGCAAGATCAGTGTTAGATACAATACAACAAAGAAATGCTGAATTCAAAACAGAAATAGGTGGTAAAAGAAAACCAGGGTAAAACCAGCTAAGCCAAATGGGCGAACCGCGATCAGATTTATAAGACTGGTTGTGGGGGAAGGGAGGGAGGACTATATGTGAAAAATGGAGCGGAGAAATAAAATGGAGTCAATCTAGTCATGCTTCTTGCTTCAACTGAATGAGGTAAGAGGAAACGTTTCTATTCTTGCTTTAACTAATCTGGGAATTTAAACTGTTGAATTTTCCAGTCCTGCAACAATGCCTGGATATACATCAAACGTCCAGCCAACCATCTGATTACCCCCCTGAAGGACTAAGGAAGGGAGCACGTCCACCTACAGATCCCCATAGGTCCAGCATCGAGACCGCCTGCCGCTCAGCATGCAGACCACCATTCATCTAGAGGAGCATCACCCCATGGGCTAGGAATGTAGGACGACTCTTCTCAAGAATGTCCTTTTTACTATGCGAACCTGTTATTACGCACAGACCCAGCGTCAAGCCCAGAGACTGGAAACCTGCCTCCATAAGGGTAAGGCAGGGAAAAACAGAAGAAAGAAGCAGGCCACTCCAGTCTAGTAACTAACAGAGTTTATTAAGGGAAACACATAGGAGGTGCATCTTGGGGGCTGCAAGACAAGGTGAATATTCTCTGTGCTGCTTGACAGGGGCCAGAGAGTGAACCGGGGTGAAGGGGAGGGGGGATGGTCACGGGTACTAGTGCATGAATGCTGCCCTGCGTGGAAATTACATGCTTGACCAGGACAGGACAATCTGTTCCAGAAACCAGCACATGGTAGGAGGTAGGAAAGGGGTGCTGATTTATGTCAGAATGAACATCGATTACAGAGAGTCTCTAAGGGGCCTTGGGAGTAAGCAATCACCATTCTGGCCTGGTCCAGCTTGCAGGTCTGACCATAATCAAGTCATAGAACAGTGTCTGCCTCCGACCCTCAGCTTTTCTTCCTTCCATGGAAGGGGCTAGAACACTCTGGTTATCACCTATTGTGATTCCTATTTGCAAGCCCTAAGAGTCTTAAATAAACCTTTTTTTTTTTAAATCCTCACCAGAGGATATTTTTCTATTAGAAGCCCGGTGCACATATTCGTGCACCAGAGGGTCCCTCAGCCTGGCCTGCGCCCTCTCACAATCCAGGACCCCTCGGGAGATGTCAGACTGCCAGTTTCGGCCCTATCCCCGCAGGCCAGGCCGATAGTAGTGCATGAAGCAGCAGGCAGCCAGGGAGGAGCCCGAGCCCTGGCTGGGTGCCATACCGCTCCCACTCATCCTGGCCCCGCAGGGCCTGCTGCAGCTGCCACTCTGTAGCGCTGCCGCAGAGGCAGGACAGGCTCCCACCACTGCTGTTGCACTCGCCAGCCATGAGCCCGGCTTCTGGCTGAGCGGTATCCCCCCACACACACACCCATGGGAGTGCACTGACCACCAGGGGCAGCTGCTGCATTGAGCATCTGCCCCCTGGTGGTCAGTGTGCGTCATAGCAATGAGTCGTTCTGCAGTTTGGTCAACTTGCATATTAGGGTTTTATTATGTAAGATAGATTGATGTTTTGAGAGAGTAGAAGGGGGAAGGAGAGGGAGAGAGAGAGAAACATCAATGTGAGAGACATATTGGTTGGCTGCCTCCCACACAAGCCCCGAGCAGGGCCAGGGACCAAGCCTGCAACCAAGGTATGTGCTCTTGATGGAGAATCGAACCCTCAAACCTTTCGTCTGAGAGCCAATGCTTTAACCACTGAGAAACCAGCTAGGGATGCATAAATCTTTATCATTCATTTCTAGCAAGGCCTCTTGACCAGCAGTTCTCAACCTGTGGGTCGTGACCCCTTTGGCAGTCGAATGACCCTTTCACAGGGGTTGCCTAAGACCATCCTGCATATCAGATATTTATATCACGATTCATAACAGTACCAAAATTACAGTTATGAAGTAGCAATGAAAATAATTTTATGGTTGGGGTCACAACATGATGAACTATATTTAAAGGGCCAGAAGGTTGAGAACCACTGCTCTAGACATTGTTTGTTTGTTTGTTTGTTTGTTTGTTTTAATCCTCACCAGAGGACATGCTTAGAGAGAGGAAGGGAGAGAGAGAAAACATCAATGGGAGAGAGAGAAACAACAACTTGTTGCCTCCTATACGAGCCCAACCAAGGACTGAACCCACAACCCGGGTAGGTGCCCTGACCAGGAGTTGAGCTGGCAACCTTTTAGTGCACAGGACAATGCTCAATCAGCTGAGCCACTCACTCTGGCCCAGGCATCTCCAGACTCTTTCTGAGTTTGTTCAACAAAAGGAACTTTTAGAGCGTCCCTTATTTTTCCAAATTTTCTTTGATAGAATTTTTGTTTTGCGATTTAATAGTTTTAAAAGAATGTACCATAAATCTTTTATTTGATAAATGTACTTTAGCAAAAAATATAAATATAAATAATATAAATAAAAATATACATATACATATACATATACATACACATATACATATACATATACATATACATATACATATACATATACATATACATATACATATACATATAAATATAAAAGTCCTAGCCGGCTTGGCTCAGTAGATACCTGGGTTTCGGGCTCAATCCCCAGTAGGGGGTGTGCAGGAGGCAGCCGATCAATGATTCTCTCTCATTATTGATGTTTCTATCTCTCTCTTCTTCTCCCTTCCTCTCTGAAATCAATAAAGAAATATATTAAATAAATAAATACAAAAGATGGCAAGGAAAACAAAGGATGAAGGGCAAAAGAAAAAAGGATTGAGACGCTAAGAGACAAACGCAGGCAGAGAGGAGATGCAAGCAGAGAAAGATGCCCAGACTTCCCGGAGAGTGAGACCAACTTGCACAGTAGGGGAGGTGCAGGCAGATCGGACAGATACTGTGATGGAGCCACTGAGATTCGGGGAAATGAGTGCGATCCAAGGACGGAGGTTGAAAGAAAGTGAAGCAGAGGAGCAAAGAGTCAATTCGGCTATCTTATCTATAAGTAGGACTTTTTCAAAAAACATAGCCCTCCAGATTCAAAAACTGAGGGTGGGTACTTGCTATCGAGTTTTAGACATAGTAATATATTCATTCCTATTTAAAGTCTGGAAACACTGGGGTTTTTTTTATGACTTCTCTTTTCTTCATTTTCCAGGGAGACAATGCTAAGTTTCTGGTCTGAGGAGTAAATGGCATTACATTTCATTTTGCAGAGAGAAAAGGAGAAAAACTTCAAGAATCAGCACTACCTGAATTCTGTATCTTGGTCTCTGAGTTATAAGCACATGTGTCTCAGAGCTGCCCTCCGATCTGGCTGATTGCAGGAGGGCGAGGGGCGGCCCATGGCTGGACAGTGTCTTTAAAATTTGTTCCTAAGAAGACAGCCCTTGCTACTGCAGACAAGATGTGATGCCACTACTACTCATAGCTGCCCTCCTTGTCCACCTACAATGTGCCTGGCTGCACTCTGTCATTGCAATCTTAACAATAATAAAAGTAGTTAATACAGGTTAAGCCCCTGCAGGGTGAGGCCCAGCTGCCAGCACTTTAAGAATATTTTCCTACAAAAGAGGTACTATTTTGCCCAGCCGGTGTGGCTCAGTGGTTGAGCATGGATCTATGGACCAGGAGGTCATGGTTTGATTCCAGTCAGAGCACATGCCTGGGTTGCTGGCTCAATCCCCATTGGGGGCCCTACAGGTTCAGGAGGCAGCTGATCAATGATTCTCATCATTGATGTTTTTGTCTCTCTCCCTCTCCCTTCCTTGTTGAAATCAATACAAAAATATTTTTTAAAAAAACAAACATACTATTTTGTTTCCCCATTTTGGGGGGGATAGAGAGTTAAGTTACTGGTCCAGCTATCATTCACCATTTCTGAAATGGGGAAACCAGAGTTCAAAGAAATTAAATAATTTGTCTGCAGCACCCAGCTGGTAAGGGGCAGGACCAAGGGTTTGCAACCAGGTCCGTCTGACACTGACAAAATCACTTCTGGGCCCAGCTGCCATTGCTCAGTGGTTGAGCATCGACCTATGAACCAGGAGGGCATAGTTCGATTCCTGGTCAGGGCACATGCCTGGGTTGTGGGCTTGATCCCTGTTGTGGGGGGTGAAGGAGGCAGCCAATCAATGGTTCTCTCTCATCATTGATGTTTCTATCTCTCTCTCTGCCTCTCTGAAATCAATAAAAAAATATTTTTAAAAAATCTTCCAGTGGGTGTGCTTTGGGAAGCTCCTCCTTCCTTGAGTGAAACTCCTCTCTACGGGCCTCCAGCGGGCGGGGGCTGGGACGCTGCTGCCCTGCACTGCAGGGGTGTCCCGTTTTCTTGAAACCCCATAGGCCTGCTGCTTTCCCACTTGTGCCCTAAATCTGTGATCTGTCTACTTTGTGGCACTGCCCTTGCCACTGCTTAGGAAGCTGACAGTGTGGAGGTTAATTCACCCCTCTCTGCAAGAGACACGGATGTGACCTGAAGGAGAGTCATGATCCATTTCCTCTTCCGGTCCCTCAAATAACAGATGGAGGGAGTTTGAAATTTGAACTACCTGGTACGATAATATGGAGCCTGTCTCTTTCACTCTAATGATTGCTCGGGGGACTTAGAAATTCTAACAGCTTTCGGGAAAAGGAGCTCCGTGGCCCAAAGGACATTGGCCTTTGTGCCTGGTATCAGAGAAGCCTCAGCTAACGATCAAGTTCAGGCACCAGGCGCTTGTAATCCAAGAGATTTCTGGTCTTTCTGACACTCATCCATCTCCACCTTTCTGTGGTTTAATGTTTTTTATAAATGCTCCCTTCTTAAGACTCTGTAATCTTGGCTTCTGTGACCTTCATTGTTCTGGTTTGCTGACTCCTGCCTCTGGGCTCTGGGCTGCCACTGTGGTTTTGTGAGAATTGTGAGAATAAACAAGTAATCTTTTCTGTCAAAGAAGGGAGTTTAGGAAACCGCCATTTTGAAACTGCAAAGTCCACCTCTCCCTTTTTCCTTTAAATTAGCCAATCACACAAGATTGTGAGCCTAAACTTAGACCAAGCAAGAGTGAAGGACAGACTGTGTGTGTCAGGGATAAAGCCCCGAGCAGACTGTCCGCTCAGTGTGCACGCTGCCAGGCCCTGTGTTGGTGCGCACCTCCTGCAGGAGTGAAGATATTTGCCTGCTGTCTGGCTCCCGAGTATCCTTTGTGTTCTACCAGCCCCCTGGTTTGGGGGCTTGCCTTCTTTTTTCAAAAAATACATTTTTATTGATTTCAGAGAGGAAGAGAGAGGGAGAGAGAGATAGAAACAACAATGATGAGAGAGAATCACTGACTGCCTCCTGCATGCCCCCCATTGGGGATGGAGCCTGAAACCTGGGAATGTGCCCTTGACTGGAACAGAACCCGAGACCCTTCAGTCCTTAGGCTGATGTTCTATCCACTGAGCCAAACCAGCTAGGGTGGGGCTTGCCTTCTTTCTAACAGTTTGACCCCTCCCTTGACCTCCCTCACCCCCTTTGAACAAGTTGCCTTCTCTGCTTTCTCTACAGTCAGCTGTTAACATCCCTCATGGGCCATAACTGGGGGTCCGTGGGCCTCATATAGCCCCATTGCTCTCAGGTGTGGCTCCAGATGCATGTGCCCCTGGGCTCAGCGAAGCCTTGAGAGAGCCCAGGGGACATGACTGGACTTTCTGTGAGTTGTGGGTGCTGCCAGATGTGAGCAACACAAAGGAAGAAAGAATTCCATCAAATTCAAGGTCTTCGGGGTTAGACAGAAAAGACATTTAAATATCCTAAGAACAAAAACACAAAAGCCCACAAAAATCAAATCTACTTTAAAAATGTAATAGGATAATGTAGAGCCTTGGGTGGAGATGCAGACTTCTGGGACTAGATTAGGGGGTATTTCCTTAAGAGTTTTAGAGTCCTGGGCACAATGAAAAAAGAATTAGTACTGAAGGGATTTCCCCCCTTAGATGAGTAAGCAAAATTAACCCCAGGGAGACTCAGGATTAAGAAGAGCTGCAAAGCCAATCAAGCCTAGAATATCAATATTTTTGTGATACATTTAGAAGTAATCTGTACATGTCTGTTATTCTAATTTCTTGAAATGTTAAGGAAAATTTAGCATGTTAGTACTTATAATAGGTTCACTTAGTCATTTTGCCTTAAAATAGGTAATTGCATGATTGATTTAGACGAGAAATTAAACTGAAATTGTATTAAGTTTGTAAACCACATTGAAACACTTGAGAGAACTGAAATCCATCACTTTGAGGTTTAATTTGTTAGATTTATACAAACTATTTAGGTATCTTGGACGGTTCGATGTTATATTCAGCAATTGCAATAATTCAAAGAAACCAAATATATTGAAAGCATAAATGAAGGTTAAAATGTAAACAAAGTACTTTTAAAATTGGTTGTTTAAACTTTGGTAGATTTATAAATAGTGCAAAGATACTTGTAAAAGGAATTTAAGAAGATGATGAGAGAAGAAGAGCTTTTAAAAATTGGAACTTGAACAAATTTAAAATAATTTTTAAAACTGAAATGTGTTCGGAATAACCCTTTCCATGCAGAAAAAGCCAATCTCAACGGCACACACACATAAAGAAAAACAAAATACACCCACTTGACAACTGGGTTGATCTTGAATGTAAGTTTTTCTGAGTATGTGACCCAAAGAAGTTTAAGAGCTTCCTGCTAAGGCAAGAGTCCCACAGGTCTAGTGACTGACATAAAGCATCCAGCACCCCACTCACAACAGTCTGCAAAACCACCGTATTGGAGTGACCCTCCCAAACAGGTCCCTCCCACAGAGATCCCCCTCCACCCAGCAGACTGTCAGCATTCCTATGCCTTCTCCTTTGCCAAAAACATCTGACCAATTTCTTTCTTCTGTTGCTCTTTCTATTGAATTTCCAAATTCTATTGATTTCTGCATTTGCCTACTTCATTGCTCAAATCGAATGGATTCTATTAGAAATTAGTATGAATTAGGTGATAGGTTGGATAGTTCCTTCTGCTTTGCCACAAAGCTCCAAACCACCACAAAACCCTAGAATTTCTTCCCTCTGAATGGTCCTTGCATTTGGTTCCTTTCTCCCAGTCTGACCTTCTTCCCTTTGCCTCTCACACTAGCGTGAGCCCTTCAGGGAAAGCACTGGGACAGCACAACAGCCCATCTGATAACCAAGTCGACTGCTAAGTGACAAATGACAGGGGAGCGCCTACAGTGTGCAGACGCTGGACAAAGGGATGCGTCACCTGCCGGGCAGGACGGAGCGGATGGCACAAGATCACACTACTCAGAATGGCACACAATTTAAAACACACACATTGCTTATTTCTGGACGTTTCCATTTAATATTTTCAGACCACGGTTGACCCCAGGTAACCGACACCAGGGCAGCTGAAACCACGGCTGGGGGGGACCGCTGTCGTGCACGTTGGACTGGTGTGGCCATAGCAGGTTAGGGTGATCACCCACCCCCGTTTGCCTGAAATGAGGGGGCTTCCTGGGATGTGGGACCATTAATGCTGAAATGGGACAATCCCTGGTAAGCCGGGGCCACTGTGAGTAGAAGCCGAGTCCATCTGACTCACTGATGGACCACATGGAAGGAAAAGAAAGAAATCTCTGGTGACTGCCAGGAGTTTAGCTTGAACAACTGGCTGGACGATGGTACTATTTACTGGGATGAGGAAAATGAGAGAGAAACAAATTCAGGGGGAAAAAATCAAGAGTGGCTTTCTGAAAGCCCCAAAATGCGCTCCATCACCCTCTCCAAGCGGCAAAGCCACTACATAGCACTTGGGAGAGACCTAAGCTACCCCAGGTCTGCAGAGATCTACAGTGAATACAAATACTAGTAGGCATCGAGCCAATAGCAAAAGCCCTCTGGAATCTCATGCTTGCTGGCTCGTGGTCACAAATGAGCCATCCTTCCCAGAGAGCGTGAACGCATCCATTTGCTGCAGATGTGACGTTAGCGAAATCCAGAGTGGACGGGCCCAGACCGACCTGGGCCTCTGCGGTCTTGTGACAGTAGTTTGTGCTGGGGGCAAATTCAATTCAAGATGAAGATAAAGACAGGAAATCAGCCCTGGATGATTTGGCTTAGTGGATAGAACATTGTCCTGCAGACTGAAGGGTCTTAGGTTCAATTCTGGTCAAGGGCAAATGCCCAGGTTGTGGGCTCAATCCCCAGTAGGCGGTGTGCAGGAGGCAGCTGATCAGTGATTCTCTCTCATCCTTGATGTTTCTCTCTCTCCCTCTCCCTTCCTCTCTGAAATCAATAGAGATATATTAAAAACTAATAATACTTTTAAAAAGTTAAAAAAAGATAGGAAGTCAGAGGGAGGGGTCACATCAAGTGCCATCCTTCTCTGTCCACTTTCCCCTTCTGGAACCTTCCTTCACCCCCGTTCCAATTCAGTTCTTTCACCTTTTATACACAAGCTCTCTCCTTCCTCGGAGACTGGCTGCCAGTGAAGCTTTGGGTCTGCAGCCTCCACAGCATATGGGCTTCCCGAAGCATTTCCCGACACACTTGGTCCCCTCTCCTGTCAGTAGGAGGAAGGGCTTTTTTGTTCCTGTGACACCTTCCCCCCACAGCCATTCCCTTGTCAGCCATGCACTTCTCATGTTCCCGCCAACAAACCCAGCCCACACTTTCTGCTCTGCAGCAGCTCCTCCCATGGCTCCCAGATGCCCACTGCCCATCTGCCCAAGGCTAAGGACCAGCAGGAGGCACAGGCCCCTGGGTCCCACCTGGAAGGGCAGGGGGAGGAAGGGCGTGGCTTCTCCCACCCAGACAGGCTCTCAGAGCAGGGGCAGGGGAGTGGCCCTCTCACTGCCCTGATCCTTTCTTTAGTTAAATTTTGTTGTTTTGTTCAGCATGGATTTATTTATTTATTTTGCATTCATTCTGATTATTTTTCAAGGCTTGCATGAAAATATTATTTTTCTTGTTTTCTTGTTTTTCAAAAATATATTTTTATTGATTTCAGAGAGGAAGGGAGAAGGAGAGAGAGAGAGAGATAGAAACATCAATGATGAGAGAGAATCATTGATTGGTTGCCTCCTGCATGCCTTACATGAGGGATTGAGCCCAAAACCCGGGCATGTACCCTGACCGGGAATTGAACCGTGGCCTCCTGGTTCATAGGTCGATGCTCAACCACTGAGCCATGCCGGCCGGGCTAAAATATTACTTTTCTTGATTCCTGAGTTTGCGGGCAGCTTCTGACATTGCATGCTGGGGCAAGGCTTCAGTCACCCTTCCCTCGCCTGGGGTCTTCCAGTCTGGCCTTGCTGGAGAGGGAGTCCTTCAATTTTAAAACCAGGATAGTCCTGGAGAAATCAGGAAGAGTTGGTCGCCCTGCGAGTACCCTGAGCACTAAAGCCTGGCTGCCAGAAATCAAATTCTGGCTTCCTGCTCTGTGGTGGGCACAGCCTCTCTGAGAAGGATGGGAGGAGCAGCTCCCTGGGGGGCAGCTACTGTAAGTTCCTCTGTAGTGAGCTCGGGGCAATGCCTGGCACACCAGGAGTGCTTCAGAACATTAGCCGGGAGTATCTGCCACGTGCCCACCATGCACACAGCCTTGCCCTGAGGAGTCTGTTCTAGTGGGGAAGTCAGACTGAGGACGAGTGATACCAAGGATTACTGTGCAGCACCTGTGCCTGAGAGGGTGCCAGGAACGCATGTGGTCTCTAGGAAAGGAGGTTCTTTCGCTGCTCTCCCATTTGGCAGATGGGCCACTCTACCAGAGCTCAAAACTTGCCCAGGATCCCAGAAGAAGAGAGAGGCAGACCAGGGATCCCACACCAGCCCTCGGAGCTGATCTTCTGCCCACTGGAGGAATAAACTCCAGCTGTTTACCTTACAGAAACATCCTTGCATTAGCAACCACTTGTGTTCATCACAGTTCTCCCCAAGAGGAAGCTTGGAAAAGCCTGAGCAGGTACCACAGGCTGTTTTCATGATGGAGCTGGCTGCCAGGGACCAGGCTGTGACAGAGGGTTTGGTTACTGCACACTCTTTTGCACTTTTGATTATTACCCACTAGAGTCCAGTGCATGAAATTCATGCACAGATAGGGTCCCTAACTGCTGCCGGCTGCCACACGTCATAGCAAGCGATCAAACTCCCAGTTGGTCGAACTCCCGGTTGGTCAAACTTCCAAGGAGACACTTTGCATACTAGGTTTTTATATATATAGATTCATAAAGGCTAACAAAGTTAAAAAAGAAAAGAAAGATGAATTATCTTCAGGAGAACCTGAAGTCGGTTGGCCCTTAAATGCATTCAGTTTCAGTAAAATCTGGTTGGGTCCCCCAGAAAGGTCTTCCCTGGCCGACAAGGTGAGCCACCTCCCCAGGGTTAATTCACCCCGGGGAGTCTGAATTCCAAATTCCACTGACAAGTGGCTTTCTGATCATCTCAGATAGGTCTGGAGACACTAGGCCTAGGAGTTTTTCCCTCTGGGCCCCACGTGGTCCAGGTTCAAGAATAAGCATCACAGGACAGCTCCTGGGGAAGGCAAAGGAGTTATAACCAGCCTGACTGCTCTCTCTTCTCTCAGTTCATTTGAGGGACAAAAGGAATATCAAAGCCAGTCACTCACATCTGGGATTAACTATGGAATCCAAGGTGACATCAAACCTGAGGCCATTCTGAGGGAAGCTCATTTCTTTCCTTCTGGTCAGGTGACAAAACTCACAATAAAGCACTGTTTTATTTGTTTTTAATTGATTTTATTTTTAAAATTTAAAAAAAACCTCTATATTGATTTTTTAAAATATATTTTTATTGATTTCAGAGAGAAAGGGAGAGGGAGAGAGAGAAAGAGATAGGAACATCAATGATGAGAGAATCATTGATCGGCTGCCTCCTGCACACCCCCCTACTGTTGATTGAGCCCACAACTGGGGCATGTGCCCTTGACTGGAAGTAAACCTGGGACCCTTCAGTACACAGGCCAATGCTCTATCCACTGAACCAAACTGGCTAAGGCCTTTATATTGATGAGAGAGAGAGAGAGAGAGAGAGAGAGAGAGAGAGAGAGAGAGAGAGAGAAACATTGATTTGTTGCTTCACTTATTTGTTATGCATTCATTGGTTGATTTTTGTATGTGCCCTAGGGACCAGGCTGTTTGAACCTACAGCCTTGAGGATCAGAATGATGCTCTGACCAAGAGTGATACCTAGCCAGGGCATTTGTTTTGAAAATGAAACATGGGAGATGGTACCCTGGAGTAGGGAGTGCCCCAGGCAAAGAATTCAGAGATCAAGGTGCAGGTCTCGGCTTTGTCACCCACCTCAGGCATTGGGTAAGGTTCCACGTCTCTGAACTTCTGAATCTGGGACATGGAGGTGAACTGATGTCCCCTCAGTCCCCTCCTGAGCTCTGACATCTCTATTCTGGGCTTGTCCTCTAACATTCTCCTCCCCCCTGAATCTATAGTCTCAGACCCCAAGAACTGGAGTACCCACTAATTGGCAGTGTTTGGGGGCACTGCTCCCCGAGGCAGGGAACAGGGCCTTCATTCCTTTTGTACATCTCCTCACGGAACACATAGTCCCCAGTTTTGCACAGACTGCCTCTCCCTCACTCTGCCTCCTCCTTCAAAATCTCCAGGATGTTCACTTCTTCCTCTAGCCTCACAGTACCTACTGGGGATGGAGCCCACAACCCGGGCATGTGCCCTGCCTGGGAATCGAACCACGACCTCCTGGTTCATAGGCCGATGTTCAACCACTGAGCCATGCTGGCCGGGAGGTGACAAGTGTCTTGGGATCATCTCTTTTATGCTGAGCTGGGAGAGTCTGAAAACTGTTGATACCGGAGATGACCCCAGGGTGGAGACTGGTCTGGAGACCCAGCGGGTTGAGGTGCCATTGAAAAGCAATTAAGTGCTCCCCTCCCTCAATCCATATTCCTAGAGTGCTCAGATGGTCTCCACCTCCCTGGCCTCAACAGATTGGGCCAGAAGTGGACACATGATCTGAGTTGGACTAATCAGTTCCTTGCCTTGAAAAGTGTTTTTGTTTTTGTTTTCTTGCCTGGAAACACTGTGCTGAGATGCAGTCCTGCTGTGGTTGACCCAGTCAGGTAATCCTGAGGCTGCCCACAGCCATTTTCTACCCAGGATGCAGAGAAAGTCGTTTTCCAGGAAAGAGAGAGATGGACAAAGCAGGGCTCAAAATGACATTTGGGTCACCATGGCTCAGGGGTTGAGCATGGACCCATGAACTAGGAGGTCATGGTTAGATTCCGGTCAGGGCACATACCGGAGTTGTGGGCTGATCCCCAGTAGGAGGCATGAGGGAGGCAGCCCATCAATGATTCTCTCTCCTCATTGATGTTCTATCCCTCTCACCCTCTCCTTTCCTCTCGCAAATAGATAAAAAACATATTTAAAAAATGACATTTGGAGGCAGTCTTGTGGGCATTCCTGTCCCTGGTCAGTTCATGGTCAAGAGCTGGTGAAGTGCAGGCTTGTGTGTTTTCAGATGTCCAGAACTCATCACCTTCCAAAATATGTTTCCTTTTTATCTTGGGGAGTGACCTCTCTTCACTGTGAGTTACCTTGCAGGGACCAGTCATTCCAGGGACCTGCCTCACTATGTTAGATACTCCACCCACCCCAAGAACCGCCGTGTACTGGAGCATGTCCTGAGCCAGATGAGCACAGAGGCCTCTCCCAGGACATGGATCTGGGCAAGTGACTGACAGGTCCATTCACCCCAGTGACTGAGATGGAGGTCCCTGCCGGACCCCCTGACTTTGTCCTTCCAGGCTGCCTTGGGGCCTGCACCATCTGTAGTTGGACACAAGCTCCCTGTGCCACATCGGTCTTCCTTACATTCCCTTTGTGTTAGCAAAACCAGAGTTGGTTTCTCTTATTTGCAACTAAGAGATCCTGACTGATACAGTTATAGCACCTGTGTGGGTTTCATGAGACAGCCCGTATACACCCCCTTAAATGAGCCCAAGTGAATTTCCGTTTCTTATGACCAAGAGTCCTTACAGGTTAGGGGTGGGCCCTGGACAAATCACTTTCCCTCTCTGAGTCTGTTTCCTCATGCTGAAAACGATGCTACTGATTCCTGCTGTGCAGAGAAGTTGGAAGGATGAAACGCAGCAACAATAATAAAGGTAATAAAGAACAAATGTTAGGTAGTTCGGGGCATGTCCCATGAGCTACTCCAGGCATTGCACGTAGTGACTCATCCAACCCTTACAGCAACCCTGAAAAGGAAATGCTTTCAGCCGCATTTTACAGGTTAGGAAACTGAGGAACAAAGAGGCTAAGTCATCTTCCCAAAGCACACAGCTAACAAGGGCCAGGGCGCCTCAGTAAATGTGTTTTGTTCTTCTGTAAATGGTAGTTCTTATGTGTTCTTGTTAAAAGATTTCATGAGTCCAAAAAGTCAGTTTATGATTTGGGTAACGTCCCACGTGAGAAGGAGGGGCTGGCTGTTCAGGCTCCCACGGGAACAATGGCCAATTGACTGTGGAAGGTAGTTGCAAATCGTAAAATCACTCAGTCTCTCTCCCTCTTCCTTTACACAATCCTGCCAGAGCCCTCCCCACTTCCAGGGCTCCCACTGTCCCCTCTCTGCAAAGTCCCCTCTCTGCACAGTCCTCCCTCAACGCTGCTTCCGGCTCAGGCCTCTCTCCTAAGAATCAGCACGTCCACCCACTGCCTGTTGGGTATTTCCATGTCAGTGGCTCATGGGCACCCCAAACTCAGCATGGCCCAAGAGAAACACTGCATCTCTACCCCAAGCCTGCTCTTCCTCTAGAGCAGTGGTTCTCAACCTTCTGGCCCTTTAAATACAGTTCCTCATGTTGTGACCAAACCATAAAATTATTTTCGTTGCTACTTCATAACTGTAATGTTGCTACTGTTATGAATCGTAATGTAAATATCTGATATGCAGGATGGTCTTAGGCGACCCCTGTGAAAGGGTCGTTCGACCGCCAAAGGGGTTGCAACCCACAGGTTGAGAACCACTGCTCTAGAGTCTCCTATTTCTGTGAATAATGTCAATGTCATCATCCGCTAAGCTTCCTAAACCAGCTGCCCAGAGGTCCCTCACTTCCTCCTTCACCCCAAATCCAATCAATCCACCACTAACCCCAGTCTACCCTACCTGGACCGTCCTCATCTCTCCACTCCCTAGAGCAGACCCTCATTCTTGCCCCATCACAAACCACTGATCTCCAGTCTCTCAAGCCACCCCCCACCCCCTACTCCAAACCACATCACAACCGAAGTGATGCTTCTGAAATACAAATCTGGGCAGTCGAGGCTCTGCCTCATTTTCAGTGACTTCCTCTTGACCCCAAGATAAAGTCCAAATTCCTTTCTATGGCCTGTGAGACTCCCTGATGTGGGCCCTGCCTACCCTCCCACGGTAAACCTTGATGTTTTCCCTCTGGCGCTCCCTGCTTCAGACAGAGAATGCTAAACATTCCCCTGGGTTTTTCACTATTCATTCACTTATTTATTCAGTCAACAAAAATTTACAGGGCCCTGCTGGGAGCCAGCTACTGGGAGACAAACATGACTTTTGCTTTTATGAGGCCTGCACTGCCTGGTGGATCTGTTTCATCGTCAAGATCTCAGCTTAAATGTCAGTTCCTGATGGAAATGTTCCCCACCCCCTGAACCAGGCTAAGTCCCTTGGTGTGTGTTCTTAGCCTGTTTTTCTCTGCCGTAACATATACTACACCTTACCATTGTTTATCTCTCTCTTTCCTGCCAGATTGTCAACCCACAGGTACGGGCACTGGCTATCTTGCTCATCTCTGTATCCCTAAGCTTGGTACAAAATAGACACTCAATTCATCATTAATGAATGAATACATGAATGAAAAGCCTTATACTCAGCAAATACTCATACTCCTGGTTTTCCTACATGACTGTAAGTTTTGTTTTCTTAAACAAGAAAGGTTATGTCATGTTTATATTTTTCTCCAAATAGCCTCCACATTCGCACTAATGAGTCTTGGTTGAATGGATGGACAAGTGTGTCTCTGTGGAGGAAAATGGGAGTCAGTGAGGATGGCTAAGGCAGGAAGACAGCATCTTTAGAAGACTGAGGCTTGTGGGGAACCCCAGGAATGTGCAGTTACATGATCTGATTGTTCTACAGAGGGGCACGCAGTTCCTTGGGCCTCAGTGCTTGCTGTACAATGGTGTCATGCGGGGAGGTTGACAAAGGACTAACAGCCAGGCCTTTTCCCAAGACCACAATCCAATCAGGCTGGGTTGAGGCTTGGGCAATGGAAGCTTTTTTAAAGCTTCTCAGGTGGTTCTAACTGCGGGCAGGCCTGGGAAGGTGTGGAGCCTCCTGGAATTTATAAGGCCTTGGCCAGATCTAGGGCCTCAGATGTGTAGATAATCTGATAGGGATTCCTGGGTATTAGATATAGACCAAGACTTATAATCAGAGGTGAAACCAAGGGAATGAAGACAGAAAAAGAAGCCAGGACTGTCCATCTGGCATGGCTCAGTGGTTGAGCATTGACCTATGAAACAGGATGTCATGGTTCAATTCCCAGTCAGAGCACATGCCCGGGTTACTGGTTCAATCCCCAGTAGGGGGTGTGAAGGAGGCAGCCAATCAATGATTCTCTCTTATCACTGGTGTTTCTATCTCTCTCTCCCCTTCCCTTCCTCTCTGAAATCAATAAGAATATATTTTTAAAAAGAAAAAGAGGCCAGGACCAATTAACCATCCCTCCTAGCTGTACACTTATTCTATGAGCCTTATACTGTGAGTTCACTGGGAATAACTTTATGGATAATTGAGCTAGTACATAGTCAAAGGCAACCATGAAAAAGTTCCTGAAAAGATTAAACAAATTTAAACCAGTAGAATCTTCCGATAGCATAGAACCCCCTCAGGGGCTGCAGGGTCATCCACTCATTCAACAAACATTAATCAAGCACCTACTATGTGCCAATCACTATTCTAGATACTAGGAAGGATGCAGCTTGCTTGAGGCCAAATTGTGTTCACCGAAAACTCATATGTTGAAATTCTAACCACCAGTATCTCAGAATGTGATTGTATTTAGAGACAGGGATTTTAAAAATGTGATTAAATTAAAATGAGCTCGTTAGTGTTGACCCTCCCCCAATGTAATTGGTGTCCTTATATGAAGAGGAGCTTAGGACATAGCCAGACACAGAGAAAGACCATGTGAAGACACAGGAAGATGTCTATCCACAAGTCAAGGAGAAAGGCCTCAGAAGAAACCAACCTGCTGGCACCTTGGTTTCAGACTTCCAGCCCCCAGAATTGTGATTTCTGCTATTTAAGCCACCCAGTCTGTGGTCCTTCATTTGGCAGCCCTAGAAGTCTGATAGACAGCTCGCTGCAAACAAGAGCATGTCCCTGTTTCCTAAAGCATGTTTTCTGGGGGCTCAAATGCCTTGGGTCTCAGTGCTTGCTGTACAGTGGAATCATGTGGGGAGGCTGACAAAATACTGATGCCCGGGGCCTCTCCTCCAGAGACTTCCATCCAATCAGGCTGGGTTGAGTTTACCTACTGCTATTTTTCAAAGCTCTGTAGCCCCTGTTGAATTTAATAAAATCCACATTCATTGAAAGAGTTCCTTAATTCTAAGTGGCACATACTTTGTACTCGATAAACTCTCAGGTTATGTAGTGTAAACTAGCCTGTCTTTAACAATTCTCTAAGACTTGCTAAGCTCCTTTCATGAACAATAGAAAAGAGGCCTCAGGCTCAGAAACTTCCCCCAGCAGAAATATCTGGCTAGAACTGAGTAACATTGCTACTTTATTTTCCCCATTATATGTACTTTCAGGGTTACTTGTATTTAATAGCAAGTTTAATGAGTTTCCATTTGTAACAGTAACAGGATGTTTTCATTTCAGAAAAAAACATTTAGGCAAAAAATAAGTGATTAGACTTTGAGAATAAATATTCAGTAAATCATAGCAATGTAATTTGTGCATAAGGCAACAATCATGATGCTGGTTTGTAAATGATAAAAGCTTGAAAACCACCCAATGAAGTGATTTCATAAAAATTGCTAGTTTTACCATTTTCATTAATTCACTCACTTTTTAATTCCAACAACACTGAGCACATACTAGCTTCCAGGCATTATGCTAAGCATTTTCTCATAAAATATTTTACTTAATTGCAGAAATATATGAGAAGACAGGAACCACATCGGCCCCATGCATTGCTGTAGCCCCAGCACTTAGCACAGCTCAAAGGCACTGAAAATGTTGCCTTTGAATGATACATGCATATTTTTGAGTCAAGATCTAACATATTAGAGGATGAATATTCCAACCCAAAGTGCAGGTCACTAAGAATTGGTTGAAATGAAGGGTCAGTTATTGATTATATAACTAGTATATAATTAGTTCCCTAATTATAGTCTCTTTAAAAATATATATGTTGTTATGTGTGTGTGGGGGGGAGGGAGGTTGTTTGTTATTCAACGAGAGTTTGGTGCTTTCTTGAAATGTTAGATGAGCTGCCCTATAACATACAATGGGTTTCTTTCCATCCATCAGTCATCTGTCATCCATCATCCATCCATCCATCTCTCCACCATCTATTCCTCTACCATCCATCCATCCATCCACCCATATGCATGCATGCATCCATCCATCCAATAAAAAAACTTGGGGGGGGGCAGGAAACACAGGAAACCTACATTTTTCTCCTGAGAAAACTTGGTTGGCATCTGCAAAGCAATTGATAAAATTCTGCCAATTGCCAGGTGGGGAGAAGTGAAGCTGGTTACCACTACCCCCTTTTTTCACCCCCAAGGAACTGGTCCAGTTCCCCCACAATCTTCAAGCACTGTGGGGCCTCAGCCCTGGTAATTAAGAGTTTGGAATTTGTAACAGGGATAGCGGTTGGACTTCCAAGTCTACCAAAGACTAGTTGTGGCCTCCCTGTCCCTAAGTTTTCTCACCTATAAAACTGGAAATATGATAACATAAAAGATTAAGTAAAGATGCATAAGCTATTAGAAGTGTACCTGGCATATGGTCAGTGTTCAACAAATTTCAGTTGTCATTATTGCTAGTATGTAATAACAATAATATTGTTAGGGAATGACTGGCCTGCAAGCTCACTTCATCTGGGATTTAGGATTTAGGCACATTTCTAATTGGATAATAGGTTTCAAAACAAGATTATGGAATTTTCACAAAGAAATAACAGCAGACCTGCCTGTGGTCACTTTCTATTTGGAAGGTAAAGGAGGTAAGTCACACCTTCAAGGCCAGGTCTGTCTGCACTACTTATAGTAAGTATTGATTAAACATCACTGATTGGTTCTGCTCTGCCCTACTAGGTCAACTGTTCAGATGTGGATGTCACTCTAAGTCCTTCGCTTGGCTCATGCAAGCCTCAATCTAATTTGGCCTGACCTGCTCGAGGCATCCAGCTTTACCTCCCACTACTCCCTTTCTGGAAACTTCCACCCAGACAGGCCGGTTTACTTACTTGCCCCTAAAAATGTCACACAGGATCCTGCTTCCATTCTTTTGCTCATGCCGTTCCCTGAGGCTTGATCACCTTCCCCCACACACTGCTCTCTTCTTAGATAAATTATAAGCACCCCTTTGGCTCCAAATCTAATCACACCTTTCCCAAAGCCTCATGTGGCATCCCCAGAGGACAGGGATCTCTCCTGCTTCAGAATTCCTCATTTGTAGTCTATTTGATGAATTTGGAGACTCAGAAGAAAGAACATTATGAGGCCACTTGTATTATTGCCTGTGATGGTTAATTTTTTGTGTCAACTTGACTGGGCTCTGAAATGCCCAGATAGCTGGTGAAACATTATTTCTGGGTATGTCTGTGAGGGTGCCTCCCGGAGAGATTAACATTTGAATTGGTAGGCTGGATGGAGGAGGTCGCCTTCACTAATATGGGTGGGCACCACCCAGTCTGCTGAGGGCTTGAGCAGAACAAAAAGGCAGAAGGGACAATTTGCTCTCACCACTTGAGCTGAGACATCCATTTTCCAGAGATCAGCACTCCTGGCTCTCAGGCCTTCAGACTTGCACTACATTAAACCAATGACTTTCTTTTTTTTTTAATGTATTTTTTATTCTTGTTGTTGTTGTTAATATTCATCCCAGGGTATTTTTTCCATTGATTTTTTAGAGAGAGTGGAAGGGAAAGAGGGAGGGAAGGAGGGAAAGAGAAAGAGAGAGAGAGAGAGAGAGAGAGAGAGAGAGAGAGAGAGAGAGAGACATCAATGTGAGTGAGACACATCTATTGGTTGCCTCGCAAATACAAAAGGGATCAAACATGTAACCCTTTGGTGTGTGGGGCCAATGCTCCAATCATTTAGCCACACTGGCCAGGGCCAACGACTTTCTTGGTTCTCCAGCAAGCAAAGGGCAGATCCTGTGTCTCCTCTGCCTCCATAATCACATGAACCAACTCCTATAGTAAATCTTTCTTATCTATCTATCTATCTATCTATCTATCTATCTATCTATCCACCCTATTGGTTCTGTTTCTCTGGAGAAACTCAACTAATAATTACCTCAAACTAGTTTTATCTAATTTCTTTACGTAGACAGTAAGTTCCTCGATGACATAGAATTCTTTCAATTCTATGAGCTCTCCCACGGGGTTCCAAAAAAGTAACCTTTTTCTTTTCTTTCTTTTTTTATTTTTTTCAAATACTATTTATTTATTTAGAAAGTCACAGACAGAGGTAGAAAAGGTGAGCCAGCTGGGTTTCATGGGCTGAGGAAATGAGTTACAGAGACAAAAGAAGAACCCTTGGAGCTTAGGAGAGAGAGCAAAGGTGTGCTCCTTGAAGGAAGAAGACAGTCCCCTTTTTTCTTGAGATAACCATATTTTTGTTGTCACTTGCAATCAAAATACACTTGACTTATCATCCATTAACTAACAGTGGGAAAAAATTTGGATTAAGTTAAATAAATGCCACCAAGGATATTTAAAAAATATATATATTTAATTTTTTTATTGATTAAGTTATTACATATGTGTCCTTATCCCCACATTACCCCCTAAAAATATATTTTTATTGATTTCAGAGAGGAAGGGTGAGGGAGAGAGGACTAGAAACATCAATGATGAGGGAATCATTGATTGGCTGCCTCCTGCATGCCCCTTACTGGGGATCAAGCCCACAGCCCCGGTATGTGCCCTGACTGGGAATCGAATTGTGACCTCCTGGTTCATAGGTTGATGCTCACCCACAGAGCCACACCAGCCGGGCCCAGGACATCTTAACACTTGTATGTAGCCAAGAGATTCTCTTACTTCTAGGCAGGACCTATTTACTTGTGTCTGTATGTGTGTGATTTTTAACTGATAAAAGGGAGAGAGAGAGAGAGAGAGAGAGAGAGAGAGAGAGAGATGGACTTGTTGTTCCACTTATTTATGCATTAAATGGTTGATTCTTGTATGTGACCTGACCAGGAATCAAAACCACAACCTTGGGGTATCGGGATGATGCTCTAACCAACTGAGCTACCAGGCCAGGGCATTGTATTTTATATTCATCTCTCCTAAGCTCAACTATACAGTTCCATCACAGTCACAAATGAATATTAGGGGAATGGTTGTTGTAGGCCTCGACGATAGAAAGAGCTGATAGCCAGGCCAAAGTGAAGTGAGAAAAGCCAAGAGCCAAAGCTTCAACAACCACAATGGATTGTCTAAATGCAAATTCAACAACTCCTACACCATGCAGGATGGGATGGGAGCCCAGGATGAACAGCCAGCATGCCTGATGATGCCCTCCTTTATTCAGAGTAGGCTTCGTTTTCTGATATCATCTATCTATAGAAGGCACGAAACCAAATAATTCCTTTTCATAAAATTTCTAACCCAAATGTCTACATTTTTAAAAAATGAGGCTCTGTAGAATATTTACACCCTGTAAATTCATACCTTCACTCAAGAAATATTTATTGAGCAACTGCCATAGACCAGGCACTGTCTAGCTGGTGAGGAAAGAGGGGTGAACAAGACATATGGGATCCTTGTTCTGCTGGAATTCACATTCTAGGTGAGGAAGAGACCTTAAGAAAGGAAATATTTATTTATTTATTTAAAATAATTCTTTATTGTTGAAAGTATTACATATGTCCCCTTTTTCCTCCCACTGACCCCCTCCAGCTGCCCCCACCTTTTACTCCCAAGCAAGTAAATATTTAAACAAACAAGGTAATTTCAAGTAATAAAAAGTGCTATAACATGTACGGAAATGTAACAGAATGACTTGGTAAACATTGCATGGGGTGGGGGATAATTACATTGGGTGGCCCTGAAAGGCCTCGTCCAGGAAGGGATATGTGAGGTCCTTCCCATCCTCCATTCCTGCATTTGCATCCCACCCTCCAGGCTTCTTCTCTGTCCCTTTCAGCTGGGAGACCCCTTGCCTCAGAGCCACTGACCAGCTTCCCTGAAGTAGGGAGAAGAAAATGAGACATTCCTTCCCTGAAGGGGCATTTCAGTAACCCTACAAGTTCTGGTTTCAGAAGAAAGTTTTTGCAAAACCTGATGACTTCCTTGCCGGAAGCCGGTCCATCCTTGCTGCTTGACACAGTCACTGCAGGAAAGAAACATCTGCACAGCATATGTTTCAAGGGACCTGGCGTATATAGCATACTGTTCTTAATATGTTTGCTCCCCTTAGCACTGTATGTTTTAACCAAGGTCACCTCTCCTAGAAAGGTTGTTTCCCCAGGTAGGAATTTTTCCCTGAAGTCAGGGAGGGGATGAAACTCCTTAACTAAGTGCCAGGCGGGTAGTTAATCACTACAAACAATCATGCTTAAGCTACATAATCTTTACTCCCTGGAATGGAGATAAGAAACGCCCTAGCCTTTGTAATAGAAATTGACAGGATTAAAATCAACTGGTATAAATACGGATATAACAAGACAATAAACAGCAGAACCTCTCTGGAGATCCAGACCAGAACTTGGCTGGAGATCCTGGCTAGAGATCCTGGCTAGGCTGCTGATCAACTGAACGCTGTCTCCGTGTCATTCCTTCTTCGCCGACTCCGTCCACACCTTTGGGGACCCCTGGACCTGCTGGGGTTGGACCCCGGCACTCCCTGGCACCAACCAATCAGTGGAGATCAGGAGGGGGCACCCTGGAAAGCTGATGAATGTTCTATTGGGATTCTCCCCTAAGGTCGCCAGATAAAGGCCCTTAGTACAGGGACTCTGCGTGTGCACTCTCTCTTTTTTCTGGAGCACACCAAGAAGGTACCCAGAAAAGGCCAGCAATGGGTCAATGGCTCTCAATGGAGAAGGTCATTTTATTCCCCTGGGGTTTAGCCACCAAAGCTCTGCCCGCCCCCTCCCCACCCCACCCCCCCAACCACCACACACACCCAGGAGTTGGTAATCAAACAATGACTGCCACTAATTCAGCCAGAGGTTTGAAGCTAGTTTAGCCTTGATGCGCTCTACACCAGTCATCCAGACATTACCTGGGCCAAGGCTTTCATGGCCTGACACTTTGATACCTTGACACAGCCTCTCCTCCAGAGCTAGCCACCGTCTCGCTCTTCTCCAAAGTACAATCTGCGACTCCATTCATGCTTTTCGACTGCTAGCCTGCCTGGGAAGCTTACTTCTCTGTCCATCTGGACATCTGGCATCTTCCCCAAAGGGCTGGTTACAAAACTGCCACCTGCTTCCAGCGAAAATGTTGGAGCCGATTTCAGTTTTGCTTCATGTGCCTCAGGAATGTGAGTAATTCCGTTTAAGAAGATGCTTGATTAAGTGTTTGGAACCCGAATCCTTTTGGTCATGCCTCAATCCCCAGAGCATAGCCCGTCTGAAATGGAAACGTCCCTGATCAAACATTGTCCTAGAGAGAAGTGTGGTTTAGCTGGTTCAGAGCACACAGGGATGGCTTCCTGTAAAGAATAATAACAGCAATTCCATCATATGAAGTCTCTCTGGCCAGCTCGGACCCTTTGGCTGAAGGGGACTCATATGCCACTAGACACCTGGCCTATGAGAGAAACACCATGTACAAGTCAGAGAGAAAGGAAGAGCCATATCATCAGGCCTCATTATGTAATTCACCCTCCCTCCCCCCTATGCTGCCCAGCCCCTCAGGGTGGAAGTACTTAGAAACCAAGTTCACTGAGCAATTACTTATATAAAAGTTATTTCACAGGCCAGTAGAAAATTCTCTTTCTTGATGTGCTCCTGCCAACTGCAGACAGAAGCAGCACTGTGGGAACCACACCAGAGATGCCTGGTAGTCAAGGCCAATGACAGTGCAGAGGCCGTGTTGTCAATACACCGGATGTCCAAGGCCACTCTGTGCCTAGGCTAAGATACCATAAGCAGGTGCAAGGACACAAGCACAACGACCCCACAGTATACTGCACATGCATGCCCTTCTGGAGCCACAATATGATTGAGATAACTATTGGCATGAAGCCTTCTTTGTCTCCGGAATAATATACAAGTTGCTGACCAGCTAGTGTGCTGGAGAGACAGAGCTGAGAGAGAAGCTCAGAGGGAGTTACTCTGTGAGGCTACAGAGACCAGCCGGTGTGCTCGGCAGAGGAGTGTGCTAGAGAAGCCGAAGCAGGCTCAGAGGATGTAGATCCTCTGTGTGCAGGGGTGACAGAAGAATCTGCTGAGCCAGAGAGGCTGGAGAAGCGGCTGAAGCAGAGAGCTCAGGGGCCGCTACTATGTGAGGTGGTGAATCTACGGGGCAGCGTGCGGCTGCTCAGATAATAACTGTAGGTTCAGAGACTGATGCTGTTTTTATGGGAAAGATATGTATTTGCCAGCCGGTGTCCTGCAGCCTGCCTGTTAGGACTGCTGTGAAGGACTGTATTGTCTAATGGCTCTGTGGCCACTGGCTTCTATATACCCAGTGTCCAAAGAAGTCCAGCCCTAGGCAGAGGGGCTCAGACCCCACAGTTAGTGTAGCGGGTATGGTTTGCGAAGGAACCTACTCTGGCGTCGTCGAGGAGAATTTAGAAGAATATATGGACTCAGAGCACCTGTGCTTGGGGGGTGCCCCCTGGCTGTGCTCAGACAAGCACCCACCCACAGAAGCTAGCAGAGAGCTGAGAGCAGGAGCTCTGAGAATGAGGCTCTCAGCCATTGTGGTCCCCACGCCCGTCACCCAAAGCCACACTAAGAAAAGCACATGGCTTGGGAGGAGACAGACCAAGGTGTCCTCATGACACCAAGGAAGGAAAGAAAAGAACTGGCTTCTGTGTAACTTGAAAACTGGTGTGTATTTCAACAGGCAAGAACTCACTGGCTCAGTTCTGCCAGGGGACTATTTTTCCCCTCAGAGCGCCAGGTGTGACCAGGCATATATAAATACCTGAGTAGTTTCCTTCCATCACGGCTGAGGTGGAACCAAAGGGTCTATAAAGTGTGAAATGAGAAATGGACATGGTGGGGCTTAATGCTCAGATGATGTGGTAGTAGGAACAATAGGCCAGGTGCAGAGGGTTACCACGGCAGAGAGCCCCGGGTGCCTAGCAACGGGCAAAACAATAAGCCCTTGCAGGACCACTCTCTTAAGCATTAACCCCTGGACGATGACTTCTAGGCTTCAGCTTCAGGCCCAGAAAAGCAGCAAAATCAGATGGAGTGACACCATGACCAACATCAAGACCAGCTGCATTGACCGATGAAACCCCTGGCGCCCACCAATCAGTGGAGATCACGAAGGGGCACACCTGGAAAGCCGATGAATGTTCTATTGGGATTCTCCCCTAAGGCCTCCAGTACAAGGACTCTGCGTGTGCCCTCTCTCTTTTCTGGACCACACCATGCCTCTCTCCCCTCTTTTATCCCTCAAGGCGTGTGTGTCTCTCCCTCTTTCTCCTAAGCTCCAAGGGCCCTTCTTCTACCTCTGTAACTTTCTAAATAAATTTCCCCTTATAATTTGAGTTCCTTGGCTCTGAATTCTTTCAAGCCAAACTCGAGTACTGAGGTTACTAAATGCATTTCCTTTCTTGCATCCTCCACACTTGGTTGCTGCTGCCGGCTCTGGACAAGCCCTTCTCCCCACCAGGCATATAGCACATCTCTCTCTGAGTCCTGCTCTGCTTTTGTTCTTTACTCTAAACCAGTGGTTCTCAACCTGTGGACTGCGACCCTTTCACAGGGGTCGCCTAAGACCATCGGAAAACACATATATAATTACATATTGTTTTTGTATTAATCACTATGCTTTAATTATGTTCAATTTGTAACAATGAAATTGGGGGTCACCACAACATGAGGAACTGTATTAAAGGGTCGCAGCATTAGGAAGGTTGAGAACCTTCCTCCCACAACCAGACTTATCTCAAAATACTGTTTCATTATATTGGAATTCAGCTTCAAATGCCATGGCTTATTGGTCTGGTTTCCTGAGTTCCTGCTCTCTCACTGTGTCAGTTAACACCACCCCCACCCTAGTGTTGGCCCCCGAATACCTGTGTGCACCCTAGTGTTGGCCCCCGAATACCTGTGTGCACCCTAGTGTTGGCCCCAGAATACCTGTGTGCAGGCTTCTTCCCCGAGGCCGAGCCCTTCGAGGTGGAGACAGTTCAGAATCAGAAGAGTTGGCCCTCTGTTTCCTCCTTGGTGGAGACAGGTCAGAATCGGAGCTCTGGTGTCTCGTATTCCGTGAAGGTGACAGATGTGAATCAGAGTCTTTCTGACCACCACTTGCGTAGGAAGAGGAGTCCAACGTGTGACTCTGATGTCCTCTAGGTGAAGAGTTTGTATGAAATTTCCTATAACTGGTAAAGAGCCTTATTTCCTAAATGGGATCTTGCCTGCTTTCTTTCATGGCAGAGAGAGGGCCGAGTCATACTCACATTTGCCGTTCTTCAGGATGGAGGGGTGAGAGGGTCCTGGCCCCTTCTGATGTGGAGAAGTTTGGCTGGAGGCTCTTGCTGGGGCTTTACTGGTTTGGGTTCTGGCCAGTGAGTGAGGAACACTAGGATCCAAATCCGGGGAGTCGTGTCGGGCCCTCCTGAGTTTCCATGTGTCGAAGAAGTCAAGAGTCCTTCTCTGTTGAGACGTGTCAGGGGAGCTGTTCTGAGCCCTTCGGTGGGGAGAGACGTCTGAGGACCTGTGCTGTGCCTTCGTCGGAGGAAATGAATCTGGGGAGTCATGACTGAAATGTCTGTGTGAAGGTAGATCCTCACTGTGGCCTCCCAGAAGCTTCCATTTGGTACTGGAATGAAAGGTTTCCATCTGCTTTACATAGTCTGATTGCTCATCCACACATTCTGCCAGAATCTTGAATCCAATTTGTCCTCCCTGGGAGGAGTACCAGGCACTGCTGCTCGCTCTCTCTGGGTCCAGTTATGCCTCACCAGGGCAGTGAGCACTCCCACAACTGGGCGCCCCAGTGCCAGCATGGCCTTCCACAAATCCAGCCTCTTCCCTGGCCCCCAGGTCTGCAAATCCTTTGGAAGGGTCTATCGGGGTCCTTTCCTGCCTCCCCAGGATGACCAATGGCCCTTTAAAAATACGTATTTTTATTGATTTCAGAGGAAGGGAGAGGGAGAGAGAGAGAGAGAGAGAGAAACATCACTGATGAGAGAGCATCATTGATTGGCCATCTCCTGCATGCCCCCTACTCAGAATTGAGCCCACAACCCAGGCATGTGCCCTGACGAGGAATTGAACTGTGACTTCCTGGTTCATAGGTCACCCTCAATCACTGAGCCACACCGTCCTGGCTAAAACTACCTTCCTCAGTAGACTGTGAGCATCCTGAAGGTTGGAACCGTGTCTTTCTCAGTGCCCCAGGCACCAAGAAAGTGCTCAATAAATGTTTGTAGAAAGAAGAAAGGAAAGAGGGCTGATGGGGAGCCCTTTGAGCTTCCTGTGTTGTCATACTCCACTGAAACCATATGTTACCCTGCTCAGCTAACTGCTTAGACCAGTAATGGCGAACCTATGACACGCGTGATGAATTTAAGAAAATACACACTTATTTGAAAGAGTGTCCTGAATGCCACTGAAGTGGCATTTCAACATTATGTATAGTTTGTACCAGAGAAAGTCTCAGTTGGATTCTAGTACAACTTTTTTTGTTTTAATCCTTACCCAAGGGCATGGAGAGAGAGAGAGAGAGAGAGAGAGAGAGAGAGAGAGAGAGAAAGTGAAACAACTGGGGATTTAACTCAATCATTTTTTTGGTTGATTTTTCTTTGTTAAATGGCATTTAAATATTTTATCTAATAATAGACAAACATAGTAATAGACCATACCTGAGCTTCTAGTATAAAATAAATATCAAAAATATAAATCTTTGTTTTACTATGGTTGCAAATATCAAAAAATTTATATATGTGACACAGCACCAGAGTTAAGTTAGGGTTTTTCAAAATGCTGACATGCCGAGCTCAAAAGGTTCACCATCACTGGCTTAGACTGTAAAAAGGTCACCCCAGTTGAGAGGTCATGGTTTAGTGTCTACTCTACTCCTCCATTTGGGGGGAATTCCTTAGTGGTAAGACCAGCTTCATATCATGTGACCTGTGCAGTCTCACAGGACTCACAGTGAGAGGGTCCTCACACTTGCATTAATGTTCTATCGCTGTGTTAAAACTCTTAATACATTTTTAACGAGGGATCCACGCCACACTTTTCTTTTTGCACTTAGCCTTGCAAATTATGTAGCTGCTCCTGACTGGTGGGTGTGGAAATCATGAAGGCTGGGGCTACTTTTCACCCCCTGGGAACAAGACAAAGATCAAGTCCTTGTCCTCTGAAGTCTATATTTACCAAGCATTCATTATCCGAAGGCTGACTGAATACTTTTTGTATATCTCTCTGCTACTATTTTTGCTTTTTGCATATCTGATGCTATTTTTCAAAGCTATGTAGTCATTGATGAATTTAAGAAAATACACACTTATTTGAAAGAGTGTCCTGAATGCCACTGAAGTGGCATTTCAACATTATGTATAGTTTGTACCAGAGAAAGTCTCAGTTGGATTCTAGTACAACTTTTTTTGTTTTAATCCTTACCCAAGGGCATGGAGAGAGAGAGAGAGAGAGAGAGAGAGAGAGAGAGAGAGAGAGAGAGAGAGAGAAAGTGAAACAACTGGGGATTTAACTCAAAATTCTGACCGGGAATCAAATCAGCACAATGGCTTTTGCTGTAAACTCTTCTCCCTTCCACTCACCCTGAGGTGAGATTTACAGTAACACTACAGGCCCAGTGCACAAAATTCATGCACTGGTATTGTCCCTAGCGGCTGCTGGCCGGGGCCTGCCTTCATTCCTCATCACCCCTCTAGTGGTCAGTGCATGTCATAGCAAGTGGTCAAGCTCCCAGGCCCTTGAACTCCTGCCCCAAGAGGACAATTTGCATATTAGGCTTCTATATATATAGACTAGTGACCTGGCACACAAAATCACACAAGACCCGGGACCCCAGGGCTCCTCAATGGATTGCCCCAAAGAGGTAGGCCAGAGCCAGGGGTCCCACCTCCATGGTGCGCTCAGCCACAGGACCCCCTGGCCTTCCCACGCTGAGCAGTCACCAGGCCCCGCCTCCACAGTGCATGCAGCTGTGGGACTCCCAGGCCCCACCCACCCACTCACGCCTGCTGCGCAAGCAGCCTCCTTGTAACGATGTGAGGGCATCATGGTGTGAGGGCATGACGACCACCTAGGCTATTATTAGTATAGATGTGACACACCTGCCTCAGGGCACTCTGCCTAGCTGTGCCCTACCCTGGGTCTACAGGTAGCACATTTTTCCATTTGACCTAATTCAGTACTGTGGTTGGTTGGTTATATGCTCACCTCTCTCTCTAGCTGCTCTCCTGATAATAATGGCTAAGGACTATTTCAGATTCACCCAGTATTCAGTCTGTCCTGAGCCCTGCATGTATCCTGAGAGGAGCATTGTGGAGCCATCATGAGCACAGAGCCAAACTGTTGGGTTTGAACCCAGTTTCCACCTTTGTGAGCCATAACAACAAAAGTACCCATATCTGCAGCCTTGTTGTGAAGTTAAATGTGTTAAAGTAAGTGTTATGCTTAGTCCAGAGCCTGGTAAACACTATATTTGCTATTATTATTATTATTTCTGTATCATGAGGGATATTTTATCATCATCATCATTATCCACCTTTTTGTTGATGAGAAAACTGAAGGGAATTTGTTCAATGGCACCCTTTAGTAAGTGATGGGGCCATCAAAAATGGCCTGAGATGTTTGGATCCAAGTCAGGACACCAAAAAATATGGCTTGAGATGGTTGGTCTGAATCTAGAGCTGGACTGTTTCACCATTAAGTACTACCACTTTCCCTCTGGGACCACTTACCTGACTGTGTGGTACACCACCAGACCCCAGTTTTGTTTTGTTTTTCCAGGTCTAATGCATTCTTTGCAATCCTGTGCCTGGTCTTATATGCATAAAGTTGCCATATTATAACAGTGCCTACTGAACTGCATCTTGTTTTCTCATTGAGTCTTCTGATTTCCAATCTCCAATCTATTATGGAGGCTGGGGTAGGAGATCAGAGAGGGGCTGAAGGTAGGAGTAAAGGCTGGGCCCAGGTGGTGTAGGGCAGGAAGAGATTGTGTGGTGGTACAATACAGATCCCATAATATGGTGGATTAACAATTCCTTCTTTCTCCTCACCTGTCCTCCTGCACTGCAGAGGCTGGGAAGTTACGAACTACAATTCCCAGATGCCCACGAGGATCCACCAACTGGGGGAAGTGGGGACGGGGAGGCACACTTCTGCTGTTTCCTCTGGCAAGCCCCATTGCTGTAGAGTCTGGTCTTTCCAAGTAGGATCTTTTTTTTTTTTTTTTTTTTTCTAATTGATTTTCGAAAGAGAGGAAGTCGGGGTGGGGAAAGAGAGAGAAACATCAATCGGTTGCCTCCCATACTGGGAATTAGACCCAAAAACTAGATATGTGCACTCACTGGGAATCAAACCCGAGACCTTTCAGTGCATGGGACGACACTCCAACTACTGAGCCACACTGTCCAGGGAACAGTTGGTAGCATCTTTGATTGTAGAAGACAATCATGCCCTTGGTGCACCCTCATTCTGTGCTGTGGCTCTCAAAGCTATCACTGAAATCTCAGTGGGTACCTTCAGTCTCCGGAGTAATTCTATTCTTTTTCTTTTCTTTTTCTTTCTGTCTTTCTTTCTTTCTTTCTTTCTTTCTTTCTTTCTTTCTTTCTTTCTTTCTTTTTTTTTTATTAAATCTTTATTGTTCAGATTATTACATTTGTTCCTCTTTTTTCCCCCCCCCATAACTCCCCTCCTCCCAGTTCCCGCCCCACCCTCCGCCCTCACTCCCCACCCACTGTCCTCATCCATAGGTGCATGATTTTTGTCCAGTCTCTTCCCACATCTCCCACACCCCTTTCCCCCCCAAGAATAGTCAGTTAATTCCCTTTCTATGTCCCTGATTCTATTATAATCAACAGTTCATTCTGTTCATCAGATTATTTATTCACTTGATTCTTAGATTCACTTGTTGATAGATGCATATTTGTTGTTCATAATTTGTATCTTTACCTTTTTCTTCCTCTTCCTCTTCTTAAAGGATACCTTTCAGCATTTCAGATAATCCTGTTTTGGTGGTGATGAACTCCTTTAGCTTTTCCTTATCTGTGAAGCTCTTTATCTGACCTTCAATTCTGAATGATAGCTTTGCTGGATAAAGTAATCTTGGTTGTAGGTTCTTGGTATTCATCACTTTGAATATTTCTTGCCACTCCCTTCTGGCCTGCAAAGTTTCTGTTGAGAAATCAGCTGACAGTCGTGTGGGTATTCCCTTGTAGGTAACTGAGTTTCTTTCTCTTGCTGTTTTTAAGATTCTCTCTTTATCTTTTGCTCTTGGCATTTTAATTATGATGTGTCTTGGTGTGGTCCTCTTTGGATTCCTTTTGTTTGGGGTTCTCCGAGCTTCTTGGACCTGTAAGTCCATTTCTTTCACCAGGTGGGGGAAGTTTTCTGTCATTATTTCTTCAAATAGGTTTTCAATATCTTGCTCTCTCTCATCTTCTGGCACCCCTATAATTCTGATGTTGGTACGCTTGAAGATGTCCCAGAGGCTCCTTAAACTATCCTCGCATTTTTGGATTCTTTTTTCATTTTGCTTTTCCGGTTGGATGTTTTTTGCTTCCTCGCATTTCAAATCATTGACTTGATTCTTGCGCTCCTCTGGTCTGCTGTCAGGCGTCTGTATTATATTCGTTATTTCAGTCCGTGTATGCTTAATTTCTAGTTGGTTCCCCAATATAAGATCGAGGGTCTTATTAGTTTTCGTGTAGATCTCATTAAGTTTATCGGCAGCTTCTAAACAGTTCTTGAGAGACCTTAAAAGTGTGGTTCTGAACTCTATATCTTCCCTTGACAACTTTGTCCTGTTTCTTTGTCTCCGCATTTTGTTATGCTTCCTTGGTGCACCCCCTAGTGGTCTTTGTTCTCAGTCTTATAGTTAAATCTTGATTGTTGTAGCTAATTCCAGGGAGGGTTTGACCTCCAGGCCAAGTGGCTATGAGAATCAGCTGTGTCAGCAGTGAGAGAACTTCTGTCCTCTAGGGAGGTGCTAATCTAGCCTTTGCCTGAGGCTATCCGGCAAATGCCTCTGTGCAGGGCTTGGGTGGGGCGGGTCGCACAGGATCAACAGGGTGGGCCAGAGAGAGCAGTTATGGCGGCTCTCAGTCCTGTCCCCAGGGGCTCTGCCTCTCTGAGTCCCAGCACCCGCTGCAAAGCTCGGAGAGAAAGCTGCACTCACTCTGACCGAAGCCAGACAGTCCCGCTTCTCCCGTTTGAGTCTGGGTCCCTAAAGACTCGCCCGGATCTGGAGCTCAGAGTCTGCAACTCCCTCCCAATTGAAAACGCCAACCGCGCCCTCCGCCGCCAGCCTGCTCCGCGCACTCCGCACCTCAGAATTTGACTTCAGCACTGCGCCTCCTCTGAGTGTCCATGTTCGTTTCTCTTTCCTCCTAGTTGTAGGACTTCCACTCAGCCAGCGTTCCTGTGGTTCTGGGTGATGTCCCTTCCGTTTTTTGGTTTCACTTTTGAAGTAGTTGTTCAAAGCAGCAAACTCCGGTGTTAACCTATGCTGCCATCTTGGTTCTCCCCCACTTTCTTTCTTTCTTTCTTTTTTTTTTTTGAGAAATTCTACTAACAGTATTAAGTCTTTTGTCAGCCTATGTCAGGAGCTAGAGTGGATTATGTCTCTGCCTTTGAATCCTGACCAAATACAGCACCTGAAAGGTGGAAACTGGGCTATGACTGAGGGGAACTTGTCTTTTTTAAGTATAGAAAATACTGTGATAGCATCTCTGTATCTGCCACCCAGCTTAAGAAATAAAGTATTACAAATAAGATTGATGATGCTGCCCTAGCCGGTTTGGCTCAGTGGATAGAGCATCAGCCTGCGGACAGAAGGGTCCCAGGTTCAATTCCAGTCAAGAGCACATGCCCAGGTTTTGGGCATGGTCCCCAGTAAGGGGCATGCAGGAGGCAGCCAATCAATGATTCTCTCTCATCATTGATGTTTCTGTCTCTCTCTCCCTTTCCCTTTCTCTCTGAAATCAATATATATATTTTAAAGATTGATGATGCCTGTTTCCCCTTTCCATTTGAAGCCCCTTTCCAGTAAACCACCACCATGAGATGATGCCTTTGCATGTGTTTATACCTTTACTTCTCCTGCAGCCTCCACCACATACAGCATGATTTCGCGTGTGTCCTTCTACAATGCTTCTTGTTGCTCCACATTAGCTTTATGGTGGGTGGTATCTCATGTGTGAATATATTTCATGCATGATCCCATCACAGTTTATTCTGCTATTGAGAAGGGACATAGTTTATCTTTCTAAAGTCTATCTGGGATGGCATTTCAAATGTCACAAGTTAGAGAAATATGTGAAATGCTCTACTGATAATGGGGACTAGGCCCCACTATGACCAAGGCATCACATCTACATCATGAAACAGTGCAAAGGCTGACCAAGTCTCATCTCTGGGGCAGGATGCCCATAGGGTCCCACCCTGGGGTCCCCGAGGCACATCATTGAGGCTGTCCTTGATGGGTAACACCAGACTTGCTACCGGGAAATGAAAATCAGGATGCAGTGGGTGACTGGCTTCTAAAATCCCCCCAGCTGTGACCCCCCACCCCCTCTACCCCTGTTCTGGGAAGATGCTGATGAACTCACTGACTAATCATGGAGAATTCCAACACCTTTGCCAGGAATCCTAGATGAAACTGTAGCTTAACTCAAACAATTCAGGAAAGTCCCTGAATCACCAGGGCTAAAAATTAGTTACTTTGTCACCCAAAGCACTGAATCATAAGAAGTAGAAATGCTAGGTTCCAGTCCAGCTAGCAGAACTCCCCTGGACACTGCTGTGGGGAGCAGGTACGGCTTTGTATGTCAGCACACAAAAATCCCCGCCCCTCCTGCCACTTTTCAGGTGTGTGACCTTGGACAAACCGCTTCTGGTCTCTGAGCTTTGGTTCCCTTGTCTCTAAATGGGAGACTAAAATAATAATAAATGCAAAAGTCTCAGTGTTTCATTCCTACCTCTTTGGGTATGTTGGGGCCCAGGGCAAGCCATCTCAGGGTATTTCAAATGAAAATCACTTGAGAAGCAGGGGGTGGGGGAGAAGCATTCTCTGACTCTCCTCTGTCTCTAAAAGTAGGAAATAACTCTCCCTGCTCTCTCAGGTATCCTGCTTCCACTGAGACAACCTTATCACAAGAGTTAAAAAAATCCAGGGGAGAAACCAAGATGGCAGCATAGGTAAACACTGAAATTGCTGCCTCCTACAACAACTTCACAAATACAACAAAAAGACAAAACAGACATCATCCAGAACTACAGGAAGGCTGGCTGAGTGGAAATTCTACAACTAGAAGGAAAGAGAAAAGCACACTGAGAGTCAGGAGCTGCGGAAGTAAAGTGCAAAGGTACAGAGGCTCGAGCGCCCACGGAAAGGGGCTGGTACCTGAGGACACGGCTGTGTTTTTGAATCGGGAGGGAGTCACAAGTTCCCGACTGCTCTGAACTCCAGTTCCGGGAAGTCTCTGGGGACCCAGGACTCATACAGGGAGAAACTGGACTGTCTGGCAGCGGGCAGAACTCGGAACTCGAGGGCAGCTTTCCCTCAGAGGTGCTTGCAGCAATTAAATTACCAGGACACGGAGACACGCGGCCCCTTAGGGCAGGGCTGAGGATCTGCCATAGCTGCTTGCTCCACCCTGTTGATTCCTTGAGACCCCACCCCACCCAGGCTGCAGCAGAGGCTTTTGCATATGAATGCCCTGGCCCTTTACAACCTGAAAATTACCTAACAAATTACAGCTGGGCCAGACAGACCCAGAACTTCCAAGAGAAGGCCCAAGGCCCCACAGCAGCTTGCATTGCTTCACAGCTGGGCCTCATCTGGGCACCTCCAAACTCCAAAAAAGGAAGGGGAATCTGCAAATCTTTTCGTAGCTCCTGCTGGGTAACCTCAGGCAGAGGCTAAATTAGCACCTCCTTAGATCCAAGAGCCAGTGTACCCAGTGGTCAGAGTGGGACCATCCAGATTACAACTCCTCAGATCCATAAGGGACACACTCAGGGGGCAGACTCAGTGAGCACCAAAGCCCCACTGAAGCAATTCTTGTCCCAGAAGGGTGTCTTCAGCACAGAAGTTCTCCCACTGCAGACACAGCTGATTCTCACTTCCAATTGGCCTGGAGGTCAATTCCTCCCAGTGATACCTACAACAATCAAGGCATAACTACAACAAGACTGTGCACAAAGCCCACAAGGGGGTGCACCAAGAGTGTCCACCTCAGGTAACTGGGGAGGCTGAGCCACTGGGCCCTATAGGACACCTAGCACACAAAACCACTCTACCAACACAGGGAAGCATAAAAAATGCGGAGACAAAGAAACAGGCCACAAATGACAGAAATAGAGGAAAGCAAACAACTGGATATAGAGTTCAAAGCCACGTTTATAAGGTTTTTCAAGAATTTTATGGAAACCGCCGATAAATTTAGTGAGACCCTGGAGGATATGAAAAAAGACCAACTAGCAATTAAGCATACACTGACTGAAATAAAGAATAATATACAGAGATCCAACAGCAGACAAGAGGATCCCAAGAATCAAGTCAAAGATTTGAAATACGAAGAAACAAAAAATACCCAACCAAAGAAGCAAAAAGAAAAAAGAATCCAAAAATATGAAGATAGTGTAAGGAGCCTCTGGGACAACTTCAAGCGTACCAACATCAGAATTATAGGGGTGCCAGAAGAAGAGAGAGAGCAAGATATTGAAAACCTATTTGAAGAAATAATGACAGAAAACTTCCCCTACCTGGTGAAAGAAATAGACTTACAAGTCCAGGAAGTGCAGAGAACCCCAAGCAAAAGGAATCCAAAGAGGACCACACCAAGACACATCATCATTAAAATGCCAAGAGCAAAAGACAAAGAGAGAATCTTAAAAGCAGCAAGAGAAAAAAAGTCAGTTACCTACAAGGGAGTACCCATACAACTGTCAGCTGATTTCTCAACAGAAACCATGCAGGCCAGAAGAGAGTGGCAAGAAATATTCAAAGTGATGAATACCAAGAACCTACAACCAAGATTACTTTATCCAGCAAAGCTATCATTCAGAATTGAAGGTCAGATAAAGAGCTTCACAGATAAGAAAAAGCTAAAGGAGTTCATCACCACCAAACCAGCATTACGTGAAATGCTGAAAGGTATTCTTTAAGAAGAGGAAGAAGAAAAAGGAACTCTTATCATTTGCCACAGCATGGATGGAACTGGAGAGCATTATGCTAAGTGAAATAAGCCAGTCAGAGAAGGATAAATACCACATGATCTCACTCATTTGTGGAATATAATGAACAACATAAACTGATGAACAAGGACTGATCCAGAGATGGAGAGGCATTGATTGGACTGTAGGGCCTTGGAGGGAAGGTAGGGGAGGGTGGAGGTAAGGGAGAAAGATCAACCAAAGGACTTATATGCAAGCATATAGGCCTAACCAATGGACACGGACAACAGGGGTGTGAGGGCATGAGCAGGGGGGGTGGGGGGGTAGGGGGTAACATGGGGATAAGGACACATATGTAATATCTTAATCAATAAAAAATATATTTTAAAAAAAATCCAGAAAGAAGGAGGAGGAGGAGGAGGAGGAGGAGGAGGAGGAGGAGGAGGAGGAGAAGGAGAAGAAATCCACAATGGAAAAGCTTGTATAAACAAATCTTGTAGCACCTTTATGGATTTTCTACCTCAGCCCAAACCTTGCTTAGATTCCTTTTTCATGAGCATTAACTTTCTTTGTCCTGTCAATTTCTCACAAATGTATTGCTTCTTTGTCGGAAAAGGTGCCTGGTTTGATCATTGAGCCTTGTTTTATGACCTTAGCCTCATATTATGAGCCTCCCTTGCTCTTATATTAAACTAGAGACTTGGTGCATGAATTCGTGCCAGCTGGAGGGAGGGGCCTTGGGCAGTTGGTGGGTCAGCCCCACATTGTGGTCGAACTCCCGGTCAAACTCCGCATCGAGGCAATAATTTGCATATTAGCCTTTTATTATATAGGGTTGTTTTTTCTCCTGTTAATCTAGTCTTGTATCTATTGTATTATCAGTCCAGCCATAAGAACTAAAGAAGGGTAGAGGGGGGTGAATCCTCCCTCTTTTGATAGGTAACAGCACCCAAATTACATTCTGGGGAACCACCCCAATACCACTCATTATTTATACATTTTGGGTGGTGCCTCTACCCTTAACTTCAGAGGTGGGTGGAGGTCTCAGGCCTGGGTAACAAGGTTACCCATGTTCCCGACCCAACCATTGGTTCATAAGCAGGCACATGAGCAGTTAGAGCCAATAAAATGCAATGAGACTTTTATTGGAATTTAAGGGGCTCTTTCCTGCTGAACTTGAACTTGGGAGGATGTAAGCCTGGAGTTGCAGGAACTCACCATATTTTCAACCAAGAATTAAGGTCATACAAAGACTGATTTTGCTGACTGTTTTTGTTTTTGTGTTGCTGAGAGATGGAAAGAAGCCAAGTCCTAGTGTCATTATTTGAGTTCCTGGACCAAGTTATACTGAAGACCAAGATCTACTCTTGGGATTTTTCAGTTTCTTATTAACCTATTTGTTTTGCCTAAGCCAGTGTGAGTTGGGGTTTTTTCTTTCTCCCTTTCTTTCTTTCTTTCTTTCTTTCTTTCTTTCTTTCTTTCTTTTCTTTTCTTTTCTTTTCTTTTCTTTTTCTTTTTTTCTTTTTTTTTTGTTGTTGTCACTTACAGGATAGTCAATCTTAATCAACACTGTCTCATTGGGTAACTACCAGGACTAATCAAGATGATATGAAAGATACCAACTGTGGGCCAGATTCCCTTTCCCTGTCTTGTTCTTGTTCTAATCCACAGCTATCTTCATTTTACTGATTTTTTATTTTATGTAATCCTAAATTGATTCTGAGTTTCTAGAAATATCTGGAAAGTATATTAGAAAGTTGAAAAAATTAAAGATGATTACCTTAGGGAAAAAATGATTATTTGGCAAAGCAATTCCTTCCTAGAAATATTTAAAAGGCTGTCATATAAAAATAATCAGATTTCAACTTGGAGACTGGAATTGGGTGGAAGTTATCAGAAGACACTTTGCTTCAATGGGAAGAAAAACTGCTTAGTAACAATAACAAGCTCTGACTGGCTCCTCTGAGGCACTGGGGTTTCCCATCCCACTGACCTTCCTGTTGAGAATGGGAAATCATGGATTGTGACTTGTGGAGGGGACTCCTCCTTCAAGAAGACAGTTACATGGGTGGCCGCCAAAGCCCTCTCACTTATAGGATACTAGGATTCTAAGTAAAGTGTCAATTACGACTACCATTTATGCCCCCAATGTAAGAGCATCTTCATTGTTTCCAATGAAAAAAGATTTTTGAGCAATTTGAAGATATAAACTTTTAGAAATACAAAAATGAAATAGTCTGTTGACATAAGAATGTCTGAACCTATAAAAAATGTTATAAACCCTAGCTGGTTTTGCTCAGTGGATAGAGTGTCGTGCCTGTGGACTGAAGGGTCCTGGGTTCGATTCTGATCAAGGGCACATGCCTGAGTTGCAGGCTCGATCCCCAGTAGGAGGCATGCAGGAGGCAACTGATCAATGATTCTCTCTCATCATTGATGTTTCAATCTCCCTCTCCCTTCCTCTTTGAACCCAATAAAAAATATATATTTTTTAAAAAATTATAAGATTTCATTTGAGCCAAAATTGACAGGAAGCAAGATCTAAAATGCTTCAGAGAATGACAGTTTTGCAGTTTTACACATTTGAAATTAAGGAGGGAAGGGAAGGGAAGGAAAATTACATGATGGTAAGAGAAAACAAAATGGGATTAAATTATAGGGTCCTATATAATAAAAGGCTAATATGCAATCGACCCAATGGTGGAATGACCAGTCACTATGATGCACACTGACTACTAGGGGGCACACACTCAATGCAGGAACTGTCCCCTTTTGGTCAGTGTGCTCCCATAGGGGGAGCGCCACTCAGCCAGAAGCCAGGCTCACAGCTGGCAAGTATAGCGGCGGTAGTGGGAGCCTTTCCCACCTCCGTGGCAGCGCTAAGGATGTCCAACTGATGGCTTAGCCCACTCCCCACTTAAGCCATCAGTCAGACATCCCCTGAGGGCTCAGGGCACAGGCCAGGCTGGGTTACCCTCCCCCTAAGTGCATGAATTTCATGCACCAGACCTCCAGGAGTAAATAAGATTACATGCTCTGTCAGCGGTGGTTTCACTTATTTCAAAGATGTGTTAATCTAGATGCACAAAAACAATGGATAAGACTTGCTTAAGGCAAAGAGAAACCATTTATTTAAAAAGTTATATGCCTGGGTGTGACTACCCACCATGACCTGCCCAGTTAGTAATTTATGATCAGATTACCCTGTGAAATTACTTTCCTTAGAACTCCTTTTTCATCCATAAGTCAAATATCTATTCATACTTTTAACTTATTATATCAGCTACATAAATCTTTATGTTTATATACTATATAAAATTATCATATGTGAATTTAAAAAAGTTGGTTTTTTTCATTCTCATATTTAGTGAAATAACATTCAAGTCCTTTACATGTACTCTGACATTAATTTCTTTTTTATTAGAGTCACTTTTGAACTGCATAATGTTGGATTTTTTTCAATAGTGTTTAACTTTTAGAGTTCTTAGAGTTCTGTCCTATGAGTATGAAAACACCCTTAAGATAGACATTCTGACAGGAAAGAGACTTTTTCACTGTGAGTCTAAAATTTTTATTCCTTAATCTCTCTGAAACCATTGCAAAGACTTCAAATTCTTTTTAATTGAATTTATTGGGGTGACATTGGTTAATAAAATTATACAGGTTTCAGGTGGACAATTCTATTATACAGTATCTGTATATTGTATGTTCAACCCCCACAAGTCAAGTCTCCTTCTATCACTATTCAACCCCCATACCCTATTCTACATCCCCCATCTCCCCATTGTAAATGATTTTTTAAGAAAATGGGTTTTCTTAGAAATTCAGCTATAATAGTGTAGAATAAACCATACTTAGCAGTTAATAGAATGTCCTGAGTAAGGGAAGATACAACATCACATACTATGTGGTATGATCCAAAATAAGATGAAAACAGACATTTATATAGATACAAAGAAAAATATGAGAAAGGGTACACCAGAAGATTAATAATAGTTATCTCTGAATTGTGGTTATTATGCATGCCATTGTTCTATTTTTTAATACTTTTCTGTATTTCCAAAGTTTCTACGATCAATATGAGTAATTTTTACAATGAGAAAAAAAAAACTAGTTATAAAAATAGATGTCTGAAAGGTAGTCATAGAGTATAAACTGCTCTTCCATCTTCTGTGAGGTTTACAAGATGCAGTTAGACCAGGGGTCACAAACTCAAACACTTTCATGTAACTAACATAAATGAGGGAAGTGGGCCAATTATAATATGGTAGGCACTGTGAGGACTGTAGCAAATTGTTTAACTGAAGCAGGGCAGCCAATTATTGTCAGGCAGGGATGTGAGCCCAGTGTTATCAAATGCAGCTATCAGATGGATATGTATGTAAAACTAGAAGCCCCCTGCACAAAAATTTGTGCACGGGTGGGGGTCCCTCAGCCCAACCTGTGCCCTCTCACAGTCTGGGACCCCTCAGGAGATAACCACCTGCTGGCTTAGGCCCACTCCCCTGGTGGCAGATAGCATGCCCGATCCCGCGGTGCCTGCCCCGTCTCCTCCGGTTGCAGATGGCAAGCCCAGATCCCGAGCTGGGTCAGGTGGCCGCTCAGATAGTGCTGCCATCCGCCCCACCCGCCCCACACACTACAGGCCCGGATCCCGCACTGCCGCCCGCCCTGCCCCACACACAGCAGGCCCGGATCCCACGCTGGGGTGGGCAGAGGCTCGGGATTGCACTGCTGCCCACCCCACCCACCCCGCCGCACACAGCAGGCCCGGATCCCGTGCTGGGGCAGGCGGTGACTCCGGATCACGCTGCTGCCCGCCCTGGGCCACAAACGGCAGGCCAGGATCTTGTGCTGGGGCAGCCAGCGGCTAGGGATCACCCTGCCACCAGCCCCAGGAGGGGTGGCGCAGCAGGATTTGCCTGCAGTATGCAAATTAGCCACTATCTTTGTTGGTGGTTAATTTGCATATCACGCTGATTATCCAATGGGAGGCGTAGCAAAGGTATGGTCAATTACCATGTTTGTCTATTATTAGGTAGGATTCCCCTCACTCCTTTATTTATTTATTTTGTAAATAGTGAGAGTCAAATAAAATTGTGTTCCAGTTTGCCCTATCTGTGACCTCTAAGTTAAATAGGATTCCTATTCTTTCTGAACTGGTACTCAAACTTTTTGTTTTTATTGCCAAACTACAGATTTTAAATATGTATATATATAGAGAGAGAGATAGATATATAGATATATAGATATATAGATATATCCTATATAATAAAGAGGTAATATGCAAATTGACCATCACTCCAACACACAAGATGGCCACCCCCATGTGGTCAAAGATGGCAGCCCCCATGTGGACACAAGATGGCCAGCAGGGGAGGGCAGTTGGAAGGGACCAGGCCTGCAAGAGAGGGCAGTTAGGGGTGACTGGGATGGCAGGGGAGGGCAGTTAGGGGTGACCAGACTGGCAGGGGAGGGCAGTTAGGGGCAATCGGGCTGGCAGGGGAGCAGTTAGGTGTCAATCAGGCTGGCAGGCAGAAGCGGTTAGGGGCAATCAGGCAGGCAGGCAAGCGGTTGGGAGCCAGCATTCCTGGATTGTGAGAGGGATCCCAGATTGGAGAGGGTGCAGGCTGGGCTGAGGGACATCCCCCCACACACCCCGTGCATGAATTTTGTGCACCAGGCCTCTAATATATATATATTACTGTCTAAAGTTTTATGTATGTCTCCTTTTCCCCCGATGACACCCCCTCCTCCCCAGCCATTCCCTCTCCGGGTAAGCCCCCACCATCCCAGTGTCTGTGTCCATTGGTTATGCTAATATGCCTACATACACATCCTTTGGTTGCTCTCTAAACCCCAACCTTCCCTGCCATTTGTCTCTGGCTCTATTTTTGTTCAACATAATTTGATGAATTATATATTTTTTAAAATATATTTTATTGATTTTTTACAGAGAGGAAGGGAGAGAGAGAGAGAAATATCAATGATGACAGAGAATCATTGATCAGCTGCTTTCTGCACGCCCCCTACTGGGGATCGAGCCCACAACCTGGGCATGTGCCCTTGACCGGAATGGAACCTGGGACCCGTCAGTCCGCAGACCGACGCCCTAACCGGTTTGGCTCAGTGGATAGAGCGTCGGCCTGAGGACTGAAAGGTCCCAGGTTCGATTCCGGTCAAGAGCACGTACCTTGGTTGCGGGCACATCCCCAGTAGGGGGTGTGCAGGAGGCAGCTGATCGATGTTTCTCTCTCATCGATGTTTCTAACTCTCTATCCCTCTCCCTTACTCTCTGTAAAAAATCAATAAAATATATTTTTTTAAAAAAGTCAGAGAAAAGGCGACCTTAGAGACAGGTTCAGATAATTAGCCTAGGACCAGCTGTCACTGCCCATTGCTCCTCTAGGTACCAGTATCCTGGGGACCCTGAGAGTTTAGGAGCTGCACACCTGAGAAGACGAAAGGTGTGGGTGTGCTCCCGGGAAGGAGAGCGTGCCTACACTAGCATTTTAAAGTTCCTGAGAAGGCCTGCAATTGTCTAAGCAGGTCAACTTTGCTTAGTCTAACATTTCCCAAACTCATTTGGCCATGGAACCCTTTGGGAGCATTAACTGCTGCTAATATGCTACTGCTACACATGTAGTGAACCATGGAATACAATTTGAGTAACACAACTGTAGGTTATTTGGAGTTCTTGGTAAAGAAAATAATCTAAGCTAAATAAATGTCAAATTTTTTCCTGGATGGGAAAATTCATGGAGTGTTACAAAAGAATAAGGAGAGAGAAAGAGAGAGATACTGAGTGGCCAAATTCTGCTAATTCTAGTAGTGTGACCTTGGGCAAGTTACTTAACTTCTCTGTGCTTTAGCTTCCTCTACATAAGATGGAAATAGTTATCTCAAGGCACTGTGCAGAATGAATTGTGTGAAATGTAGAAACATTCCTGGTATATGGTCAGTAATAAGTGTTAGTTATTGAGGGGTGCAGACACACAGCATGTGAGGACACAGGAAGAAGATGGCCATCTACAAGCCACAGAGAGAGGCCTCAGGAGAAACCAACCCTGCCGACACCTTAATCTTGGATTTCCAGCTTCCAGAACCAGAATAAAATCAATTTTAATTTAATTTTAAAAATAATAAATAAATAAATACATACATACATAAAAAACAATAATAAATACTAATTACCATTATGCTCACTTCCCTGCTCACAGTTGCTATGCATAGATCAGGGGTGGGGAACCTCGTTTCTGCCAGGGGCCTTTTGGATATTTATAACATCATTCACTTAATATAATTCCCTTAATATAAATTTATGCTGCTATGAATAAAGCTCCTAGATTTCTTGAATTTCAAATCCCGCCTGCAGTTGCCTGAGCAGGGCCAGACCAAATGACTTTGTGGGCCATGTACGGCCTGCAGGCTGGACGTTCCCCACCCCTGGCATAGATAATAATAATGGCTATTGTTAATAGATAAGTCCTAAATGCCTTCCTTTTCTTGAGACCCTTGTGTACAAGTAAAACAAGAAATATTTTCAAAATAAATTAATGAATGAGCAGGCCACTGATACTAACTTATACCATTGCAGGTGAGTTTCCCATCACCCTGACTTCACTCAGCAGTTATCTGTATTAGACAGCGCTGGTTGCAGGCCTACGGTGTGAGGCCGGCCGCCAACGTAAATCAAGATCACCCACAGCCAACTTTCTTAGAATGTGCTATCTGCAACATTTCTACCAAATCTTATAGGTTTTTAAATAGCTTTTTATTTTATATTTTTTTAGAGAGAGGGGGAGTGGGGAGGATCATTGATGTGAGATAGAAACATTGATCAGTTGCCTTCCAGGAAGCAAACCCACAACTTGGGTATGTGGCCTGACCAGGAATTGAACCCCGTGACCTTTCAGTGTATAGGACGACACTCCAACCAAATGAGCCACATAGGCTAAGGCTTCTACCAAATTATATACAGAGCTGTTTGGTTCCGGGGGGGTGGGGGAAATCTTTCCATGTTCAAATTCTAGGCTCCAGCTTCCAGTGGGGCGGCACCACTGGCGTGCACTGCCTGGTGCCAGGGAGAGAAGAAACCGGTTTGCTCGTTCACATGAGACTTACTCATGGAAAGCCGACTCCGTAGCCAAGAGGACAAGGAGGGTGTTGTGTCTGTCCAGCTGGGGCAGTTGTAATAAAGAAACCTGAAAACCAATCCTTCTTAGCAGCCTCATTTGACAAAACTGGATGCCCCAACCAAGCCCAGACACCCTCACCTCAGGTACCCTCATTTTAGAAGGCATGGCTGCTGGGGAGGAGAATCTGACTGCCAGGTAAAATACAGGGCACCCAGAGAAAGTCAAAGTTCAGATAAATAATGAATAAATGTGCAGTGTAAGTAGGCCCCACATATAGCATAGGACATACGTGTGCTACAAAAAAAATTACTCATCGTTTGCCTGAAAATCAGATTTCATTGGGTATTGTCCATTTTATTCGCTAAATCTGGCAACTGGAAATGAGTTTGCAGGTTGCAATTCTGATAGAGCGTGTGTGCCCAGCAGGCACCCTCCGCTGCTGGGCTGCCCAGGGACAACGGACGGGTGCCAGGGCCTGGAGGAGGAATTTGAGCTATCAGATGGCTGCCTTTGTTCAGGGTCCTGTGTCATGTGGTCAGGGAGACAGCAAGGGGTTCCCAATCTCAGCTGCACGTTAGAATCACATTAGAATCACTTTTTAAAAACATTTTTTTTAATTGATTTCAAAGAAGAAGAGAGAGAGAGAGAGAGAGAGAGAGAGAGAGAGAGAAACATCAATGATGAGAGGGAATCATTGATCAGCTGCCTCCTGCACACCCCCCACTGGGGATTGAGCCCGCAACCCGGGCATGTGTCCTTGACCAGAATCAAACCTGGGGCTCTTCAGTCCACAGACAGACACTCTATCCACTGAGCCAAACTGGCTAGGGCTAGAATCACTTTTAAAACATTTCAGCCCTAGTCGGTAGAATCACTTTAAAAACATTTTAGTCCTAGTTGGTTTGGCTTGGTGGATAGAGCGTTGGCCTATAGACTGAAGGGTCCAGGTTTCGATTCCGGTCAAGGGCACATGCTGGGGTTGCAGGTTCGATCCCCAGTGGGGAGCATGCAGAAGGCAGCCAATCAGTGATTCTCTCTCATTATTGTTGTTTCTATCGCTCCCTTCCCCTTCCTCTCTGAAATCAATAAAAATATATTTTTAAAAATATATAAATAAATAGAACATTTCAAAGCACAGGCCATGTCTAGATCAGTTAAATCGAGTTGTTGAGCTGGGACACAGGCTTGGGTATTTTTCAAAGATCCCCTAGAAGATTCCATTGTGTAGCCAAGGCTGAGAAACCCTGATCTATGACCCTTTCCGCCCTCGCACTAGTCCCATGCTCATCATGTCCCTTCGCAGGTGGGAGGCTGTTGTTCAACTAGCAAATAGTTTCAGGAGGCTTGCGACCCTAATCAATGTAGTCAGGTATCTGTACTTACAAGTCACAGCTCATTTGCTAGAGGGCCTTGTGCCAGGAAGGGGTGGCTTTACAGCTCTGAGCCTCAGCCCCCCTGAAATAGCACCACTGAAGTGGGGCTCATGGTGCCTGGCCCGCCTGCTTTGCAGGGCGGCGTAAGGATAAAAGTTGGGCCAAGTGTGATAAGTCACTGAAAGTGCCTGATGAGCTCCAAATCACTGTAGAAAAGTCAGTCATCATCAAGCGGACAACTCACTGGAGCTCAGGAAGGTCTAAATCAGAAGCAGAAACTCCATTTCAACAAGTTCCCGGGGGTGAAAGAAGCACTTAGGATACAAATTTGGATTCAGTGGACTTTGAAAGGCTGGGGGCCCAAGAATCCGCATTTCTAGCAAGTTTCCCGGGCTGCCAGCGCTGTGGGGGGTGAACCACAGCTTGAGTGGCAAGGGATTCAGAACAGTGATCCTGAGCTGTGGCAGTCCTCAAGGATCACATGGGGAGGCATATTGGGAAGGGGGCTGGCAGGGGCTGGTGGGGGCTGGTGGGTCCAGGCCTGAACCAAAATCTGGACCCTGAGCAGAAGCATATAAAAAAAATCTACCAAGGTGCAATCAGAGGCACCCGTGTTCCAGACCCCTGGAACACCAGGCTCAAGTCCAGGAAGGCAACTAGCATCTTCCAGCTGCCATATTGCTTTATAATAGCTCTACAACCGCCTTCCTTCCCATTGCCAAGTCCTAACAGATCACATCCAAGTCGCCCCAGGCCCAAACCAGCCTGGCTGGACCCTGACCCCCGCCCCCACCCCCCACCCCTTTCAATCTGTTTTATGTGCAGCGTGAAGATCCATCGTCCTGCAGCACCATGCTTCACTGGCTGAGAAATTCCCAGTGTCTTCCAAGCAGAGTGTGCTGGGAAATGCTTCAACATTGCCCTCAGCCCTCACACACAAAACAAGTCCTGTTGATCTGTAGCATTTGCCAGGGACTATGCTCATTGCATAGGAAGCACCCAGTCAAAGTAGCTCCCATGAATATCCTATTTCAAGTCATATCCCCCAGGCTTCTTCTCCATCCCTAAATCCCTTGCCTGGCTCCCTAGCTCCTGATGGACACACTCAGCCTCCTCAGCCAGACAGGTCCCTGGAGTGGAAAATGGGCTACACCTTTCTCATATTCTAATCCTCGGTCTCCGCCTACGCCTGCTCTTTCTAGGACTGCGGAGTGGCAAGAACAGTGGTGACTCCTCCTCTGGGACTTCTAATTACTGCGGGAGGGAGTCCTTTGTGATCCACAGATGAAAGTCCACTCTCTAGGAGATGTCATTACAGTGATGAGAGTTTGCCCATCTGTAAAATGGCCTTTAATGAAGTTCCTGTTTACAGAACTCCAGAGATGAAAAGGCTTGTGATGGGGCAGGATGCTGACCAGTCTGGCTCAGGGCCAGCTCTGTGTTCACTGGGGTCATGGGCTCCTGGGAGGCTTCCTCCTTCCCCTCGCTCAGCTGGAATCTGATACAAAACAGGAATGGGGTAGCAAGAGGGGGGAAGTTCGTGTGTAAGAGTGTGTGTGAGAGAATGCATTTGTGTGGGGGTGAGGGGAATACGTATATGTGTGCATCTGTGTGTGTGTATAACTGTGTGAGCATGCATATGTGCAGAAGTGAATGTATGAGTGTGTGTGCATCAGGTGAGTGTGTGTGCTCATTACCAGCGAGGATAGATAATCCCAGTGTGAGGTCAGGGAGGTCCCAAATTCTAAGAACTTCTTAAGCCCAATTAACTATCACTCAGGTGATATTGCTCTTTGCTTTCAACCAGCACGCTGTGCAGCCCCTCTGGGACCTGGATTCCACTGTCAGGGGGAAGAGGAAACAGAGGAGGCCAGATTGTGGTTCAAAGCCCCCCCCCCCTTTTAACCAAAATTGATCCATATGTACCTCTTTTTGTTAATTTCCTTACAAGACTTTGAGGGAGTGTATGGGGTAAGTAAAAAGGGCTCTTCCCAATGTCAGAACAGCATGGAACAGAAACTTTAGGGACTGATGACCTGGATCTTAGCTGTGTGATCTTGGGAAAGTTGCTTCACATCTCTGTGCTGTTTCCTGAACAGTAAAATGTGGGTAATAAAAGTAGCTGCTTCATTGGGTTGCTGTGAGGATGAAATGGGTCTGTACATGTGCAGCACCAGGGGCCGTGCCTGGTGCCTGGTACATGGTGAGAGCTCTGCAGTGTCTTCCCTTGTTATAAGAGTCATGGTTTCCCCTCATCAAGCTTGCCAGGTGCAGTGCCTGGTACTTCCACATACATTTCTTAAAATATATATGTAATTGATTTCAGAAAGGAAGGGAGAGGTAGAGAGAGATAGAAACATCAATGATGAGAGAGAATTATTGATCAGCTGCCTCCCGCATGCCCCACACTGGGGATCAAACCTGCAACCCGGGCATGTGCCCTGCCCTGAATCCAACTGTGACCTTCTGGTTCATAGGTCAACACTCAACCGCTGAGCCATGCCAGCCGGGCTCCACATACATTTTTTTATAGAATCTTCTCAGCAACCCTCTAAACTAAAAATACAAGTTGACCCATTTTATAGATCCAGAAGTTAAGGCTTGGGATAATCAGAGCTGGAGCCCCATCTTGAAGCTCCATGCCCAGCGCTTCCTGAGCTGCTCCCTAGACCAGAGGGAGGGGCTGTTTCTCAGGCAGAGGTCCCCCAAGGGCAGGCCCTTCTCCACAACCTGGCATTCTCTATGGTACTCTGTCCATCTGGTCAAATGGCCAGCTCCAGGGATGAGCTCTTCTCACCCCCAGCCCCCAAAGAACACACAAACAGCAGGAACAAAGCTTGGCTGTGACTGCCTGTTTGTCCCAGCCACTGGTTTGCAGCCAGCCTGGCCGTGTGAGGACAGGGAGGGCAATGTGCCTTCCCAGGCAGGCGTCCCCGGGGAGGGGGAGGTGAAACCCTGCAAGGGGCCTCCTGAGTGGGGAAGAGGTGAAGGGCAGAAGAGGGTGGCAATGCACCGGAACCACATAGTAAATACTGTTGACTTTGCGGGCCATCTGGTCTCTGTTGCCATCACTCATTACTGCCACTATCATGAAAGCATAGATAGACAATATGTAAATGAATGGGTATGGCTGTGCTCAATAAAACTTTATTTAAAAAAACAGGTAGTGGACTGGATTTCCCCTGCAGGTGGTAGTTGGCCAAACCCTGATTGAGGCAAATGGCAGTGTGGAAAGGAGTTGAGCAATGTGGAAAGAGAACTGAAGGCATGGTGCTCTGGAAGCCAAGGGGAGGAATTGCTGCAAGGGGGAGTGATGCATTTCACCAAATGCAGGTTGAGTCAGAGGAAGAAAGAGAATTGCCCATTGGCTATGGAAACACAGGGTCATGGATGGTCTGAACAAGAAACAGCAGCTTCACTGGCTTGATGAGGGCGAAAGCCTGACAGCAACAGGCTCAGAAGAGGACAGCAGGAGGCATGGGCATAAGCAACCCTTTTGAACATTTTCTTTTTAAAAGAATATACTTTTATTGATTTCAGAGAGGAAGGGAGAAAGGGAGAGAAAGATAGAAACATCAGTGATGAGAGAAAATCCTTGATCAGCTGCCTCTTGCACACCCCTACTGGAGATTGAGCCTGCAACCCAGGCATGTGCCCTGACCGGGAATGGAACCAGCAACCTTTCGGTGCACAGGATGATGCCCAACCAACCAAGCCACACTGGCCAGGGTAATAAATGCTCATTTCTGGTACATGGACCCATGACACAGCAGTTATAATTTATACAGAACTGCAGAGTTTGCAAGGCACCTGCCCAGTGTTCGGACCATTCAGTGATGGCGACTGCGCATTTTCAATCTTTCAAGTAACTCATATTAACATTTATTTGGATTCGCAAGAAAAACAGAACCTTGGGATCTAGAGTTGAGTTAGGAGCAACCAAAATATGGCTTGAAGTGGATGCTGTGATCCTCAGGCACCATTTGCTACTGTATTACCGATCCAAACAGGTGCCTGCGCTCATAGACCCCTTGCTCTGGGATGGGAAAGACTTGGGGCAGGCCGGTATCCGCATCCTGGTTAGACCACGCCCACTCTGGGTCAGATGGTGCGTTCTCAACTCTGATAGCAGCCTGCACAGTCTAGAGCCAAGTGAGTTTTCCATTACCTGGACTGAGTTATTGGCATGGGGTCCATCCAGTGAAAAAGCCTAAATGTATGCCCTTCTGTCTCCTGGGGAGCCAAAACGATTTCATATAAATTACCTCATTGATCTCCACAGCCTTTGTGTAAGATTTAGGATTATTATTTGTTTCATCTTGACACCCAGTCTACGGGAGGGCAATAAAAAATACATTCTGATCTTATGCTGTGGGACTGAGGACTGTGTCAGCGAAGCTCAGATTGTGGCTTCGCCTCTGAGAGGAGCCCTGGAGTGGGGGCATGGTAGAAGTTTGCTCTAACAGACTGTACCGGACATGCTTCCTGGGCCAATCCACCTTCAGCTCCTCCCTGCTTCCTTCTGCATCCCCCTTCCCCAGCCACAACTCATTGGACCAGGAATGGGTCCTACCCCCAGGACAGTCGATCTGTCAGCTGACCTGGAGCCTATGTCTGTGCCTGGCATGACATGATGAGCGGGGCTCATGCAACCCTCTCTCTTGGGGAGTGTCCCCCCCGACATCAGATACAAGGAGACAGAGGAGTGGACACAGGAAGAGCCCCATCACATTGGTGGTGCAACCCCAAAGCGAAGATACATGAATTTCTGGATATAAGAGGTCCCTGGCCCCATCTTAGACACAGGTGACTGACACATTCATTCTCAGGGAGCCCGTACCCCACAGCAGGTCCAGTTCTTACCTTTCCAGGAGATTCTGTTCCCACCATCCATCACTGCACAGGTAACCATGAGACCAGCTCTCTTTCTTTCAGGGGGAAATTCCAGAGGCTCCTTGCTTCTTGTAGTTGAACACAAGCCCTGACAAAGCTGACCCACATTGGCCAAGCCTTGGGAACCCCAAATAAGAGATTATTCAAATACCCCATTGCTTTTAAATTTCTGTCTAAGGTGAGGGGGAAGAAGTAGGGCACCCAGAGAGGCCCTCTACCTTGGTCTTTCTCCACCACCCACCCCAACCCCCACCAAGTTCTGCACGGTTCTAGGCCATGTGTGTTGCATCAGGCCCAGAGACTCACTCTGCCCCAACTCATCATTTGTTTGTGCATTTAACAAACATTCACTGGGTACCTACTATGAGCTCACCACCCTAGGCACTAGGGCTACAGGAGGGAGTAAGACAGACCCAACCCCTGCCCTCCAGGGTTACAGTCTGGAAGGAGAAACAGGCCATTAAACAAATAAGTACATGTGAAGCCTAACAGAGGAAGTTATGGATAGAGGGAACCACAGAGCTGGCAAAGCAACTTCTTGTCTTGAGAAAATCATGGAGGGCTTCCTGGAGAAAGTGGTACCTAAGCGGAGGCCTGAACTTCAATACTGAGGGTGTTGGGGTTACACAAGGAGGAGACAGGAACCCACACATACAAAGGCCAGGCCAAGCCAGGGCCCTTGAGCGATCAGATGAAGGTAAGACACAATCCCAGGGTCCAAAGCTGCCTTAGAGGAAGGCCAGACTAGACACACTTTTGGTTCCCTCTCACCCATAGAATCCTGGGTTCTAGGTGAAGCCCAGAATCCAGTCTGGGTCCACCTCAGAGCTCACCTAAACTTCCTTCCTGGGCCCAGAGAATCTTTCAGTCAGAAACCAAGGCAAACCCCAATAAGATCACTCATGGGGCCCCAACCAGCACCCATAGCGGAGAACAGGGGCATGGCTTCCTCAAGGGGCTGGAGACACCGAGGGTCCCCCAGAAGAGGGATAATGACACATTCCCCTCAAGGTCTTCCTCCCACCAAGGGATGTCTCCCTAAGGTATCTCTGGAAGTTGATCCCATATATCCCACCAACCCAGAATGGGGAGACATGAGATCTAGACTTTCTAGACCCAGGGTGTATATATCAAGAGAATTCAGCTTTCTGCTCTGCTCTAGGGACAGCCAGCAGCACCTCCCCATTTCTTTCTTGTCATGGTGCTAAGAGGGATGTGGGCTGAATCTGTATCAGAAAAGTCTTTAGTTTCTCCTGTGGTTAGTGAAGGGGAGATAGCCCAGGAGCTACACTAGGCTATAGGCCACAGAATTCAACTCATGCCCCAAAATAAGTGTTTGCCATGTACCAGGTGGGTACTATTATTATCACCTTTTTCTAGAAGTGAGGAAACTGAGGACCAGAGATGTAAAGTAACTTACCCAAGGTCACCCAGTTAGGAAGTGGGGAAGCTGAGATATGGATTCTGCTATTCTGCTACTAGAGGCCAAGGGTTAGAGGTCAGGAACCACATCTATTTAACTTCCTCTGTGTAGCCCTTGTCTCAGCCCAGCTGGGGGCCCTGGACACATGCCTTGTAAGTGGGTTGTAATGATGACCTCACATTAGGTAGCTCTTTGCTTCTGCTCCACAGCTTGACGTTTGTGTGGCTGAGGCTCTGAGCAAATTTAACAGCTTAAATTGCAAGTGTTTGTCGAATGAAACACTGAGTAAATGGGAGACTTCTCTTTGGCTTCATTTTCCTTCTCTTTCCACCTCTTCTCTAAGCCCCTCTCCCAAAGCATCATATCCCCAGGACACTTCTTATGTCGGCAGAAGTTCTTCCTTTCCACCTTCTGCCCACTACAACCATCCCACATTCCTCCCTCTCCCAACCTCTCCACAATTCCCAGCCTCAGTTGGACTCCGGGTTTAAACTGTGGCCCTGCCACTCACTAGTTTTGTGACTTTGTGGGATATTTCTTAACTTCTTGGAGTCTCCTCTTTCTGATCGGCTGAAAAGGAGCTACTAGCCTTAACCTCTTAGAGTGCTATGGGTCAAAGGGACAACATAGAAAATCGCCTGACAGTGACGGCCTCATAGTAGGTGCTTAAAGGAAATTTGTTCTCGTTCTCTTTATCCTTCAAGCATAAACCTTTGGACCTTGCCTCTATCACTCTCCATTCAAGGATAACTCCTTTTTTTTTTTTTTTTTTTTCAAAATACCTGGAAGGTACATGATTTCTTGATCTTGGCTTAGAACCAACTGAAGCCACCAAGTGTAGCTGCAAAACCGTAAAAACAATTAGCAACAACTGCTATCCAACAATTCTCAGGAAGTGGGACTGTGTGCTCAGGCTCCAATGTACGGGCTAAGAGGGTTTACAGCGGTTCTCAGCCTGTGGGTCGGGGCCCCTTTCACAGGGGTCACCTAAGACCATCCTGAATATCAGATATTTACATTACAATTCATAACAGTAGCAACATTGCAGTTATGAAGTAGCAACGAAAATAATTTTATGGTTGGGTCACATGAGGAACTGTATTTAAAGGGCCAGAGGGTTGAGAACCACTGGTTTAGAAACTTACAGTTCTTTGAAGGCTTGAACCAAATGGTTTCCTGGAAACCCCAGAGGCAGAGAAGCACAGCTGGGGGCCACTTCCACCTGCAGACCATGCTGCCAGCAAGTGGCCAACAGGACCAGCGCCTGAGAAAGGAGAGACTGAATTCCAGTGATTGACATTCGAGGCTGCTGATTTCTTCGCCGGGATCAACGCTCTCTGGAAAGTTGGAGGGACAAGGCCTTATAAGTGGGTGAGTGGGAATCTGAAGAGATTAAGAGCCCAGTGCAAAATCAGGGCGGTTTTGAGGAATGAAATTTAAGAATTCTGTTTTTCAACCTTTGGCTGCATGACCACAATTAGAAGTCAACGAGCCCTGTCTGGGTAGCTCAGTTGGTTGGAGTGTCGTCCCATACACCAAAGAGATTGTGGGTTCGATTCTGAGTCAGGAGCACGTATGGGAGGCAACCGATTGGTGTTTCTTTCTCTCCCCCGCGTTCTTCTCTCTCTAAAAATCAATGGAAACATATCCTCATGTGAGGATTAAGAAGAAAGGAAGTCAACAAATCAGTTCTTCAATTGTCTTACTGCTTGGATGGCAAAACCCTCAGTTCTTCCTTCATTTCTCTGCCAACTAAGATTTTTCAGATCAGCAGTAGAAATATTGGAAGGACCCTCTCCCCTCTGCTTCCAAGCCCTTTCAGAGTACTTTAGCAAATGCTGTGGTTCAGATGATTTGCCAAGAAGGACTCATTAACTTTGGATTACCCCAATGCCAAATATTTGAATCAAACCTGAAGAGAAATGGAGATGTTTGGGAAGTTAAGAGAAAACTTAAGATGTTTTGGTTCCGTACAATTTCTCTTGAGGGCCAACTCTTTGAATTATAAAGCAAATATATCTGTATTTTGCAATACATTATTCTTATGTAATCTCTCCAGACTTCCAACCTTTAAGAGAAAAAGGTTGCAGATAAGTTAAATAATTTCTATTTACTATAACTTAATAATACAAAGTTTGACTAGAGAGTAATGAGGGCGACTGACTTTCAGAGTAAACACTCCAAAACTTTCATAATAGAAGAAGTGTTGGCCTCTGAGAATACGTTCCAATCTGCAAAGTGTTGGCATGGCTCAAAACACATCCTGCAATTCTTTGAAGGCTGCTGTCAAAGCTCATTTACAAGATACTCATAAAAATCTACTTTTGACCCCAAATAGCATTACATGACTTGTCTACTCTAGATTAGTCTCCAGATTTGACCACAACTGGGTTATGTCTATTTAAAAAATCAAACCCACCTTCTAAAGATTAAGATTTGCCATCCCCAAGGATGGACCGAAATTGCAAATGCACCGCAGGCTCTGAAGATAATTCTCAAGAAAGAGTTCCTAAAATGAGAACAACGGAAGCATTGTTTGAAAGTGAAGCTTTCCAAGGTGGTGGCATTCAGGACCAGGTACCTCATTAGTATGCACCAGATCACAAAATGCCAGACCCAGAGAGGCCAGGAGGACAGGGCTGGGACTGGGGGACAGAATCTCTGAGACAGCATCTCCTTGGAGTTGGTGTCCCAGGTGCCTCACTCTCCTCACCCTGGTCCCAGCCCTGCATCCAGATTTTCTAACATAAATTTAAGCTGCTTCCCCCCACACCAACCCTGTGGCTTTGTTAAAAGCATCGATCACGTTATTTTATACTCACATCTTGGGAATGGGTTCCTAAACAAGATAATAGAAACTGAAAGAGAAAGCCACTGTGCAGGCTTATGTTGGATTTAGTGCCTCCCATAGCCTGGTAGATGCTCAATAATGCTGATAAATGAACTGGACTCAAGATGCAATACCCAGAAATATATTTTATCTAAGAAATATACCATCCCTCTATCATTGCCATTGTGAACCACCGGGCCCACCATCCTGCATTGCAGGTAGTACTAAGAATTACAAATGCAATGCTACTAAACCGCCCAAATTGGATGCTTTGTGAATTTCTTTTTAAACTTCAGCAGTTCTAGTATTGATCTGTCTGAATACTGACCTATGATCAAGCACTATAAAGTATTCTGCTCCATAGATTACCATTAAAATCCAATCTCCGCCAAGTTGCAGAGAGAAGAAATGAGAAAATGCGCTTTGCCAGATGCTGATGGAAGTCAGGTGAAGGAAGAGTTGGGGACAGACCTTAGAAAGAGCTGACTGATCAAAAGCAAAATTGCCAACCTCGTGCAACAGTGAATTGGTGACTTTATACGTATTTGAGGAGAGATGAGATGACCCCTTTGGGGGGATGATCTAGAAGGGCTTCTAGGGTTAGAGAGAGCCCTGATGCCTCACAGCTATTGGGTTTCCAGGATTCTATGATATCGGCTTGTGAGATGAAGATGTTCATAATATAGAGCAGGGGTCCTCAAACTGCGGCCCGCGGGGCACATGTGGCCCGCCGAAAACATTTATCAGCCCGCTGGGTGTTTTTGCCGTTGCTGCCTGTTGCTTAGCAGCCGACTTGTCCTGGGCACACAGTGCGCATGTGTGGAATGTGTGCCGCACTCTCCGAGACTCCCCTCCTTCTCTCTGTCTCTTGACTCCTCCTCTCAGTCTTGGGTGTGATCGGACAAGTCACGAGCTTGCCTGTGCAGAGCCTGCTGCTGCCTGAGGACCGAGGTAAGAACAAGTTAGGATTTATTTTATTTATTTTTTTTTTTTTGCAGTTAGTAGGGCCTCTTTTTTTGAAGTTAGGAGAGCCTTTTTCCAGAATAAAACATCTGAAATCTCCAGCCAGATCTAGACTAACTGATGCACACTTGCATCACTTGTTACGACTAGCAGTGACAAATATGGAACCAGACATTGGCCATCTCATTAGCCAAAAGCAGGCCATAGTTCCCATTGAAATACTGGTAAGTTTGTTGATTTAACTTTACTTGGTCTTCATTTTAAATATTGTATTTGTTCCCGTTTTGTTTTTTTACTTCAAAATAAGATATGTGCAGTGTGCATAGGAATTTGTTCATAGTTTTTTTTTAAAACTATAGTCTGGGCCTCCAACGGTCTGAGGGACAGTGAACTGGCCCCCTGTTTAAAAAGTTTGAGGACCCCTGATATAGAGGTTGATACAGTCCTTGAATAAGTCACGATCCTCTGCCTTTTTATCTGTTTTGCTTGGCTTTATTAAAATTAAAATTCTAAGCCCTCTATCTGCAAGGAGTCTGCCTGATTCGACAAGGGAAGTATTGACCTCATATTCATTTCCTACCTAATCGGGCCAGTCTTTGCTTTCACGTCATGATTTCTAAACAGCAATGGGCATTTATTGGGCAAGGAACTAGCATCTTGGTAAGTCTTCAAAAATATTCTGTAAAAAATATATAGATTCTGTAAAGCAGAACCTGAATGAAGTGAGAGGGCAAACAATGCTAATGGGGGAAGAGTATTCCGATAGCTGTGCAAAGGCCCTGGGGTTTGTTCAAGCAACAGTATGAGCACTATTTTCTGCTGAGATCAAATCAGAGTTGTAAGGGATCTGAAAGTTCCTATATGGCTCTCCAAACTTTGTCAGGGCAGACCTACTCAAATTTTCTGCCTATGGAAAAAAAGCACACATGTACATGATTAAGAACAGTTTATGTCTATATAACATTTTGTAGTCTGAAAGTGCTTCTACAGACAATCTCACCGGTCCTCCCAGACTGTAAGGTAGCATTGTGCTCCTTTCATACACAAAAGAAACTGAGGTCAAGGTTAAGTGGCTTGCCCAAGGTCACACAGGTATGTGCTGATCCAAATCCAGTACCCTGACCAATATTATCTCCCCTTCAAAGCCAGAGTTCATCTCTCTACTCACTGTCACCACCCTCTGGCCTGGAGCCTGCCAGAGCTCGTTAGATCCACAATAAATGCCTTTTGGTGTCGTTGCCAAACACGGTTGCAGAGAGTGCCAAGGGGGACTTCCCAGAAGAGGAAGTGTTGAGAGCAATCAGAATACGTCCTGGACTAAGAAGGATCTGGAGTCTTCTCAGCATCCTGTGAATGGAAATGCAAGACCCAAAGAGGAAAATGACCTGCCCAAGTCCTTCCCAGAATGAGCAAAGATCTCAATAGTTTATGCTCACTCCCTCTGTTCATCTTCCATGGAATATATATATATTTCACTTACTTGAAAAGGCATAAAGCAAAGCAATTAAGAATTTAAGAACTTGGTTCTTGGATCATGCAGCCAGCCCTTCATCTGAAACCTCCCTACTCTTAGAGCTGGACACATTTCAGATCTGAGCTTAGCCCCTCGGTTTGCTGGGAGACACTGCACCTCAGTTCCTTATCTATAAAAGGGGGGTGATGGGCCCCTCATTGCAGGGTCTCTGGTAAGAACTAGAATAGTTTATGTAAAGTCCCTGTCGTTGGGTAGGCTGCCCTTATAAGCCATTGTTCGAGATACAGGGAGTGCGGACAGTCGAGGGACAGCAGCTCTCAGGAAGATTCTGGAAAGGAGTTAAGTGAGGAGGAGTAAAGATCACTGACAAACTTCACCCATGTCACAGCTCTGCTTGCAGCCGGTCAAAGAGTAATTAATTGAATGTGTTAAGATGAATCTGCATTAGAACCATGTTCTAAATGATGTTTACAACTAATAGTCTTTGAAAGGCAGAGGGGAGAGGGCAGGTGTTTCTGACAGCAAAAGAGCTAATGCATGCAGATAGGCTGGGCATTATTTAGGGTTCTCTTGAAATCTAAGATGATGGAAAGCTCAAGTCTCAATCACGTGACACGGGCCGGGAGGCACTTTCCGGTCCCTGGAGTCAGTAACTGGGCTCCCCTTGTCAGGGTGAGACTTTCAGGATCTGCTCTAAGAAAGAGATGGGACTGCCCAGCCAGTGTGGCTCAGTGAACCCATGAGCGTCGACCCATGATCCCAGAGGTTCCCAGTTTGATTCCCTGTCAGGGCACATGCTGTGTTGCGGGCTTGATCCCCAAGGGGAGCATGCAGGAGGCAGCCAATCAATGATTCTCTCTCATCACTGATGTTTCTATCTCTCTCCCTCTCCCTTTCTCTCTGATATCAATAAAAACATATTTTTTAAAAAAGAGATAGGACTGATTTATTTACCAAGCCAACGTGTGTATATGTAAATACAGGCCTCTCAGGTGGCCAAAACCAGATTATTCTCCAAAAAATCAAAACCTTCCTTCACAACTTCCTTCAGACAGTTAGGCATTGCACACTTATGGAGCAGGTTGGATTCGAAAGCCCCTCACACCTCCTTCAAGGTTAGGCACATGGAAGATGCAGGCAATGAACTCTTTGTTGATGTGTTTGCTCAAAAGCTAGAGAAGTTGGTGCTGAACCGTAGGAAGGCAAAGTGAAATAGGTTCTCCTTACTCTACAGACTGTGTCCCAAGTGGACAAGGACTTCCTCCCCGCTTCGCACAGCATCCACCCTGGCCGTCCCTGGCCAGGCTTAGCGGCCAGCTTAGTGGGTGTGGTCCTGCCATCTCTGAGCAGATATCTGGCTCCTTTATCCCCAGCTCCTCTATAAACACCTGGCCCCAACTGTCCAGGGAAGTTGGCGCCCTTTCCTCCCCTTGGCATCCAGGTGACAGAAACCTCTTCTCGTGGGTTGGGACCTGCTCCCTAGGTAACGTGTCCAAAACCAGGGAAGGTAAGCAGCATCGTGGATCACAGTCTGCTTTGAGTCCTGGCTTAGCCTCCTCCAGCTCGAGTTCCTACATGCAAGCTAATGTCCCTAAGACTGTCCCCATTCCCCCATCTGTATAACGGCAAAAATGATCTGTACCACAGAAAAAACGATGATAATAATAATAAAAGCAAACATGTGCAGGGTCTTCTCCCCCTCAGACGCAGTTCTGAGCACTTCACATCCACCAGGCAGCTAATCCTCGCACAGCAATCACACAAGTCAGTGTTACTACCACCCTTCTCCCTACCTCGCCTTGAAGATTAAATAAATTCATACCCACGGAGGGATTGGAACAGTTCCTGACCCACAACCCTCAATAAATCTTAGCTATCATTACACGAGATGACTTTAAAGGTCACTTCGGTAAGTGTTTTTAAGTTCATAAAGTGCATTTATTGAAAAATGCTTATTAGAAAGAAAACATATACTTGGCCCATGGTTTCATGGATATTGCTGCCTACATTGAGGATAAAAGTGGTATTTAAGTTAAAATGTAGGGTCGGTTTCTAAAAGATTAAGTAAACAATCGCATAGGTATTAGAGAGATTCAGCAAAAATCACTAAGGTGGAATGTAAATATTCAAACACTCAGAAATTGCGCTCTAGACTGAAAACAGTGTGTGCTTTCAGCAGCTGTCTTCCTGTTCGCCCTCCTTACAGATGCCCACCTCCACCTGGTCAGTGGTCAGGAAAGAAGTCCTGTGGGATGCATCCCCTTCCCTCATGAAACCAGGAAGGGAATTTCTTTTCAGCTCACACTGTTTCCTGGGTCAAGGCCATGCCTTCAGGAAGAGGTGAAGGGTGTGCTTCCCACACCCTAATCTAGAGGTGAGCGGGAGGGGACGCCTCCCGGACCTCACCTGTCGGGCAGGCGGATGATAACTGTGTGGGTGGGTGAAAACCTGAGGAGACACCACCTGTCCCACTAATGACAGGACCAGCGCCGCCGGAAGCCCTAATTGCTCCTCTGGCCCTTTAAGATCATGCCCCACTTCACCGTTAACAAGCCCCTTGGGGAGGAAATTGGAAGCCACTTGAGCTGTGGCTAGAGCTCTTGGAGACATGAGAGAGGGAGGAGATTGGCTGGGATGGCCACACCTGCCTTAAAAATATTTACAAATAGGTAACTCTTTAGCTTTTCAATAAGGTCCTGAGTCACAAGAGATTTGTTGAGCCTCGGGTAGGTCTATAAAAAGCCGTGGTCAAGGGTTTGCTTTTCCCCTGAGGGAAGCACGTGGATGCCCATCAGCGCAGACTTCTACTTGGGCCAATTGCGAAACCAGGGGGCGGCTGGGTCTTCGCAGCCCAGGCTGTTCTGTTTCAAATTCGCATTCAACATCGGCTTCTCGGATTTAATTTCATTCCCAGAGAAAAACACGGATAGAAAAACAGAAGTAACTTCCCTTTGAAGGGTTGCAGACCTTACGCCACCAAAACCAGACTTGCAGGTCTCTCAGGTTTGCAGGCTTCCCATGCTGTTATTATTTTCACTTCTTCCAGGGACTCGAAGTGAATCCTGTGAGCAATGACGCTGCCTCCACTAATCCCGGCTGCTGCCTGGAGGTTCAGACTCAACCCTTGGCTGCTCATGCGGTACCAAAGACTACTGCATGCTTGCACACATCATCTCATGTAAACCTCACAACACCCTTGTGAGTTTGTGTTCATTTTTTTCTGTGTGTGAGGAAATATCCTTTTTCTAATATGTTTTTTTATTGATTTTTTAGAGAGAGAGGAAGAGAGAGAGAAACATCAATGATGAAGGAGAATCATTGGTCAGCTGCCTCCTGCACGCCCTCTACTGGGATCAAGCCCACAAACTGGGCATGTACCCTGACGGAGAATCCAACAGGAGATCTCTTGGATCATGGGTTGATGCCCAACCACTGAGCCACACTGACTGGGCAGAAATGTCTCCATAAGAAGTCTAAAGCTAATGTTCAGGACTGGTTCAGTGACTCCACCTGCCCTCAGTATTCCTGGAGCTGAAGCTGCTTGCACAAACCATGAAGCTGGTTAAAAGAAGGGATGGGAGGGGGCATTTGAGATCTTGCTCAAATAAACTCATAAAAATTGAAAAGAAGGAGGAGGAGGAGGAGGAGGAGTTGGGGTTTAAATAAAGACTACCTGTTTCTAAAATTCTTTCTGCCATGCCAGTTGGATTACGGGGACAGGAATGACAGGGATGTGCCAGCTCAGCCTCAGGGGCACCAGCAGGACCCTCCACCATACCCCCTGCCTGAGTTCCAAATATCAGAAGGGCTTGGACCAGTAACTAGGAGCCAGGGGGCTGCTGGAAGAAAAGGGTCTTAGCCTCTTCTCCAGGGGTTGGCTCAACCTCTGCATAATGCAGCTCCTACAGACCTCCCTGCCCAGAACTTCAAACTCCAGACCCTCCTCAAGCAGGGTTGCCAGATTTAGGAAAAACAAAACAAAATAAAAAACAGACCTCCCAGTTAAATTTGAACTTCAGATGCACAAGGAAATAACAGGCAGGTTAGCAAAGATGATTCATTGAAATAACACTATCACAGTGCTTTGATCTTCCAAGAAACAATCTATTTAAGCATAAAATATTATGACTTTAGCATACTATTATTATTTCATGTTTATAGTTGAGATTAATCTAATCTTAATACACTAAAATGATGTGGGTGTGAACCAAAGACGTTGGTGAACCGAGAGTGTGAGATTGCTAAGACTGTAACACAGATAAGTTGCTGTACAGTACAGCACGAAGAATCGATGTCGGCACACATTATTTATTACATCTTTTTCTCCCCTGATTTACTGGAGCTAGGAGGAAAAAAGTCAGTCTTCAAAACTATTTTACAAACCTTATATAAATATCAAAAACTAGATAAATACGTATCAAATGAATACATAAACTAAATCAGGATGTGGCAGGATATTCACATTCAACATATGGGAGTAAAGTCTATCTTCTCAAGAGCAATTTGGCAAAATTCATAAAAAGTCTTAGAAATGGACATTTGGTCTGACTCAAGGATACTTCTAGGAATTTGTCCTAAGAAAATAACTTGGAATAGATGCAAAGATTTCACTACAAAGATGTCCACTGCAGCATTGTTAATCTATACTAATAAAAGGGTAGTATGCTAATTAGACAAGGCCAATTGGACATCTTCTGGACTTCCAACTTTCTTCTGGACAAAGCCACGATGGCAGGGGCTGAGGCAGAGGTGGTTAGGGGCAATCAGGCCGGCAGGTGAGGGCAGTTAGGGGCGACCAAGCCACAAGCAGAGGCCATTAGGGGCAATCAGGCAGGCATGTAGAGTGGTTAGGGGCGATCAGACAGGCCAGCAGAGGAGCAGTTAGGGGGTGATCAGGCCAGCAGAGGGGCAGTTAGGGGGTGGCCAGGCTGACAGGTGGGCAGTTAAGGGATAGCCAGGCCGGTATGGGGGCAGTTAGGGGGCGACCAGGCTGGCAGGGGACCAGTTAGGAGGCAATCAAGCTGGCAAGCAGAGGCAGTTAGGGGTGATCAGGCAGGCAGGCAGGCGAGAGGTTAGGAGCCAGCAGTCCTGGATTACGAAAGGGATGTCCGACTGCCAGTTTAGGCCCCATCCCGCAGTCAGACATCCCCTGAGGGGTCCTGGATTGGAGAGGGTGCAGGCCGGGCTGAGGGACCCCCCCCCCCCCGCGTGCACGGATTTCATGTACTGGGCCTCTAGTATATATACAATACTATATATCATTATAGATAAGCACATGCTATTATTAGCAATATATACACATGTATAAACATTATACATTACATATGCACCATACAGACAGTCTTCAGGTTACATTGGATTCGACATATGTCGTTTCATGGTTACATTGCCATCTCCCATTTATTTATTAAAAAAAAAAGTTCCGTTATTTTGACATATGTACATATGTGCTTTATGTTTTTTATTATTTATTTACCACAAGTAAAGGTCAGGAATTGTTATCTTTCTTTTAAATTTTTTTTACTGTTTCATTTCATTACTGCTGTGTATGTTCTCCATGTGAGTGACATAGGTGCTTATGTAGGTGGGTTCCGCCTTACGGCGACACGTTACATAGCGCCATAGGAATGGATCTCCAACGTAACCTGGGCACCTACTGTATATACATATATATGCATTATACATTATATATATACCAGTGGGGGAAGAGGTAAATAAATTTTAGCACAGCTGCTCAAAGGTAGGCATTTTAACTGATGTTGTAGAAGAATATTTCAAGAGGTAAAAATGTTCACAAGTGCCTCCCTTCTTTTTATTCAAATATATTTTTATTTATTTCAGAGAGAAAGGGAGAGAGAGAGAGAGAGAGAGAGAGAGAGAGAGAGAGAGAGAGAGAGAGAAACATCAATGATAAGAGAGAATCATCTATCAACTGCCTCATGCACACCCCCTACTAGGATTGAGCCCACAACCCAGGCATGTACCCTGACTGGGAATCCAACCGGTGATCTCTTGGATCATGGGTCAATACCCAACCTCTGAGCTACACTGACTGGCTAGAAATGTCTCGATAAGAAGTCTAGAGCTAATGTTCAGGACTGGTTCAGTGACTCCACCCGCCCTCAGTATTCCTGGAGCTGAAGCTGCTTGCATAAATCATGAAGCTGGTTAAAAGAAGAGATGGGAGGAAACATTTGAGATCTTGCTCTGCAGCCTATGTTGTTTTGTTCAAATCAACTCTTATAAAAATTCAAAAGAAGAAGGAGAAGGAGGAGGAGGAGCAGAAAGAGGAGAATGAGGAGGAGGAAGAGGCCAGCAGGGGGGCAGTTAGGGGGCAGCCAGGCTGGCAGATGGGCAGTTAGGGGGAGATCAGGCTGGCAAGCAGAGGCTGTTAGGGGCAATCAGGCAAGCAGGTAGAGTGGTTAGGGGCAATCAGGCAGGCTGGATGAGGAAGAGGAGGAAGAGGAGGAGAAGGTGGGTCGAAGAGGAGGAGGAGGAGGAAGAGGAGGCGGGGGGCGGGGTAGTTGGGTTTGAACAAAGACTACCTGTCTCCAAAACTCTTTCTGCCGTGCCAGATGGACTAAGGGGACAGGAATGACAGGGATGTGCCAGCTCAGCCTCAGGGGCACCAGCAGTACCCTCCACCATACCCCCTGCCTGAGTTTCAAATATCAGAAGGGCTTGGACCAGTAACTAGGAGCCAGGGGGTTGCAGGAAGAAAAGGGCCTTAGCCTCTTCTCCAGGAGTCGGCTCAACCTCTGCATAATGCAGCTCCTACAGACCTCCCTGCCCAGAACTTCAAACTCCAGACCCTCCTCAAGCAGGGTTGCCAGATTTAGGAAAAACAAAACAAAATAAAAAACAGACCTCTCAGTTAAATCTGAACTTCAGATACACAAGGAAATAACAGGCAGGTTAGCAAAGATGATTCATTGAAATAACACTATCACAGTTGCTTTGCTCTTCCAAGAAACAATCTATTTAAGCATAAAATATTATGACTTTAGCATACTATTATTATTTCATGTTTATAGTTGAGATTAATCTAATCTTAATACACTAAAATGATGTGGGTGTGAACCAAAGACGTTGGTGAACCGAGAGTATGAGATAGCAAAGACTCTAACACAGATTAGTTGCTGTACAGTACAGCACGAAGAATCGATGTCGGCACACATTATTTATTACATCTTTTTCTCCCCTGATTTACTGGAGCTAGGGGGAAAAAAGTCAGTCTTCAAAACTATTTTGTAAGCCTTTTATAAATATCAGAAACTGAATAAAAGATGTCAAAAGTGATCAATCTTACTAGTAATAAACAAATATAGAATAAAATATTACTTTTCATGTATCAATTGAATATATAAGTTAATTGATTAAGTAATGTTGACAATGGCTAGTGTTGTGATAGAGGTGGCAAAAATGTGGCAGGATATTCACATTCAACATGAAGGAGTAAAATCTATCTCCTCCAGAGCAATTTGGCAAAACTCATCAAAAGTTTTAGAAACAGACATATGCTCTGATCCAAAGATACTTCTAGGAATTTGTCCTGAGAAAATAACTTGGAATAGATGCAAAGATTTCACTACAAGATGTCCACTGCAGCATTGTTAATGTATATATAATAATATATATCATTATAGATAAGCAATATATGTACATGTATAAGCATTATACATCACATATTCACCATATGTACACATATATGCATTATACATCATATATACACCAATGGGGGAAGAGGTAAATAAATTTTGGCACACCTGCTCAAAGGTAGGCATTTTAACTGATGTTGTAGAAGAATATTTCAAGATGTAAAAATGTTCACAAGTTTCTTCCTTCTTTTTTTCAATATATTTTTAATGATTTCTGATAGGAAGGGAGAGAGAGAGAGAGAGAGAGAGAGAGAGAGAGAGAGAGAGAGAGAGAAACATCAATGATGAGAGAGAATCATGGATCAGCTGCCTCCTGCTCATTCCATACTGGGGATTGAGCTCGCAATCCTGGTCATGTGCCCTGACCAGGAATCGAACCTCCTGGTTCATAGGTCAATGCTGAACCACTGGGCTCCCTTCTTCTTTATGTGGACCCGAGACTGGAGGTGAAATAGCTATCTTGCAACCATGAGGTGATAAGCACAGAACAAAAGCCACCTGCTCAGGGTGGTGAGGAGGAAAGACAGGACCAGAGCACTGAGGGCATTGTGGATCAACTCTGAACTTGATCTCCAGACTTCTTATTAAGTGATCTGCCTTTGCTCAGTGGGAGGTTTTATACTTTCCCTTTCAGCAAAATATACAACACACATAGGATATTCATAACTTTAAAAAATATACAAGACCTATGTAAAGAAAAATACTAAATTTTGTTGAAGGACACACAGACTTGAACTTGTATTTTCTCCCAGTCTTCACATGAGTATGGTATGATTTCACCTCTTTATACCCAGGAAAATTAATGAGGTTGCTCAAGTTCACAGAGGTGAAGCGCGGAGCTGAAATTCAAACCTGTGCCTGCCAATCTCACTTTTGCGATCTGTGTGGTAACTATGCTAGCCAAAAGGAACTGATAGAAATTAATGAAGCGACAAAATGTGACTTGGGTAAAGTGCTCCTTTACCCCAAGATTACTCCTTTATGTGTGTTGACAGTGACAAAGTACAGGAGGTTTCTCTTTTCATTGTAAAACTGTGCCTCTTATATTTGTGGTAAGAACCACCTAACAGTGCAAGAAAATTTAGAGATTTTTGAAGTAACTGTTGATACGATTCTAAAATTATTGATAAGGAAGAGCCTCAGTGCCTTTGCATGTGCTGTTTCCTCTACTTGAAAAGGTCTTCCCACAGATGCTGCCTCACTTCTTCAAGTCTTTGTTTAAATGTTACCCTCAAAAAGTGTTCTTCCCTGGTCACTCCATTTAAGACTGTAACCTCGCCTGGCTTTATTTCCTTCAGAGCACAGACAGTCCTCGGGTTATGTAGGACTCGACGTATGTCTTTCGTTGTTACGTTGCTATCTTCCACTTATTTATATTAAAAAAAATTTCCATCATTTTGATGTACGTGCATATGTGCTTTATGTTTTTTATTATTTATTTACCACAAGTAAAGGTCTGGAATTATTTATCTTTCTTTTAATTTTTTTTTACTGTTTCACTTCATTACTGCTGTGCATATGCTCCATGTGAGTGATGTAGGTGCTTATGTAGGTGGGTTCCAACTTATGGAAAAAAATCGCATTACGTCGTGCCGTAGGAACGGATCTCTGACGTAACACGAGGACCTACTGAACTTATTATTCTTTACTATCCTATATAATCTATACTAATAAAAGGGTAATATGCTAATTAGACCGGGCGTCTTCCAGACGACCTTCTGGACGTCCTTTCGGACAAAGCCATGGTGGCAGGGCCGAGGCAGAGGCTGTTAAGGGTGATCAGGCCGGCAGGGGAGAGCAGTTAGGGACGACCAGGCTGGCAGTCAGACATCCCCCAAGGGCACAGGCCGAGCTGAAGGACCCCTCCCTCCTCGCCCCCACACCCCGTGCACAAATTTTGTTCACCGGGCCTCTAGTCCTATATAATATGCTATATAATCCTATATAATCAACACTAATAAAAGAGAAAAATGGTAATTGGCGTACGAGCTACCCTTTTCATTGGCTAATCAGGGCTATATGCAAATTAACTGCCAACTAAGATTGGCAGTTAACTGCCAACAAGATGGCGGTTAATTTGCATATGTAGGCACAATGCAGGGAGGCGAAAGGGAAAGCAGGAAGAAGCCCCCTGCCACTGACAGTGATCAGAAACCCAGGAGGGAGCTAAGAGCTGGGGGGCAGGGCAAAGGGCCGCCTTTGCCCTGCCCCCCAGCTATGATCGGAGAATCAGGTGCCTTTTCCGCCCTGGCCAGTGATAGCAGGAAGTAGGGGTGGAGCCAGCGATGGGAGCTGGGCACAGTCGAAGCTGGCAGTCCCAGGAGCTAGGGGTCCCTTGCCTGGGCCTAAAGCGAAGCCCACGATCGTGGGGCCACTGCAGCTGCGGGTCCCCGCTGCCCGGGCCGGACGCCTCAGCCAGAGGCGTCCTGCAGGGGCAGGGGCGGAGCCCGCGCGATCACGGCACCCCCCGCTGCCACTGTAGGTCCCCGCTGCCCGGGCCGGATGCCTAGGCCAGAGGCGTCAGGCCTGGGCAAGGGGCCGATCCTGCGATTGGAGGGTGATGGGGGTCAACGCCTGAGGGCTCCCCGTATGTGAGAGGGGGCAGGCTGGGCTGAGGGACACTCACACACACACACACACACACACACACACACACACACCCAGTGCACGAATTTCGTGCACCGGGCCCCTAGTCCTATATAATATGCTATATAATCCTATATAATCCTATATAATATGCTAAGTGTCCGACCATTTGTTTGACCGTTTGACCAGTCACTATGATGCGAACTGACCACCAGGGGGCAGACGCTCTGACTGGTAGGTTAGCTTGCTGTTGGGGTCCAGCCTATCAGGACTGGGCAAGACGTGCCAGACACACCCTAGAGCCCTCCCATGGTCCCTCCCTGGCCTAATTGTGCACTGGTTTGGTCCCTTGGCCTGGCCTGCACCCTCTCACAATCCGGGACCCCTGGGGTGATGTCCACAGGCCAGGCCGAGGACCGAGCCTCTTGTATTATATAATTTACACTCTCAGTCCCCACCAAAAATGTTAGCTCCCGGATGGAAGCAGGAGTTTTATCTGTTTTCCCATCAGCACCAAGAATAGTACCTGGCACTCAGTGCTTGTTGAATAAATGTATGAACAAATGACACCAGACACATACAGTGTAAGCACCATCAGAGCAGGGCTTGTGCTAGCAAACTAAGACTCCCAAGTCATCTCAGGATGGCAGGAGAAAGGAACAGAACAAGAGGCACCAGAAGAACTGATTGTCTGTGAATATGGTTTAGTTCTATCTGCTTTTGCACTTCCCATAAGTAATCCATTCTTCACGTATCCTTTGGGGACTGTCGCTCATATTCTGACTGCAGGATCCATCCATGTTGCCATGTGCAGCTGTAATTATATTCACTTCTATTGCTGCGTGGGATGCCATTGCAAAGAGGAGTATAACATCTATTTTTCTGAGCTGACTCAAGTTTGAGGGGTTTTGATCCATCTTGGTGTGAGTATTCTTAAGAAGGTTCAGGTGTGCATGTGTAAGGATTTCTCTAGAAGGGAAGGCACTTCTATTTTGCCAGATAATTCCAAGTTATGGTCCAGAGTGGCTGTACTAATTAACACTCCCACCAGCAATGCTTGGGGATCACTGTTACTCCACATCCTTACCCATGCTTGGTATGATCAGACTCTTGTCAGAATTTTTGCCGTTCTGGTGAGAGAAAAATGGCATCTCCCTGTGGTTTTATTGTGAATGTCCCTGATTATGAGTGAGGTTGAGAGCCTCTTTGTAAGATACATTTTTTATTTTGTTGTGTTTTTTCTGTATTCGGGACTATCATATGTTACTTGCACCCAGCCATCTCAATTTTCTTCATTCATATGCACGAGCAAAGGAATAGCCAATGCAAGTAATTAAAAAGTAATTTTAATTGAGCTTTGGAATTATCAGTGATTTGTCTCTACACTTCCCTTTTTAAGTTAATTCTGCTTAGGCAGTCATGAAACCTGATTTAGAATCACAGACTTTAGCATGGAAATAGTGACAGCTAACATTTGTTGAATGCTTACTATGTGTTAGTCACTGTGCTATGGGCTTTACATATATAAAGGAATGAAAACGTTGCTACTTAAAAATAACCACTTCCTTCTAAGGAGAGGGAGTCTTTTGTCCGGAAACTGCTATTCTGCTGAGCACCTTGGTTCAGTTACACAAAGTGAGTGTGGAGTTGGTGCTCAGAGCTGGAGAGAGCCCACCACACTGCCTCATGAAGTGAGGAGGATGTGGAGTTCTGGGGTAATCACGGAGAGAAGGGATGAGAGGCGAGATGGGGAGGGGAGAGAGCAAGGGGAGGGCCTGTCAGTGTGGAGAATGGATGGATCTCAAGTTTCTGAAATGACCAAGAGAGTCTTCAATGTTTAGTTGGACAATGCCTTGCATTGTGTCTGTTTCAGAATGCACAGTGCCCTATGAGTGGCTTATGCTGTTTGTTTCTTGTTTGTAAAACTTTTTCTCATCTGGAGTAACACAGAGTGGGAGAGGCACAGCATGTTCTGGATATGGAGGCAATTCTTAAACAGAACAGATTCGGCAGATGCTGAAACTCGGCAGCAGAAGTGAGGAGAAGAATGTGATCACCACTGCTGCCCATTCACATCATGTGGAATGGGCTTTGAAGACATTGCATCTAAATTTAAGGGGCAGCGTCTGGCCAGTGTTGCTCAGTGGTTGAGCTTCGACCTAAGAACCAGGAAATCACAGCTCGATTCCCAGTCAGGGCACATGCCTGTGTTGCAGGCTCGATCCCCAGTAGGAGGTGTGCAGGAGGCAGCCGATCAATGATTCTCTCTCATCATTTATGTTTCTCTCTCTCTCTTGCTCGCTCTCCCTTCCTCTCTGAAATCAATAAAAATATATTTTTAAAAATATAATAAACTTAAGAGGTAGCAAGATCCTAGCTGGTAACACTAGGTAATACTTCCATTATCTTCTTTCTTTAATCTTCACAACCATCCTATTAGATAGGTACTAATATTATTTCCATACACAGTTAAGGGTGTCAAGGCTCAAAAAAGGCCAGTAATGTTCTGGGAACAAAGTTAGAATCATTTATTACTGTATTTTCTGATAATTTTACAGACTGGAAGACCCTTCTGCTCCTATCACATTCAAATGCTGTATAAAATGTAGCCTCTTCCCACGCCCCCAGTTCTTAAATACATGGTCAATTTGAAAATAGGCAAAGAATATCCCCAGGTTCCAGAGCAGAGAGCAGAAGGGTCTTCCAGCTGAAAGGAAACAGCCCATGTGGGTACTGGATCCAGGTCAATATTGCAGAGACTGCTCATGAAACAACTACCCAGGATATCAGCCTGTGAGAGGTGGGGAGCTGGGACTGAGCATCCTCCCACACAGGCTAGGAGCACGAAGGCTCTCTGTCTCTGAAACAGGCGATAGAAGTCCTTTCATCGGCCATGGATGCAAAAAGGAAGTTGATCACCTTTTAGGGCCAGGGAAGGTATGGAAATCTGCATCATGATCTGAATCCATATTACCAACGAGGCACAAGAAACCCATCCCAAGGAACTTACGTAAAACTGGTACAGGCATTTCATGGAACACCACTCCCACTGAAGATGAGCTCACAATAAAAAAAAAATCACTAATCTCATGAAAGAAAGAACTGCTGTGAGAGAAAATCAGCACAAACACAACAAATGCAACAAAACTCAGAACCAACAACTACGGATATAAAGCAATCTCAAAGAGACCTTAAAATCATATAATCCAAGCATGCAATAATAGAGAGAAGTAAAATGCATGGAAGTAAGAAAGAAAATAAAAGAACATGACATGAAGAAAAGAACTGTGACATTTTAAAAAATTCAACTGAACTAGAAATTTTTAAAAGTCATTAAAATTTTAAAAATTCAGGGAGCACGCTTCTGAAGAGGGAACTAATGCCCTGAATGGCAGATCTGAGAAAATCAGACTGCAGTTCATAGCAATGACGAGGTGGGAAGTATGAAAGAAGTTAAGAGCTGCATAATATAGAATGAAAAGATTTCGCAAACATTTAACAGGAATCCCAGAGAAGGGAGAGAGATAATAGGAGATATTATTAGGAATCCAGGCCAAATCACCATGTAGGAGTGAGTAGGGAAAGATACTTTAATATATAAAAGTCTAAGATAATTTGCTGTAACATTTTCTTACTAACAGCAATATCAAAGGTGCTATCTCAGCAAGAAAGAAACTCGACTCAGAAGGAAGAGGTGGGATGCAAAAAGCGATGGTTAGCCAAGAAGTTGATGAGAACGTTGACAAAGCTAAATAATACTGACTGTAAAATGTTAACAATGATGATAACCAAAGTGGGAGGTTTATTTCTATAAAAAGATGGAGCTAAAATGTTACCCAACAATAATATAGAAGATGGGAGAGGGTTTTAGAAATTAAAGCATTCTGAATTCCTAGTGCTGTTTGAAAAAAGAAATGTTAGGAATGATGATTAGATTGAAACCTTTAATCATGTGTGGTAATAATTAACCACCCAATGAATAGAAATTGAATGTTAACTTCTAAACAATGAAGGAGAGAGAAGTGGATGGAGATGAAAAACAAAAAGCATGGTAAATAGAAAAAGAATCATAAACTAAATTAGTAAAAACAACGCCAAGTATATGAGTAATTACAAGAACTATAAATGACCATGGAGAAACTCCCCTAAATACGTCCAGGAACAAAAATCTAGGAGGTTCATCACACTATTGTTGATAATAGAAAAAAAAATAGGAACAACCCAAATTTACCATCCTTAGAAGACTGGATAAATTCACTGTGTTACATTTATAAATTGGGACTCTCTAGGAAAGTTTAAAATGACTGAAATTGGTTTATATGTGAAATTGATTTTATATATCAATATGGATAGGGCCCCAAAATATATTTATAAATAAAAAAAAGCAAGGTTCAGAATGATATATACAGTATAATGGCATTTGTTTAAATTATTTGAACAATGCAATACATCTATAATAATAAAAGTGTAATATGCTAATTAGATCGGACAGCCGAACCACCTTCTGGACCTCATTCCAGACGAAGCTGCGGCGGCGGGGGCTGAAGCAGAAGTGGTTAGGGGCAATCAGGCAGGCAGCCAGAGGTGGTTGGGGTGATCAGGCAGGCAGGCGAGCAGTTAGGGGCAATCAGGCAAGCAGGCAGAGGGGTTAGGGGTGATCAAGCAGGCAGGCAAAGTGGTTAGGGGCGATCAGGCAGGCAGGCAGAGGGGTTAGGGGCGACCAGGCAGGCAGGTGAGTGGTTAGGCATGATGAGGCAGGCAGGCAGAGTGGTTAGGGTGATCAGACAGGATGCAGAGGGGTCAGGGGCAATCAGGCAGGCAACCAGAGTGGTTAGGGGTGATCAGGCAGCCAGGCAAGTAGTTAGGGGTGATGAGGCAGGCAGGCAGAGTAGTTAAGGGTGATTAGGCAGGCAGGCAAGCGGCTAGGAGCCAGCGGTCCCGAATTATGAGAGGGATGTCCGACTGCCAGTTTAGGGGATCAGGCCTAAACCAGCAGTTGGACATCCCCTGAGGGATCCTGGATTGCTAGAGGGTGCAGACCAGGCTGAGGGACCCCCACCCCCATACACAAATTTCGTGCACCAGGCCTCTAGTCTATATATATATAAGAGGCTAATATGCTAAGTGTCCGACCGTCCGACCGGTCCCTATGACGCACACTGACCACCAAGGAGCAGACACTCAATCCAGGAGCTGCCGAGCTGCAGTGATTTAGAAGCAGTGGTTCTCGGATAACGCACCCTGAAACCAGAAAGGAGGGATCCCGATTCCTCACGGGGCTGCATGATTCTGCCTTCAGCTGTGGGTTATGTTGTTGCTGGGGCACTGTTGGCCCTGAATCTGGTTACTGCACATATGAGTTTGTGTTCCACACCCTGTGCAACAGCAACTTTACAGAGTGCCCTCTCGCACTCCAGGACCCCTCGGGAGATGTCAGAGAGCTGGTTTGGCCCAATCCTTGCAGGCCCAGCTGAGGGACCCCACCTGCCAGAGGGACCCCACTCACTCCGCAGGTGCCCTTCAAGCCATGGTACCACCCCAGGTGCAGCTGGCTAGGGAGGGATCACGGGAGGTTGGCTCCAGGGCATGTCCAGCCTGTGTCGTCCAGTCCTGCCCCGCCAGCCACCTACTAATTTTCTTTCAATGTGCACGAATCTGTGCACCAGGCCTATAGCATTGTTTATAAATGGTTAAACTATAAAGATATGGATGGGAAGGAGAGGGCTGCAAAGAAAACTTCAATTACACATTTAATATTTAATTTCTTTAAAAACATCTGAAGCAAATGTATCAAAAAGTTAATTGTGTGTATATTCCACTTTTCTGAATGTTTAAAATACTTCATAATAAAAAATGCATTATCTACTCAAAATATTATAGAGCTGGACTTTCCAATCGTTAAATTAAACTTGCATTTTAATTTTTATTTAATTAAAAATCAGTTCCCCAGTCAGGTTAGCTACATTCCAAGTGCTCATTAGGCACAGATGGCTACCATAGTGGACAGTGGAGTTTCAGAACGTATCCATCATCCCCGAAAGTTCTATTGGGGAGTTCTAGACTATGGAGCCTCAAGACCATCTCGGTTCACATCCCCTCTCATTACTTAATATCGTAATTACATATCAATGATAGTAATATGCAAAATGTAGACCGCATGTGCACTGAACGTGGAGCACACCTAGACACCCCTCTGGGAACTGGGTTACATTTCCTTTCATGATGTGTTTTGTTGTGTTTCATCAAATTACTTGAAGTTCCAGGAGGCTGGTGTCCTATTAACTGAGATTTGCCTGTACTATTTGAATTGAAAACAACCACTGTAGTTTAGAGCTGGTAATAATGATAAGGTTGTTCCAGCCACTATATGTTTGATTCACCAACTATTCCAATTCCACTCAGTGCCACCCCAATATATAAATCTGGTAAAATTGCCACAAAGGGAGACATTTTCCAGGTTTCCTCATTTCTAAAGTAAGTGCTTTAAACGGTTATCTGAATGGCCAGTATTTCACTAGACATTTCAACATCATGAACAACAACAAAAGCCCATTACAACAGCATTAGAAGGTTGGAAAGGCGGGTGTCGGCTTTAGGAAGGGAGAGTCTTGAGCACTGGCCTTCAGACTTCAGAGTTACTCCAGGTCATTAAATTCTTTCTATTGGGGCTTTAATTGACTTTCTCACTGGCACAACTTTTCTAGAATATCTTCTGTCTGTCTAACCAAGGTTGACCTGTGAAATATACCAAAGTGAAAGTGAACTGGGCTCTGTATGGAGCCCAAAATACAGTATTTTTCCAGCCATCATCAGGTGAACGCATGGAAAATTCTTTGGGCTACAGACGGCTTTGGGGAGGTATAAAATCATTGATGGCGAACTCCTAAGGAACATGTCCATTTCAATGCTATGATTTCACGAATGGGTGAGATATATTCATTCATTCATTTGACAGTTATATTTTGAGAATCTACTGGGTGTCAGACACTGTCTTAGGGGACACTGAAATATAGACAGATGTGGTCCCTGTCCTTGGGTAGCCGATCAGCCGCAGGGAAGAGCTGTCGTCCAGGTCTATGGCTATGGGTAACTCATGAGCTAATCCTAACTAACCAAAATGAGACCTGGAGAAATGTGGGGTCAGGTTCTCCCTGTAAATAGAACTGGAGTCTTTGTAAAGGTGAAGCTTGATTTCTTCCAAAATTCTAAGTCTTGGTGAAAAACTTCACCCGCAGCCTACCATACTTTGAGCCACATGCATGTTTTTATTAAACACCAAACAATATCCCTAATCCCGCCAGGACAAATATGCAGTTACTAACCTAACAGACTTACTGAGAAGCACTCAAATTCTGACCAAGGGATCTAATTCAAAAGAGAAATGAACCCGGCTGGTGTGGCTCAGTGGTTGAGCATTGACCCAGGAACCAAGAGGTCACTGCTTCAATTCCCAGTCAGGGCACATGCCCAGGTTGTGGGCTCTATCCCCAGTAGGGGAGGCAGCTGATTGATATTTCTCTCTCATCGATGTTTCTCTCTATCCCTCTCCCTTCCTCTCTAAAAAGCAATAAAAACCCATTTTTTAAAAAGGAGAAATGAGATATGCTACTGTGGTCTAGGGCCAAAGAGAATGCGTATGGCATAAGAGAGAAGGAAGCACTGTGGATGTGTGTCCCCATGCAGCCGGGCTAACCTTTATCTCCCTTGGGGGTCATTCAATCATCATTCATTCAATCCCCTTACCAACTCAGCAAAACGGGCCTTCTCACTACCAGCTTCCCATTGGAAGAAAATAAGGTTCAGAGAGGTCCAGGGACCCCCCCACCCCACCCTGCCCCGCTGCCCCAAGGCCACCAACCAATGAACTAAGGTCAGAACCCAGATATGCCAGCTTGAGCTTCATGTCCTTTAACCCATCTGCTCTGACTCATAGGTAAGGACAACCTCTAACTTTCCTTCCAGTGTCCCTGGACCCGTGACGGCACCCTGTTATTCAGTGGGAGTCTAAGGGAAGTCAGGGGAGGCGGTTAAGCTGCTAATAATTAAGGGATTCTAACTGTACTGTAAACCCAAATGAGCATTGTTTCACGCACCTCTTTTATTACTTGCAAGCTTTATTCACTTGATAAGGTAACAGGAGAATAAAACCAATTACGGTCTTTGGTTCTCTCAGTACCCAGGATGCAGCGACATCTTCTTTACCATTGTATTTTGTGGACAGATTAAGTATTAAATTATAAGACTAATCTGCTCTGATATCAGGAATAATGTCAACTTTGATAAAGCTTTGCATGCTGTGAAGATCGCTTTCAAAAAATGGCCTGATCAGACTCAATGAATATTTAACAATTGATTTTCTGACAGAGACACAAAAGAATAAAAGACGCTGTCTCCCGAGATAATCTCGGCAGGAAAGATTTCCCTCTCCCAGAGACCTTTATTTCACCTCGGGTTTGATGGGGAGAGCCTACCATCTGTCCCCATTAGTGCCTGATGGATCTGAGATTTACAGCTTTTCAAATAAATGCTTCTTATTTGGTGTGAAGATATATATCCAATCCCTGTCCAGGGATCAAGGGAAGGGATATTTCTCGTGGGCTTGAACCTGGGCCAGGCACTGAGACTGCAGATCCAACGTAGACGACCTTCCCCCTGGCCGAACCTAAGGTCGGGGGCAGAGGCAGCAAACAGAGAAACCAAGGCCGGTGAGAAGTGCTGAGGGAGCCCAGGAGAGGGCTCTATGTCACACTGGGGTGTCAGGGATGCTTCTTGGAGAAGTAAGGGAGGCGTAGGAAGTACAAGGTCTGGGAGGAGAGAGGCCCCATGGTACCTGCAGAAAACTGCCTGCATCTGAGCCAGCCTGGAGGGTAGGACGGTGAAGCAGGCAGAGGCCACATCATAGAGGGGCCATAGGCCTTGGGAGGAGCCTGGTCTTTCTCCTGGGGGGTAGATTCCGCAGGCCGAGGAGGGGACCCAGGGATCTGAATGGTTAAAGATCACCCTATAAGCGAGGACTCCATTTTTCGATCTCATGGTTCCGTGAGGGTCCTCCATTAGGACAGCATTAGACCCAACGCCTCGTTTTCATCAGAAATATTGTGTTATACTGCTTTTGCTATCCTGAAATGGAATGCACAGGTAATATAACCCACCTAAGGAAAAATACTTTAAAAAATTATTATACTACCCTACCTGTAATGTAAGGGAGAAGAGGAGGGTAATTTTTAGCAATTGTGTGAATATGCAAATATTTCTATTTTAATAATTATTAAAATTATAATTTATAAGTTTTAATAATTACTTCAATATGTAAATATCTGGGCACAAGTTTACTAGAAGCCAAAAAAAGGAGCCATCAGATGTTTGTATCTTTGGTAGAAACACAGTGAATACAACAGCCACAGACACTGGCCAATACACTAGTGACAATAATAATGTTGTATTTGTGATGAAAATACTACAGGAGTCATCATGGTAAGTGAGATACTTTTCTGAAATGTTAACAACCCTCAGATAAGTTCTCAGTGCACCAAAGTGTAATCAACACTCGGTTCCTTCCCATAGTATTCGCTTCTCTAGAAAGCTCAGTGTAAAATGCGTACAGACAACATGCCCAAAGCACTTTCATTATGAAAAAACAGAGCTACGCTCTTGATGCAGATGTTAGAAGCATCATTCCCCTAGAAAGATGTCTAGGTGGTACATGGGTAGCTTTTGCAGGACGCGGGAGAGCTTTTTAATGGGCAGAATTGTCCCAAGTATTGCGATGGCAGAATCACTGGCCGCCATCCAATCCATGCCTGAGCCCTCCACAAATTTCCAAACAGCCCAGGGAGTTTGGAAGGGGAAGGAGGGACGGGTGGAAACATGCCTGGTCTCTGTCCCCACCCTTCCTCTCTGATATCAATAAAAATATATTTAAAAAAAAAAAAAAGATTGCCCCTTCAAGTTTCTCTAGCGCACTAAGCTTACTGGAGGAATTTGCATTCTGGACTGTTCCCCAGCCAGGCAGAAACACTTGCAAAAGCCCACTGTAGCCCAGGACCGGTGAGTGGGTTAACTCTGAGAAGAACAGCAAGCTATTTGGCTACAGATTTAAAGCCATGCTCTTTAATCGCCTTTTCGGTAATTAAGCTGACTTTTTGCTATCTCCTAAACCTCACTTCTTATCTGCTTGAAGGAAGCATTGGGGGAAGAAAAGGGTGTTGTTTATTGCCTCCACACACACCACAGGTGGAGAAAGGACAGTCATTGTCACTCCTAGGAAGGATGAGACCAGCCAGGCAGAGCGAGTGGAGGGAGATGTGAAGAGGCCACGTCAGAGCCCTGAAGAACCTCAGCGTGTGAGGCTGTGCTTCGCCAACTGTGCTTCTCAGAACCCCAGGGCTGGGGAGGTGCCCCTGGGCTTCTGGAAGAGGCGACAGGACGGGGAAAGTGCTTCTCTGAGAACCACCCCCAACCTTGATTTCAGTTATGATTCTGTTTTGGGGGATTTTTAAAAGAATTTATTATTTCTTTTTGTTGTTTTTAATTTTATTGTTTGTTTTTAATCCTCATCGGAAGACATTTTTCCATTGATTTTTAGAGAGTGGCAGAGAGAGGGAAAGACAGAGAGCAATATCGATGTGAGAGAAACACATTGATTCGTTGCCTCCTGCAGGAGCCCTGACCAGGGCCCAGGCCGAGGAGTAGTATGCAACCAAGGCCTGTGCCCTTGACCGGAATCAAACCCGGGACCCTTTGGTCCACAGGCTGATGCTCTATCCACTGAGCCAAATCAGCTAGGGTTGATTCTGGTTTGTATATTGGGCTTGGATGTACATAAAATTTCATTTGTTAAAAAAAATAAAAAGATTCCACTACAAAAAAAAAAGTTTGAAAACCACTGATTTATAGGATGGGCAGAGAAAAGAGCAACTCATAAGCAAAATGAGAAGGATCTGCCAAGAGGTAAGAAGGAGGAGGAAGGTTTGCTGACCAGGAAGCCTACGGAGTGAAAGTTTTCAGGAGGGAGGGAGTGATCAAAGGCACCAAAGGCCAGAGGGAGGTCAGGTAGGAGGAGGACAGAAGAGTGACCTATGGCTCTACTAACATTGTGATCTTGGCAGGAACAGGCTCAGTGCAGGGCCCAGGGCCAAGCCCAAATGGCAGTGGATTAAGAGTGGGCTGAATTGAAGCCTTGACTTCACTGCGAGGAAGGTAATGGAGGTTGCAGGGTATCCATTTCCCCCATGTCTCAGGTTGTCCAAAGGATCCACAAACAAAGGAAATTCAATCACTGCCATGTGTTGTTCAATAGAGTATTATTCACAGTAGAAATGGAGAAATCCTTCTTCAAACAGAGTGACAGGAATAGGAGGAGCAGGGGACAAGGAGAACAGGCACACCTTGGCTTCTTTCCTGGAAGTGCTAGGTGGCTTGGATTTTTTGGATTTTTTTTTCATATTGAAGAGAACATGAATCTTTCCAGGAAGTCTGTGCCTCAGATGGGAGCTGCAGTTAGCAATGCCCCCTGTGTTTCTAACATATTAATGGATGTCAGACCAGCAGGAGAGAATGATTCCTCTTTCCCCCATATTCCATATCCTGCTGGGAGCAAGGATATAAATGCTGCTGATTGGCTGCCTAATGGCCCATGGAAGTCAGTGAGGTGACATCTGTTAGTGTTGGAGACTTCAAATGGGCTTCTTCCTTCATTCTTAGAGAAAAATACTGGAAGGCATCAGAAAGTAATAGGTAGAATAAATGAAAACCCTTGAAGTTAAGAGACTTTGGGAAAGTTACAGGGGGAAAATTGGGAATCTTAAGTGTCATTTTGCTAAGCGCAGCTCTGGAGTTCCAATTCTGTTTGACCTCTCCACACGAGAGCATGGTGAGGAGTCTGACATTTGCATGGACTTCTGAACCCCATGAGACAAATGACCTACAAGGGGTCATTGGAAGGAACAAAGACCCATGTTCTTCGGGCTCTAGCCCTGATTTTACAAGTGACCCTACTTTCCCCCAGCTACATTTTCTGTCTTCCTCCACTCATCAACAAAGCCAACTTTATAGGCCTCTGTGTGGATAATTCACTGGAGCTCACCATGGTACTCAACCAGTAGAAGAGAGGCGGTCAGGTGGGAAAAAGTGCCCAGTGTATTTCATTAGTTTTAATTCTCGTAACAACCTTGAGAGGCACTGTTACCCACTTTATAGAAGGAAAGCCAGAGGCCAAATAAATGTCCCTCAGCTGATAAGTGGCAGAGTTAAGTCAAGAAAACAGATCTGTCTGGCTTTAAAAAAATATGAAATGGTGAATGAATGAGAGATAATTGAATGATAAAAGGCTAATGAGTTGATATTATTATATACTAGAGGCCCAGCACACAAAATTGTGTGTGAGTAGGGTCCCTAGGCCTAGCCTGCAATCAGAGCCATGTCCGCTGCCCTGAGATACTCCGCGAAGCTCTCCACCGCTGCCCTGCGATGCCTGCCACCACTCACCACTAGATGCTCACAGCTGCCAGTCCCGCCCCCCTGCCCATCCCCCTCCGCCCCCCCTGCCCGTCCCCCCCGCCCCCCCCCCTACCACCCCAGCCCCATTCGCCACGGTTCCCTGTTTACCATGCTGCAATCCCAGCATGGTTCCCTGCTTACCATGCTGCGATCCCAGCCTGCGGGATGGGAAGGGGAGTGGGGAGGGACCGAGAGGTAGTCAATGCACCTCATGGCGACTGGTTGAGCGGTCATTCCAGTCATTATGCTTATGGTCCTGGCCTTTTATTATATAGGATGTTAGAAATGTAAAGTTCCACTGTGGGACTTTGTTTCTCCCTGTTTACTTTCAGAGTCACTTCTTTGTCCATAAAAGACTGTTAGTCAGACAGTCCTGTTAGTGGTGGGAGATTTAATGCTCAAAAAGTGATAACTACACAAGTCCTGGCACCTTCTTCCTGTAGCACAATAAACTGTGGAAGATCGGTAAATCTTAAAGTATCAGGACAATCTTAAGTGGAGGTCAGATCAAGGACACCAATTGGTGGTGAAATATATTTTAATTAGTCTGCAAAATGGGATGCAATGCAACCATTAAAATGTGATGTTAAAGAGTTATGAATTTGATATTATAATGCTAAGTGGGGGAAATGCGTACATGCACAATATTAACAATGACTTGGGGAGATGGGCTTATGGATCATTTTTTCTTCCATTTTATACTTTCATCTGTTCCCAAGATTTCCTTCCATTCGAATTCATGATTTTTAGAATTTAAAAATATGTCAAATTTTCCCCTGTTGTTGAGTCCTTGCCAGAATGAATCCACCAGCTGAATCTCCTGCAGAGCACAGCATGCTCAGGTCGTCTTTTCCTCTCATGGTCCACGGACACCCTGACTCTCTGGGGGCACAATGTCACACCATTTTGCTTGTCCCTTGAATGGACTTTCTAGAGGTCGGAGGCTTCTAGGCTGCACCATCTTGGAAGATAACCTTGCCTTGGTATCTCCCACAGTCAGTGCTTAGAACTAACGAGGAGATGAGGGCTCAGTACACAGAGCCCAGCTAAGGCTCTCCCAGGTGTGTTTCTGTGAGGAAGCCCCGAGAGCTGGGTCCATTGTCCTCTAGGGCTGTGGTTGGCAAACTGCGGCTCGCGAGCCACATGCGACTCTTTGGCCCTTTGAGTGTGGCTCTTCCACAAAATACCACGTGTGGGCACGCACGTACAGTGCGATTAAAACTTCGTGGCCCATGCACAGAAGTCGGTATTTTGTGGAAGAGCCACACTCAGGGGGCCAAAGAGCCTCATGTGGCTCGCGAGCCACAGTTTGCCAACCACTGCTCTAGGGGATCACTGTCTCTCTCTCCTGCAGACCCCAGAGAACTGGTACTGGAATCAATATTACCCACTGTTTTATAGTTTCTCCTCCAAGGCTCTTTGGAGCCCCTCAACAACTCTTATCACATTTAATTCAAGAGAAAATTGAGAACCCAGAGGTTACATGACCTTCCAAAGTCACATGGCAAAAAAAAAGAAAAAAAGGACAGAAGTAGAACCTGGATCTCAGATCTTCTGGTTCTCAATCCTTTGTGCCTACTAGGGCCACCCTCTAGGGCCTGGGGGTGCCTGTCAATCACATCCTGAGGAGCATCATGGGCTTCATAGGAGTCACCCTCTGGTCACAAGTAGCCCCTTGGTGACTGACAAGGTGTTAACAAGCGTCCAGTGTTCGCTTTCCTTGGAAAGAACCTGAATCTCAGAGTAACAGCCTGTGGAGCTCGCTTTGTTAGCACACATACTAAAATCGAAAGGATACAGAGATTAGCTTGGCCCCTAAGGGAAAACAAAACAAAACAATAGCAACCTGTACAACTGGCAAAGCTAAATAAGATCACCCATAACCCCAGGAACAATGTCTAAAACTGAATCTATGCCCCTGGAACAGAGGAAAAAATAACAGTCAAAACCCAACAACTCAGTGTCATTATTCATCAGGGGAATGCAAGTTAAAATTGTTATGAAATAATCCCTACACCTTTACCAAAATGGCTAAGTTATTTTTTTTAATTGATTTTAGAGAGAGGAAGAGAAAGAGAGAGAAACATCGATCAGTTGCCTCCTGTACATGCCCTGACCGGGAATTTAACCCGGCACCTTTTGGTGTACCGGAGAACACTCCAACCAACGGAGCCACACCGGCCAGGGCAGAATGGCTAATATTATAAAGACTTACAGTACCAAGTGCTGTCAAGGAAGTGGAGTGATGGAACTCTCAAACATTGCAGATAAAAAGGTAAACTGGTTCAACCAAGCAGTAAAACTACTTGGCTAGCCTACTAACGACAAACATATGCCTATCTAAGACCCAGCCAATCCACTCCTTAGTATATGTCTAAGAGAAATGAGGGCATATGTCCGCTAAAATACATGTGCATGAATGATCATAGCAGCTTTACTAATTGGTAGGAAAAAATAGGAAATAATCCAATGGCCATTATAAAAAAAAAAAAAGAGTAAGTAAATTTCAGTATATCCACGCAATAGAATGCTACACAGCCGTACAAAAAAGAAGACAAACGAGTGAATCACAGAATAACAGACAAAACCCGCAGACATTATGTTGATTGAAAGAAAGAAGTCAGACACAAAAGATTAGTACACAGTGAGTGATTCAACTCATAATGGCTCATGAAAAGTTACTGTTATGTTTTCAGCAATTTCGCAAGGCAATTGTTGTTAAATACAGCCTTTGTTAAAAAAAATAAATTGTGTAAAGTTACAATGAAGTAAATTATATTTAAAACAGGCAAGAAACACTGAAAACTCTTTTCTTTCTAATTCTTGACAACCTTTCTACTATTATCCAAAATTGAGGCTATTCACACCTATTGCATCTGCATGGTGGAAATGCTATACAGCTGTTTTCTACATCTATTCCTGACTGTGTTCAAAGACCTTACCTCCGTAGCTTCAAATCACTGCTGGTGATTGCCAGGGAAATTGACAAAAGCTACTAATCAGGGCTTTTACTTTTTAATTTTTGGGGAGTCAGGTGTCAAACATTTAACAACACACCACAGTTGTGATCCCATTTTTATGAAGTTCAAGAATAGGAAAAACCACCCAGCCAGAGTGGCTCAGTAACTGAGTGTGGACCTATGAACCAGGAGGTCACGGTTCTTTCCAGGTTAGGGCACATGCCTGGGCTGTGGGCTCCATCCCCAGTGGGGCGGGGCATGCAGGAGGCAACTGATCAATGATTCTCATCATTAATGTTTCTCTCTCTTTCTCCCTCTTCCTTCCTCTCTAAAATCAATTTAAAAACATATTTTAAAAAAAAGAATGGGAAATTATTTTTTAAAATTTTTTTTTAAAGAATAGGGAAAACCAATTCATGCTAACAGAAGTCAGAAAAGTGATGACCTGGAGAGGAGCCTCCCACCTGGGACATGGTCACGTCCTCATTTCCATCATGGTGGTGGTCCCATGGGTGTAAACATATGTGTACACTTTACGTAGGTGATACCTCAGTTTAAAAAATAAATTTAAAGAAATTTCTGACACAGCTACTGCTCAGGGAGGCCCTATGCAGGGCAGTGGGAAGGTTGGCACCCCCACGGGATCTCCTGTTTGTCTCCATGGGACAGCCTGCCTTATGAGGGACCCTGGAAGGAGACAGTCTCTAGTAACTATGTCCTGTGCCTTCCAGAGCATAGGACCTGCGTTGGGTTAATCTGTTTCTTGAGCACTGTTCTGAAACCCTGGGGAGTTTTCACAATTCCCCGTGTTCAGGAAAGAGACGAGGTTAAGGTCTCCAGGTTACACGCAGCAGGTGGTGGAGGCAGGGCTTCCACCCGAGGAGTTGATAAAAGCACCCAGATTACACGGCACGGTGTCCACCCCTGTGTCTCCATCACTACCTGTGAGCAGAGACGGGAGAAGGCCCAAATGTGTGGCCTCAGTGACCTGCTTTCCCGCCCTTTCCCACCGGTCAGGCACATCATGAAACTTCTCTGATGAGAGTCCAACTAAGAAGAGGCAATAAGCGTGGCCGGTTGTAACTGATCCAAAAAGGGAACCATGACCAGCAGGGGTGCAGTCTGGTTAACTGTGCCCGGCGAGGCCACCTGCTCCATCAGGGAAATGGAAACTCAAAGGTTACACATCATCACTACACTTGCCACAGTGAGTCCAGCCTCCCTGGCAAGAGGAGCACCCAGATCCTAATGTGTAGCCCGCTGTCGCTGGGAATTCATGATCCTGACCCACCCTGTCTGAGCATGCACCTCTCCTCGCACAAGTTAATCTGCAGCATGACCCGTGCACTCAGCGCTGACTTCATCTGGGCGATTTCTGGAGTGAGGGGTGGGCGGAGCTGGCAGGTGCCTTAGGAATCATAGGGCCCTTGCTTTCATGAGTGGGAAGAATGAGGTGCAGAGAGGAGCTGTCTAAGGGACCCCATGAAACGGGAGAGAACTCACTCTCTGACCTGCCACTTAGCCCACTGCTGCCCAATGTGTCTGGTGCCAGGAAGCGTTAATCCGGTAACCCCGGACCATGCCCTGTGTGTGTTACCACCTCACCAGTGGCTGGCTCACCGCTTGCAGTTTATCACCATGATCGCCCAAGTTTCAGCGATGATATTCACTGCCTGGCTAGTTTGTGCCAGCCCTGTGGCTGCCTGGCTTGTCGGCTTCTGGATCTTGCCAATAAAATTGCCCTGTGAGTGCCAGTGGCGAAGGGGGCTGTGAGCAGAATATATGGAGGTCCAAAAAATCTAGGAGAACAGCCAGAGCCAGCGGGGCTTGCAGTGTGGCCACAGGAAGATTGTATGGATCCCGCCCCGGAGCTGAGCCAGAGCTGAGCAGAGGGCAGGCGCACGGAGCCCAGTAGGGTCCTGGCAGGCTGAAGGTCCATCTCCTCCTACCCTTCCTCTGAATCCTCACGTGACCTTTTATCATCTTAAATCCTGTCTCTTCTCTTCTGCATCTCTCTCCTATTTCCCTCCCTCCTCGTGAGAGAACAGAAATAAATCAGAGTGACATGATGCAAAAGGGCTGAGCTGTGGTGTCACCTACACCTGCAGACATAGGCCTAAGTCGTTGACCATCTTACCTATTAGTCTCGAAGTCAGCGGTTCTCAACCTGTGGGTCGCGACCCCTTTGGGGGTCAAATGACCCTTTCACAGGGGTCGCCTAAGACCATCAGAAAACACATATATAATTACATATTGTTTTTGTGATTAATCACGATGCTTTAATTATATTCAATTTGTAACAATGAAATTGGGGGGTCACCACAACATGAGGAACTGTATTAAAGGGTCGCGGCATTAGGAAGGTTGTTAACCACTGCTCTAAGTGGTTCTGATCTGTGAACAGAACATTTCACAGGGCTCTTCAAGGGTTTGAAAGAGATTGTATACATGTAAGAGCATAGACACACACACACTCTTTGTTTTATTGTGATAGGCTCACCAGGAAACAAAATTAAACCTTCCCCTTAGTTATCTTCACTCTCAACCTCCCCAGAAGGAGGCTTTAGATTCTGGAATTTTTGCCCCTGGAAGCAAGGAAAGGGTATTTGGGACTTTCAGACCTTCGATCTCCCAGCTGTTACATAAGATGGCCTTGGGCCGGGATCTGCTTTCTCTGTCTCCTTCCCTACCTGGTTGATTCCTACTAACACGTTAAGACTCTGTTCAAGGGTTACTTCTTCCTGGAAGCCATTCCTTTATCTTCCCAGAGGTACCTTCTGCACCCAGGGCCCCTGAGCTGACCTCTTCCTAGTCATGCCCTTAACCCCTAGGATACAGCCGCCATCATAATTGGGAGTTTCTGCTTTGTGGTCCCTTTCCGGACCTGTATCCCCGGGTCTATCAGGGCATCCGGCACAGCGTGGATGCCTGTGAAAGAATACCCTGAAGACAGTAACAGGCCAATAAAATGCACTGATTCAGACTAAAGTGTTAGTGACTTAAAACTGCCTTTTCCAGATGAATTTGCTTAAAGAAGGACCAAGGAAAAGGCAACAGAAAAATAAACTGCTAGTAGTAAAATTTCAAGAGGGTGTCCTTCCTAAGGCCCCCAAGATTAGACACAGATATTTTCCAGCCAAAAGGAACCTGCGAGATCGTTAGGTTTGGGTTGTTTTCCAACTGTGCTCCGTGGGTGCTTTGGGGTTCCTGGCAGGTGGGGAGGGAGTGGGGAGAAAAGATAAGGGTTGGGGATGTGGCTCCAGACCCCCCCCCCGACCCACCCCCCGCCCCAGTCAAGAAAGGAGGCTGGGCTGCTCTCTGATTTCCATGTTGGGCTTATGTGCAAGATTTTGCTTGAAGAAAGCGTTCTGCTGTGGGAGAAAGAAATTGGTCCAGCCCAACTCACCCATTTTATAGATGAGGACAATTGATGCCATTTGCCCAAAATAACACCGTGGGTGGCCGGATCTTTGCACTCTCCCACCAGTGCTCATGTGAGTACCCGCCTGCCTTGGTCTCCAAAGCACTCTGCTCTCAGCTGGCTGCCCCTTCCCGTCACCCTCCCTTAGAGGACGGGAGAGCCCATGTGGGGAAATCACTGGGTCAAGCGGTTCCCCTTCTAGATGGCAAAGCCAGGGCTCCATGCTGTAGCTTATCCTTGGTGGCCCCCAGGCTGATGCAAAGTGAGAGAAAACAGGACGGCCAGAGGGAACTTCAGAATTATAACAGCTCTTTCCTGAGACTGAGAAAGCAGCTCTGTGATCCCGCGCGCTCCTCCTGCCAAGACCGGCTGGAATCCTGTCATTCTCCCCGCAAGTGTTGAGGTTCTTCTGGGTCTTTACATCAAATTAAACGTTGCCGACTGAGCCAAAGAGGTAACACAAATAAAAGGCACAAAGGGTCCTGTCATGCTGGGGGATGTTTTCTTTATAAATCAGCCGGCAGAAGACAATAGTCCTTTAAGGCTCTACCACCAACTGGAACTGCAAATTACTGTAGGTGCCTCTGGAAGGCCCGAGACAAAACGCTCCGCGGGGAGAAAATAAACAAGAGCGATTTCATTTTATGTGGACTCTGCCTCTCAAACTGCCCTTCCCTACCAATAAGGTTTTTGTGCATTTCCCCCCCCCCCCCCCCCCCCGTTTTCCATTTACCTGCCTTATTGCTGCTGCGGGAAATGCAATCCTTTGAACTGAGCCTAAATTAGGGGGCAACTGAGTCACGCATGAAGAAAATAATAACAGAACAGCTAGGGCTGAATGGCCGGCACATGCCAGATACTCCTCCAACCGGTTTACATGGGAGAATGTACTAATCCACACGTGAACTCCATGGCACAGATACTGTCAATGTAATAGACATCGTCTCCCAGGGGAGGAGAGGAGACTAAGGCACAGAGAGGTTAAGCATCGTGCCCAAGGGCACACAGCTGTGATGGGCAGAGCTAGGCTTCAAATCCAGGGAGTCTGGGTCTAAAGCCACAGCTGTAAGACTGGCTAATTAGCCTCCGTGTTTAGGAAGACTACAGACCAAGGGCTCTCTGCTGGAACTCAGCAGAGCACACAAAGTAGCGAGACATCTGGGCATCAGGAACTTGGCTGTCCTGATTGAGAAAGGTGAGCAAACATTCCTTTGGGCAGGGACTTATTTATTCTAAATCACAACACAGAGCCCCTGGGGCAAGTCCGAGACTTAGAGTTGGGAGGATGACAGGGGCCCTGTCACCCAGCCCACTGCCACGTGAGAGCAAGGGGATGAGAGAGGGCAGGACTTCGCTCATCAGTAGACTAGCCCTGTTTCTCTACTCACGGGTCATTAACTTTGGGGAAATTGTGCAATTCTCTGTGTCTAGACTTTCTCGTTTGCAAAATGGGGAAACTGCTATTAATCTCAAAGGGCTGCCATGGGAACTAAGAAGACACATGTCAACACCGAGGCACCAGCAGCGAGGCGCTCAGAAAGCTTGGTGGCCTTTCCCTCCCCAGTCATGTGCCCAACACCCATCTCACACCACCCCGAACCAGCGTCATCACCTTCACCTTGAGTAGCCGCAGCTCATCATCATGGTACACTTTGTTCCACTGTCTCTCAGACTTGGCGGGGCTTCATAGAAAAGATACGGACTTTGAAATCGAACCAACGTAAATTTGAAACCTGGCTCTGCCATTGACGAGTGTGAGCCAGTGGCATTCTCTGGGGGAGCCTCCCTTTCCTAGTGACGGAAATGGAGATGCCAGTAATGCCTGTTTCTGGGGACCCTGCTGAGGGTGAAGGAGTGAGTTCCATGAATCTCCCCCCATCCCGGCCTTCATTAAACTAAAGGCTGCTTCCTAAAGCTCCTACTTATGCCCTGTATTCATTTGCTAGGGCTGTGACAGAGGACCACAGACTGGTGGCTTAAACCACAGAAGTTTATTGCCTCACAGTTCTGGAGGCTAGAAGTCCAAGGTCAGTTCCTTAAGAGAGTTTTGGGAGAGAATCTGTCCCATGCCTCCTTCCTAGTTTCTGGGTGGCCTCTGGCATTCCTTTAGATGGCCGCCTTCTCCCTGTGACTTCACAGCACCAGGCTGTCTAGCTCAGTGTGTGAATTTTCTTCTTTTATGAGGACACTGGTGATGCTGGATCTGGGCTCACCCTAACGACCTCATCTTAACTTGATCATCTTACCTTGATCCAAATAAGGCCATGTTTACAGGTAGTGGAAGTTAGGACTTGAATGCCTTTTGGGGGAAAACACAGTTCAGCCTGTACCATGCCCTATGGGACTATAACAATGCAGTCAACTTCCTGCTCCAAACCTCAGTACCTGGAGCACTGGGACTCAGTATCACGTCCCTTCTCCTGTCTGGAGAGCTCTGTCTTATTGGCCACAATTTCCAGATGGCTCAGGGCCTCTCCTCCGGGCAACCTCAACTTTGGTAGAATCCCTTTTAAACACCATTCCCAGACAAGAATGGGTTTCCCCACAGGCAGCATGTCCACATGGAACACCATGAATCCACCACTTTCCAAGAAAGAGAAACTCCCACTCAATTATCACAGCCCGTCAAGCTGGTTTCCCTGGCCTGTCTGTGCAAGTGACTTTTTGAACCTGGGTGAAAGAGTTTGTATTTGAAACTGATTGGTGAGAATCTAATGGTTCCAAATAGTTTTGAATCTGGATTCTTTCATGTTATATCCCCCCCCCCCCTTATTCAATATTGTTTCATCAGCATGCTGCCCTTATCCTTCTAAGTCATCAGTAAGAATACTGAGAGCCTGCATTCTTAAAGAGGGTGACATCATCCCCAAAGGGTCAAAAAACAACAACACCTTACTCTTTACATATAAAGCATAGACATGCATATAATGTGTAAACAGGTATATACTATATCATCTGTGGTGTTAAAGTTTCATAAGAGGGACAAGTATTTGGGCAAAAGTGTCTAATAAGGCTCCTTAAAGAGACAACAATAAAAAAGATGGTTGAGAAACACTGGTCTAGTGCATAAGGCTCAGTGCAAAACATCACGTGAGTCCCCTGGACTTCTCCCCAGAGCGGCCAACACCTGTCAGTATGACTAACCGCGTGCGCCAGAGCCCTCCCCCTGGACCTGGGCCGGCTGGCCTTTCCAGAGAGGCAGGAATCCATAAAGGTGTTGATATACTCTAATACATTGCATGGCAATACTTCCAACAACTAACAAAGAGAGCACATGGATTAATAAGTCACTCAGATCTAAATGGTCATTAAGTCATTCATCCCTCCATTCAATTGTTTATTCGCTCAACAAATATCCGAGCGCCTACAATATGACGCACAATGGTCTAGGAGCTGGGGATACAACAATAAACAAAATAGATAAATCTCATTCCTAGAGATTACAATCTAAAGTGGGCTGGGGTGAGGGGAAGACAGACAATAGACAAAAAATAATAATTAAACTATGGAGTATGTCAGATGGAGACGAAGTGGCAGGCAGGGAAAAGCTTCATCAAGCTCTCATCTGAGGGGCTTCTTAGGGTAATGCAACTATTCTTAGGAAACTGCAAGGGTGGATACATGTCATACCGCATGTGTCAAAACCCATAGCAGTGCACAGCACAACGAGTGAACTTTAAAATATGAATTATAGTTGATAATGTACCAGTATGGCTCATTAGCTGTAACAAATGTACTGCACTACTGCAAAATGTTAATAGTAGGGGCCAGTGTTGGGGTGGAGGTGGGGTGGGTATATTGAACCCTATGTACTTACTATCTGCTCAGTACATCTGTAAATTTTATAGTGTACTAACTAACGTCTGCTAACTGTTTTAAGCCATGGCCTGATCCCACGCAAAAATACAGAGAAAAGGAAGAGGGTTGGAACTGGAAAGTTGGCAAGAAGAAAGAGTTGAGAGGAATGTGCCTCTGAGCAAAGTTGACTCTGGTCAGGTGGAAATGAATCCATGTGTCGATAGAATCAGGGGGAAAGGGAATGAGTAGGAAGAAGCAGGAAGGCATCATCCCAAGAGATGCCATGGACCAAGGAGAGCTGGGGAGCTCAAAGAGGCCGCCCAGCAATTGTGAAAGAGCTTTAATCACAAATAGAAAGGCCACAACCGTACCAGGAGGGGAAGGGCAGGAAGTCACGTTATGATCAATTTTACAGGGAAGTTCAGGCTGAAACAAGGCAGATGGGAATCACTGCACACAGCAGAATTTAGGAATTAGGACTTGGGAGGAAATTATCTGCAAGTTTTAATACTCTTCTCTTAGACACAATTTCCAGAATACAACTAATTAGAATCAGTTTTATGAGTTTTCCCAGCTACACTGAAGTATGAGAAATAATAATGAAGAAAAGGAACACTTTATTAGAGCCAGATTAATTCATCACAGCAATCCAAACAGTTGATGTAAGTGTCTCCTGTGAGGACTTTAAAAGCCACAAGTTGGCAATGCATAAGCTTGTGAGGAAAGGAATATACCTAGTTGGTAAGCTGGCAGCAAGGGTGACCTCATCAGCCCGTGAGCTACACAATAAACTGAGTCTCATAGGTACAATGTTGAGTGAAAGAATCCAGATGCAAAAAATCAAAAAGCACAAACTAAAGGATTCCATTTACACAAAGTAAAGAACCAGCAAATTTGATGATGATGGAGGTCAGAAGAGGTTACTTTGAGATATTGACTAGGAAAAGCATAAGAGAACTTTTAGGGACCTAGAAATCGTCTATATATGATCTGGGTGGTGGTGACTTGTACAAATGAACTATGTAAAATAAGATAAAAAGTAAAGTATAAAAATTAACCGAATCATGACCTTGAGATTTTTGCTTCATTTTACTTTAAGCCGTACTTCCACTTGTAAAAGTAAGCAAAATGAAAACGAGGCCTGGCCTTGCCCAGAGTGTATCCTCTGGATGGACAGCAACAATGGCCAGAGGGAGGGGGGTTAGGAATGGATGGGGAGGGGTCTTGGCAGCTGCGTGGCTACAAGTCTCAGTCCCATGGAATTGGAAGCCACCCTCCCACCTCCACCCCTAATCCACAGTCAGTTCCCTTGTTTTACTAACAGAATTGGGAATTACCACTATTTCTGTTTGCTTACTGGTTTACTGTCTATGGTGGCATCTATCAGTGATCCAAGCTCAGCACATGCCTGGCTCACAATAAGCCCGAATTAGTACTTCTTGGATGGATGCATAAACGAATGAAGTTGTGAAGGAAGGCAAGTCTGATACTGTGCTAGAAAACTAGGAACACATAGATTAATAAAAACACATCTCTCTCCCACAGGTGATCAATTATGGCTGCTTCTACTTTTAAAAGGTCCTTAGAAACACTCCCCTCTGCCTGACCCTCGTCTTCTTCCTGTCTTTGGGCTCTCCCACCTCCACCCCCAACACACACACACACACACACACACACACAGCCTCTGCTTTGCCAACTGACTTACTGGAAACTAATTTTGATCCTCCTGCCCCACGGCTCCAAACCTTCCTCATCTCCGCTCTCCCGTCTGACCTGCTCCGAATGCCACAGGCTGACACCCAGCTACCTGGCACTGCTCACCTCCCAGGTCTGAGCAGCTCCCTCTTAATCTTGTCTTCAAGCCTCTCCATTGTTCTCCAGCCTCTCTCACAACACTCAGCCCTCATACCACCCTCTTGTCCTCCTGAATCTTTATCCTCTTTTCAGCCCCCCAATATCCTTGGTGATTCCTCCCTGACCAAGGAGTCTAACCCTGAGGGCTGGAATCATTGGAGCGAGGCTGAAACCAGGGGGTGGGGGTTGGGGGGCTCCTCTCAATTGGTTGCATTAACTTTTATTGTTTTCTCCTGACTTTCCTTAAAATATACATGCACATTTAGATTATTGGGGGGGGGGGGGGGCAGGAAGGAAGGAAGCAAGGAAGGAAGGAAAGAAGGAAGGGAGGAAGGAAGGAAGGGAGGAAGGAAGAAGAAAGGAAAAAAGGGAAGAAGGAAGGAAGGAAGGGAGGGAGAAAGGAAGGAAGAGAGGGAGGGAGGAAGGGAGGGAGGGAGGGAGGAAGGGAGGAAAGGAAGGAGGGAGGGAGGAAGGGAAGGAGGGAGGGAGAGAAGGAGGGAGGGAGGGAGGAAGGGAGGAAGGGAGGAAGGGAGGAAGGGAGGGAGGGAGGAAGGATTGCTTACTGAACATCTTGTCTTGTAAACTGTCTTGTCTCTGAAATGTAAACATGGTCAGTGTTTGACTTGAGGGCAGAGGTGTGTATAGCTGATGTGCATCCAGCCAGACCTTTGGAACTCACGCCATTAAAAACTACATCTAGATGGAAAGTCCTGCATGAAAATGTGTTTTCATGCAGAATTCTGTCCCTGCTCTTGCCTGACCTTCGGGCTCTCCAGCCCCAGATCCACCATGAATGTTATTGTCCCTTAACCTTCTCACACCAAGGAGTTCTTCCCAGCACCCTCTGTGGAAGCTCAGGAGTGCCCCTCCCCCTCCCAATGCAGGTCAAATCCCGTGACCTGATATCCAGAACACGACATTATCTAGATTCAGGACGCACCAGTGTGCGAGCCACGGGCCACATGTGGCCACTGAGCACATGGGCTGGTGAATCTGTGGGAGGGAGGGACAGTCACACTAGAGTGAGAAACACTGTTTTCCCATTGAACACGGCAACTTTATTGTTTTGGAAAAACTACATTTTATTTTAATATCACATAGATGTTATTGTAGTGTGCACGTAGGGTGCAAATGGCAGGTTTCAGGTGTTACATAACACGTCAATGAGTTGCTTCAGTTTAAATGTTTCCTTTTTCTATGCACTTATGTAACACTGTCACGTGTTTATTTGAATATTATCTGCAGACACTAAGAGGTACAGAGAGACCTGTGTAAATCATAATTGGTAATTAAATTGAAATACTGTACTTGTTTTAATTATACTATAAATTAAATTTTCTAGTTAATAAAGGTATGGACACATTGAAAATTTTTAATGGAGCTAAACTACTGATGCAGAATCAAGTAGAGATGCAGAAGCTAGTACTATGATCAGCAGAGCAAATCAAGAGAAGATAAAAGTAATTGCAATTTGCCTTAGTAGATTGTTGTGTAAAATATTTTTTTTAAGATGATGAAGTGGGCAACATTAAGAGGTATTTCCAGCAAATGCATAGTGGATTTGATAAGCAGTTCCCTTTCAATAGTCAAAAAATAATCCATGAAATTAGTTGCCTGACAAACAGAATTAAATATTTTTAAAAAACTTTTAATTATTGAAAAATATTTTTAAATAAATGTAAATAGGATCTACACTTATAAAGTCAGCCAGCTATAAAAGAGCTTGGATTCTTGCACAAAGGAAAAACCCTTTGAGTTAAAGAAATGGGAAGTAATGAAAATATTTCAAAACTCTGAGGAAAAGGCTAGAAAAGTGATTTTATAAAAAGTGAATACTCTTCAATTGCCACCAAGTAATTGCTCATAAAATACAAGACTTTGCTAACAACAGCAAAGAGTAATGATAAGCCTGAAAATCACCAATGCTTTCCTTGGCTTCAGATGAGTCATGAGACATAATAGTCACTGCCCTGCCCAAATAACACTTTGGACACATTTTGTCTCAAAGGACTTCCTATTTACAAAGAGATGTCAATTCACAGCCTAAAACAAAATCGAATGCATGGCAAAGACATTTAAAAATCTTTTCTGTCTGTCAGTGAAGAGCACCAGCTAGACACGAAAAACTAGTTTCTAGCACCACAGGTGGTAGTTCTGCTTATGCTAAATCAAAAATTTGAATTTATAGAAAGTTTCAAGTAAACTGATATTTCCTTTATTTTTATAAATATATTTTTTATTGATTTCAGAGAGGAAGGGAGAGGAAGAGAGAGATAGAAACAACAATGATGAGAGAGAGTCACTGATTGGCTGCCTCCTGTCTGCCCCCTCCTGGGGATTGAGCCCACAACCCAGGCATGTGCCCTGACCAGGAATCGAACCGTAACCTCATGGTTCATAGGTCTACCCTCAACCACTGAGCCACGCAGGCCAGGCTGATACTGCCTTTATTGTTTATTCATATATGATATATGCTGAAAACATGCATGCTTAGTTTTCTACAGCAGACTCTATGGAAAGCCTTATGGGTAGCATTGTTAAAGTTGTTCATGATATACGCTTAAATACTATGAATCATCTCCATAGAAGATAATGAAGGGCATGACCTTGTGTCCTTGGCCTGCTCCTTGAATCAAGGACGAGTTTTACAAAGATCTACTGTATGTTTAACTCAATTCGAGATTTTCTTGAAATAGCCCTACCTGGTTTGGCTCAGTGGATAGAGAGACAGCCTGCAGACTGAAGGGTCCCAGGTTCGAATCCGGTCAAGGGCACATGCCCCATTGTAGGGCATGCAGGAGGCAGCTGATCAGTGATTCTCTTTCATCATTGATGTTTCTATCTCTCGTCGCTCCCCCTCCCTTCCTCTCTGGAACCAATAAAAAATATATATTACAAAAATAAAAGATTTTCTTGAAACAAAGGGAATGCTTACTGAATATTCAATAATCAAAGACAGAAAATGGCAGTGTGATATGTTTTGTCATCAAAATCATATTGCATATGAATGAGCTAAATTTGAAATTACAAGTAAGAAAATTACTTGTGAAATCGCTAGATAGGTATGAGAATTTATGTTGACACTGATACTTTTATAATACAAATCAACAATAATGATTACACATCTTTTTCTAAGATGACTCAATATTCAAATTACTTTCATCATAATTGATAGGTGTTATGTAAATTGCTTCAAGACTAAAAAAACAGCCCAAGACATTTCATTGTCATTGATCAACTTTGAGTTGCCTTTCAGTTTATACAACCCAACAGTTGGTGAATTTACCTAACTGCACAGATGTAGTTTTGAAACTGATATGCTTTTGCTCCAAAGTCAAATAAATTCTTCTGGAAAAGACAAACAAACTGTGTCAAGATGTATGCAAATATTAAAGAAAAAAATCGGGGGTACTATTTTTGGTTAGTTAAAAACTTTCAAGTATGTTTGGAACATAATAGGTATGTGAAACTACTTTTTCAACTATAAAATACATGAAAAGTAATACAGAGGAAGTGTAGCCAACAAAAATTTTGTGTTTGAATCAAGATGCACTGTAAGGAAAAACTAAACACTGAATTTCCAAGACTTAGTCTAAAAAAGTAGATAAAACATCTCATTGGTAATTATTTATATTAATCGCATGTTGAACTAATATGTTAGATATGTTAGGCTAAATAAAATATTAAAGTTAATTTCACCAATTTCCTTTTGCTTTGTAAAAATGTGGATACTGGAAATTTTGAAGCTATACATGCGGCTCACATGATATTTCTATTGGCTAACTCTGACCTGGAGTATAATTGCCATGATAATAGGACAAAGGTGATATGAGCTTTGCCTTGTTTATTGTTGTATTCCCAGAGCCTAAAACCGATCCTGGGAATCAATCTAACCATAAGGAAATATTTCACCAGGGCCTGTAGCAGGAAACACATTGAAAGGAAACAAGTTCCAGAGGCAAATTGAAACTCTCCAGTTATTTCAAGCAGAAAGGGATTCGATCTGGGCTATTGAGAATGTATGAAAATCCTGGCGAGAGCTAGAGCAGCAGGTTCTAGACCAAGCTCCCAGGAATGGTGCCCAAGACAGCACTGAGAACCATCCTGACAAGGGAGCTGCCACCATCACAAGGGCAGAACTGAGGAAGCCACTCCCAGAGCTGCTGGCTCCAGAAACATACCTCTTCAAGCTTCACGTGTTAGATTCAGAGCCACGCCACACCCAAGAGACGTCATTTAGCGAAACATAAATGGCCTGCACCCTGCCTCTTGACTCCTGAAGCTGGCCCCTGGATGCTAGAACACATTGCAGAAAAACAGCAATGCTATACTATGCACAACACCAGCAGATGCCTTCCATGCTCATGCAAGGACACTTCATCTATGAGCTCTAAGTCACACCCAAAACCCGCTACCAAGAAATCTTTCCTATCTCCCCACTCTTCTTACCAGGTAAATGCCTTCAAATTAAACATCCCTGCCTCCAGGAAGCACTCCCTGACTTCCCCAACCTAATATTAAGTTAGCTTTCCATACACACTCTATGCATTCTTGGCTCACTTCATTAAATTTATTTTAAGTGTTTATTATCTCTCTTCCTGGTGGATCATTAGCTCCACAGCCAGAGCTCTGTCTGCATATCCACCATTATTTTCTCCCCACCTAGTGGTAGATGCTAAATTCACATACAGTCAGGGAATGAATGAACACAGCGAGCAAAGCCTCAGGGGTGGGGTTTGAAGTCCTCCTTCCCCATGCCATGAACCTTCTCATAGCACATCCATGTGCCCCCACCGATGTCCGGCACCTGCCAGAGTAAGACCGGGGTTGGCACACGCTTCACCAGGAGGCACATTTGCTCTTTCGAGGAGGATGGCCTGGGGCTGTTTCTAAGAAGGGCAAGGGACTGTTGTCTGCACAGTGACTTTCAAGAAAATGCCCTGGGGAGTGCTCTCTCCCTTCCAGGAGTGTGGCTGCTGGGCATTTCCCTTTTCCCTCTTCTCCCCACAGGCGGTACCTTTGCCTTTCTCTCTCCTAAGCTCCAGGGCCCTTCTTTTGCCTCTAGGCCAGTGGTTCTCAACCTTCCTAATGCCGAGACCCTTTAATACAGTTCCTCATGTTGTGGTGACCCCCAACCATAAAATTATTTTCGTTGCTACTTCATAACTGTAATTTTGCTACTGTTATGAATCCTAATGTAAATATCTGATATGCAGGATGTATTTTCATTGTTACAAATTGAACATAATTAAAGCATAGTGATGAATCACAAAAACAATATGTAATTATATATGTGTTTTCCAATGGTCTTCGGTGACCCCTGTAAAAGAGTCCTTCGACCCCCAAAGGGGTCGCGACCCACAGGTTGAGAACCGCTGCTCTAGAACATGTCCCCTTAGCCCATTTCTTCTATAGCTCACTTTTACTATCTCTGTAACTTTCTAAGTAAACTGTCTCTTATAATTTGAAGAAGAAAAAGAAAAGGGAGAAAGAAAAATGCCATGAGCCATGGAGTGTCCCAAGCCTGGGCTGAGACAGAGACCAGAGGTTATGCTGGGCACCACACAAAACACACCCAGCCATGTCCCTGTCATTGAGAAAGACTGGGGGCACTTAAGTGAGGGGCCTGGGAGAGGAATGGGGCCATGCAAGCAAGGACACTCACACAGGAGCACTCTCCCTGCTTATGAAATGCCTTCCCACGCAGTGGCTCATTCATCTTTACCAGCCTTCCCCCATTTTATAGGGAGGAAACCAGAGCATAGCAAGATTAGCACTTTTCCCAAGGACAAGTGTCAAATCCACATCTTGAGCCCAAGGAACATGGTGCTGTGTTTACAACACATGCTGTAGGACCAGGCAGGGCCAAGTCTGAAGTCATCTTTTGCTACACACCAGCTGGTGTCCTGGGGCAAGTCACTCTCTGAGGCTCCATCCTATATAATAAAAGCCTAATATGCAAATTGTCCCCTCAGACAGTCCTTTGACTGGGAATTCAACTGGGAGACCGGGAGTTCAACCGCTCGCTATGACATGCGCTGACCACCAGGGGGTGGCGTGAAACATGGAGGGCGTCAGTGACACGGTGCTGGCAGCAGGCAGCAGTGGAGGCGCTGCCAGCCCCAATGGGCCCCGACGAGAGCGGGACCATGGCGGTATGGTGGAGCAGGTGAGGGGGTGGTACCAGTCCACAGCGGGGTGCCAGGTGGGGCTGCAGGGCTGCGAGCCTGGGGGCGTGAGCTGGGGCCCAATCCTTGCAGGCCACCCTGAGGGACCCCCCCCCATGCACGAATTCATGCACCGGGCCTCTAATTTGCTCATAAACGTGAAGATGATACCAGCTCACTCACAGGGTTGTTGTGGAAATGAAATGAAATGCTCACACAAAGAACTTTCAGCGCCAGAGTAAGGATTCAGTAATTAGTACCCATTTATTATCACTATTCCAAGTTAAAGACTTTTCCTATTATCTCAGATTGCCTTTTAATTGCACAAATCTTATTGTGATATTAATAATTTTCTTTCAAATACTTCAGCAAAGCCATTGTGATATGAATGAGGCATTCACAGGGGCATCTTTTTGGCTAGGTTAGGCAGACACACTCCAGGCCTGGTGAGCTATCCGCTAAACCCTGAAGACCCCACTCAGAGGACAGTACCATAGCACCTCCTCTATTTTCATGTCTAATCGTGGCACCCAGAGGCTTTGCGAATCCTGGATGAATGTTAGAAATGAGTTTTTAGCAGGATACTTAGTGACTTGTTCGTCACGAAATGGATGTACCAAAAGGTTTCCCTCGATAAAATGAGTGGTATTCAATCTATACAGCATATGAAACTCAACATAAATTATCTTAGAGACACTTTATGCCCTTGATCCTTCTTAATATCAATCAATTCAGAGAAATACCAATTTGATTTAGCTCCAATTCAGAGACTATTTTGGAATCCCAGGTTTCAATCATTTCAGAATATCTACCTAAACTTCTTTCAGCTTCTTTGGGGTGTTTTAATAGGTGAAAACAGTTTGGCCTTGTTTAGCATTCTATAGAAATATAGTTCTGTCCACATTCAATATTACTGATTTGGTTTTAATTTTGACTTTTTTGTTTTGTTTGTAAGTAGACTTGGTCTTATAGCCTTGCTCTGGGGGACTTTTTCCAGGCAAGAAAAAGGGGTTCCAAAGATAGGCTAATCACCCCAGGCCATCTTCTAAGTATAAAAACTTAAAGGAATGGTCATCTTGAAAGTGTCCATCAGTTTGGGCCAAATACATGAAGTCAACAGTAACCGCACTTCATGCTTGTTGGAGTCTCCATAATCCAAGACTGGCAGAACTTCCTGTTGGTTACCTGCCCTCCCCAGACACCATGAGCCATGGAGTGTCCCAAGCCTGGGCTGAAGACCAGCCAAGGGAAGACAGAGATCAGAGGTTTTGCTGGGCACCACACAAAACACCACCAGCACCTACAGGAGGGAAATACCATCTGCCCAGCAGTCTGCTTTATAGACTGGCCAAGAGAAGCTCAGGGGAGTTGGTGGCTGGTGTGAGGGAGTCGGCACCACACAGGGTTTGGGGATTGGTGCGTTGTTCTGGCCCTGGAAGAGTATGCTGAGCGGAAGTGAGATAAATTCCCCAACAAGGACTGCACCTGGAAGGAAAGTCCACAGTCTAACACTCTCATCCTGTGTGGCAAGCCCTCAAATCACCTCCTCATCGTACAGTGGGTTAGACAACATCCTGCTTCTGCCTTCTTACAGCTTCAGCTCAAAGAGGAACTGTCTCAGACACCTGAGGCAGGTTGTTGGTTGTATGTGTAGATGGATTCGCATGATTTTGGTGGGTGACAACCTGACGTGCCTTTCGACTCATTTCAGGGACACTTTTCTCTGGCGGGTGGGCCAGGCATGGAAAAGGGCATCTGTCTGAGGAGTCAAGCAGGGCCGCCAGCTGCAAAGCCTTCAGGCCCAAAGCATCTGGACCTGGTTGCAGCAGCTGGGCTGCTCCAGACACAGGGTGGTTCCTTGTCAGTGAGGCCCACCCAGGGCCCTCTGCAGGGAAGTAAGTGGGAGGCGGCCCCAAGCCATCTGGGAGCCTGGGAGGTCAGGGAGAGGACAGAAAGGGACTCTGCTCAGGTCTCACCCCAAGCCTACAGTAGCTCACGGGTTGTGAATCTCAACCGTTCAAGGGAGGGAAGGAGCGGGATAAGGGATGGGGAAGATGTCGAGTTTTTTCTGAAGGATGTTCTAAGCTCTTGTGCCCAGTCCCATGAGGATTAGGTAAGCTTTGGTTGCCTCCCATGTGTTCAGGGCATTGAGCTCTTGCCTGGATAGGGCAGATTCCAAAGGCAAAGGGAGATAAGTCAATAAGTTAATAGAAACCAGCCAGGCTATCACTGCCACCTCTTCTTCCCTCCATCATATAAACCACCATCCCAAGAGGCACTGCCCAGTCACAGGCGTGCAGGCCTTAGCGTCAGCCAGGCCTGAGCCCAAATCCCACGGTGCCACTTGCTGGCTGCATGAACTTGGGCACTTAGCCTTTCTGAGCCTTAGTTTCCTCATCTATAAAATGGGAATAATACTAGCACTAATCTTTCAGAGCTTATTATAGGATCAAAGTGCCTCCCAATCCCCTAGCACAGTGCCTGGCACATAAGAAGGGCTCCATCAATGATGTGGCTTTACTAAGTAACTAGTCTAATGAGGAGCTCCCCCAGCACCGGTGACTAATGTAACTAGATGATTTGACCATGTGATTTAATTAACCGGAGGCAAAATGGCTCTTCTTGAAATACTGACCTTGGAACCACCTCTCAGGCTCTGCTGGAATGCAGCCTGTGGGGATTTCTGGGACTATTGCTTGTTCCTAAAGGGACCTCTGCAGTAGACAATGTGTTGAGAAGCCTAAACTCGAGGTGTGGAGGGCAAAGGGAGAATAGTTGTCTTAAATTATTCAATTATGTAGATTAGGCATTACATTTAATCCATGGGCTCCAAAGAGGGAATTAATTGGAATGATAATCCAAATTCAGGATGAAGTTACCTCTGGGTTGGGGGGTGAAGGGAGATCCATTCAGAGCAAGGCACCAGGGACTTCGCTGCCCTGAGAAAACTTGACTTCTTAAGCTGAGTGAAATGTACATCAGTGCACACTGTCTTATAGGTCAGAGCTCCTTCATCATAAAATTTCAAAGCTCCCATAGACAGGGCAAGCAGCCAGGTTTGGAATCCACCAGATGGTTTGTAGGGTCTTTTCAACTCTCACATGATCCGACCTAAAGCAGCTGGAATTGGGGCCATTCCTATCGTTCCACTGAGCGCCTTGTCAGTAACCAGACCCAGCTCCCACCAGGTGTCCTAGTCACGCTGTTCAGGCAGTGCCCACCTTCCCTGGGCAGAGTCAAAGGTTTAGCTGTTGCCCTAGACGTGCCAGACCTTCCGCCAGCCAGTCCCCATGACGCCAGCAATTTCAGCAGCTCCAGGACTGCTGGAGCCTCCAAGGGATCCTAGGGACTCCGGCTTGGCCCCAGGTCAAGAAGAGCAGCTGCCGGCAGCCGGGGCCTACGGCATCATGCACGTCCTACAAACCTGTCTTTAGGTAGTTCTGCTTTAATCAGCTGTTATCACACTTGATTAGAGTGATGGCTGCTTTCAAAACACAGTGTCCCCACTATCTCCCTGGCTTTAAGCTGGGTGGGAGCTGGCGAATGCAAAGCAAGGAGCAAAGTAAGTGGATCCTGAGTAATGAGCAGGCAGGCCCGGCCAGGAGACCAAGATCACGCCGGCCCCAAGTTCAGCCTGACCTGATTACTGTTTACAAGCCACGAAGCCACAGGCTTGTGTAGAAATGAGAGTGCACGTAACCCAGGTGTGGGGAGACCCACCGAAGTCCTCCAGGCCTTACAAGGTACCTCAGAGTCAGAATACTGAGGGACATGGCATGCTCCTGTCACTGCCCAGCCAGCAGCCTCCAAAGTGGGGGTGAAGACTGAAGAACCCCAGGTTCACAAGATAACCCATGAGTGTTAAGGAAAATACAAGACCTCCTATTGTTATTTATATTACAATATTAAAATTTCTTTATATTTTATAATATACACTAGAGGCCCAGTGCATGAAAATTCATGCACTCGGGGAGGTCCCTCAGCCTGGCCTGTGCCCTCTCTCAGTCCAGGAGCCCTCAGGGGATGTCCTCCTATGGGGAACGGGCCTAAGCCGGCAGGTGGACATCCTTAACACTGCCGAGGAGGCGGGAGAGGCTCCCACCACCACCACTGCACACACAGCCATCAGCCCAGCTTGTGGCTGAGCAGAACATCTGCCCCCTGGTGGTCAGTGCACATCATAGCAATTGGTCGTTCCTCCTTTAGGGTCAATATGCATATTACCCTTTTATTATATAGGATATTTGATTGCACAGTAGTCATAATAATGGATTACATTACTGAGCTGTCATTCTATGCCAGGCACTATCCAAAGAGCTTACATGTATCAATTCATTTAACCTCTACAACAACCCTATGAGTAGCTATTATTATTTCCATTTTACAGGCTCAGACAAGTGAGCTCTCCAATGTCGCACGGCTGGGTTAGTAAAACCCTCACTCCGCTCTCTCTCGAGGAGGCTTAGTAACAAGTGCTCAGAACCTTGGAATATTTCATTGTTGTCTTCTAGCCACTGGAGTTGCCATGAAGAAGCCTGGTGCCAATCTGATACTTGCTTACCTATAGGAAGGTAGCATTTCACCCTTGAAGCTTTAAAAATTCTCTCCTACTCTTTGGAATTTTGAAGTTTCACCAAGATAAAATCCATGTGAGTTTTTAAAACTGTAAGTTCTTCAATTCCCCACACTGTTGCCCTCCATTCTTTTTGCTTTAAGATATAAATTCCTCCTAAAAGAAGGTAGTCTGCCCTTATGGATGCAAAGAGAAGATTAATCTATGTTCTAGCCAGTTCCTTGCCACCAGCAGGGTACCTGGCACTTAGCAAACATGAATACATGTTTGAAGAATTAATAAATGGACTGGATATCCTAAAGCATTCTCTGACTATTAAAAAAGAAAACTTTAAAATAATAGATAAAAATTTTAAAGTATTTCAAAATACATGACTGAGATGGAAAGAAAGTAAGGAAGATACCCAGGAGCCAAAAATGAGATGGGAGCCAGAATCCAAATAAGCCAGCAAGAGCTGGAAGTAGGGGCATCTTCTGCAGCCCTGTGACCTAGAGCTTTATCTGGTGTCCTGAGGGAGAGGAGGCAAGACTGCCTTGAATTCCAATGGCCCTCTACAAATTCCCTTTGTCTTAGTGCTGCCTTATCTCTTCCTAATAATGAGTGACTTTTACTTAGCACTTCACTAGGTATGAAACCTTATGCTGCTCATCCTGATACACACCATCTAGCTAAGCTTTAAACAGCCCTATGAGGGAAAGGTCATGTCCCCATTTTACAGATAAGGAAGTTAAGGCTTATTTTGCTTGATGTCAGAGAATACATCTGACTGATGTATAACCAGTCCAGGGGAGAGTCAAGACGTGTAAGTTTGGGTTGAAGTTGTAATCTAGTCCAAACTCACTTGGAATCAAAGGCAATAAGATTTAATCCCAAAATACAAAAAAAATTCTTTATTTAAAAAAGGAGAGGAACTAGAAAAGAACAGTAGAGAACCAAGAAAAGTAAACAATAGACTACCAGACATGACTTCCATTTCTGAATAAATGGACTAGACTGTACAAGACCAATCTTCCAACAAAGAATAAGACAAGCCAAATAAATTATTTTAAATATTTTTAGTTGATTGTTAGAGAGAAAGGAAGGGAAAGAGATAGATAGAAACATCGATGAAAGAGGAACATCATTGATCATCTGCCTCCTGCACACCCCCTACTGAGGATCAAGCCCACCAACCAAGCATGTGCCCTGATTGGGAATAGAACCAGTGACCTCTTGCGTCCTGGGTCAATGCTCAATTGCTGAGCCACACCAGCGAGGCCAAATAAATTTTTTTAAAATATTCTTTTATTGATTTCAGAGAGGAAGGGAGAGGGAGAGAGAGACAAAAACATCAATGATGAGAAGGAATCATTGATCGGCTGCCTCCTACACATACCCCTACTGGAGATCAAGTCCACAACCTAGGCACAAGCCCTGACCAGGAATCAAACCATGACCTCCTGGTTCAGAGGTCAACATTCAACCACTGAGCCACACTGATCAGGCACAAATAAAATTTAAAAAAGAAACCATCTGCTTGAAACATTAGAAGGATATTGAGGAACTAGGACTTGATGGGTAACACTACTGGGAAAAGGGCACTGTGGAAAGGTGAGTTGGCATTCCGCAGTATTTTTTCCCCTCAGCATATTTATCAATTCTAATTATAGGGAAGGAGGCAAAAAATCCAGGTCTCACCAATCAGAGGACTTCTGTTAAGAGGCAAAGAAAGTTGCAACTCTTTTGACAGCCTGTAGGACTAGAGAGATAAAATTAGAGGCTTCGAAGCCAGAACCCCAGTGAGAAGGAAGGAGCAGAGAACTGAGCCGAACACTACCAGCTTTCCCAGAAGACATCAGCCACATTCTGAAGCTCTCTGATGTAGAGGCTAAGAAAACCAATAGAAAGTCCCAGAAACTAAAAGCATGGTTTTGGTTCAACAATAAAAAAAAATAAGATAAATAAATAAATTGAGGGTTTTGGCAGTCTCACAGTGGTCAGGATGCAAGTATGAGAGTTCAAGACCTAATAAAAGAGAAGATCCCCAGCAAATACCTTAGATTCACAATTGGTACACATGGAAAAATGAACCCTAAAAGTGGGGGAAATAGAGTGAAGCAGAGGTTTGTCAAAACTGCAACCAGCCTAAAAATTGGTTGTCTGTCTTAAAATGATCAATCCCCACTCTCCCTGAATAGCTAAGGAAAAGATACCTCCCTCTAGAAGATAACATCATTTAGTCTCAGCATTTTTTTCATACACAGTGTTCATCATTCACTTAAAAATTACCAGGCAAACTAAGACACAAGTCAAAATAACCAAAAACCAAGAGGAGAAAAAGGAGAGTAGAAAAAGACCTATAGATGACTCAAATGGTAGAGGTTTTTTAAAGAGCTAATGTTTTACTTTTCAATAGGAAAAAAAAACAGTGCACTAAACAGGTGAAGGATAATATCACCAGGTAAGCAGAATCTGTAAAAAAATTAAATCAGAACCAATATGGCGGCATAGGTAAACACCAGAAATTGCTGCCTACCACAACAAATTCAAAAATACAACTAAAAGACAAAACAGACATCATCCAGAACCACAGGAAGGCTGGCTGAGTGGAAATTTACAACTAGAAGAAAAGAGAAAAGCACACTGAGACTCAGAGGAGGTGCAGAAGTGCAGAGGTACAGAGGCGCACGCGACAAGGGCTGGCGACAGAGGACGCGGCTGTCTTTTTGAATCAGGAGGGAGACACAAGCCCCTGGCTGCTCTGAACTCCAGTTCCGGGTGAGTCTCTGGGGACCTAGACTCATACGGGGAGAAACTGGACTATCTGGCAGCCGGCAGAACTCAAGGGAGGCTTTCTCTCAAAGGTGCTTGCAGCAATTACCCAGACACTGAGATTCGGGGCCCCTTAGGGCAGGGCTGAGGATCAGCCATAGCTGCTTGCTCTGTCCTGTTGATCCCCTGAGATCCCGCCCCACCCAAGCTGCAGCAGAGGCTTTTGCATATGAATGCCCTGGCCCTTTGCAATCTGAAAATTACCTAACAAACTGCAGCTGGGCCAGACAGACCAAGAACTTCCAAGAGAAGGCCCAAGGCCCCACAGCAGCTTGCATTGCTTCACAGCTGGGCCTCATTTGGGCACCTCCAAACCCCAAACAAGGAAGGGGAATCTGCAGATCTCTTCATAGCTCCTGCTGGGTAGCCTCAGGCAGAGGCTAAATTAGCACCTCTTTAGAGATCCAAGAGCCAGTGTACCCAGTGGTCAGAGTGGGACCATCCAGATTACAACTCCTCATATCCATAAGGGACACACTCAGGGGGCAGACTCAGTGAGCACCAAAGCCCCACTGAAGCAAGTCTTGCCCCAGAAGGGTGTCTTCAGCACAGAAGTTCTCCCACTGTAGACACAGCTGATTCTCACAGCCAATTGGCCTGGAGGTCAATTCCTCTCAGTGATACCTATAACAATCAAGGCTTAACTACAACAAGACTGTGCACAAAGCTCACAAAGGGGTGCACCAAGAGTGTCCACCTCAGGTAATTGGGGAGGCTGAGCCACTGGGCCCTATAGGACACCTAGCACACAAAGCCACTCTACCAACACAGGGAAACATAAAAAATGCGGAGACAAAGAAACAGGACAGAAATGGAGGAAAGCAAACTACTGGATATAGAGTTCAAAACCACACTTTTAAGGTTTTTCAAGAACTTTCTAGAAACTGCTGATAAATGTAGTGAGACCCTCAAGAAATCTAGTGAGACCCTCTAGATTATGATAAAGAACCAACTAGAAATTAAGCATACACTGACTGAAATAAAGGATATTATGCAGAGTTCCAATAGCAGACTAGAGGATCACAAGACTCAAGTCAAAGATTTGAAATACGAAGAAGCAAAAAACACCCAACCGGAAAAGCAAAATGAAAACAGAATCCAAAAATACGAAGATAGTGTAAGGAGCCTCTGGGACAGCTGCAAATGTACCAACATCTAAATTATAGGAGTACCAGAAGGAGAGAGAGAGCAAGATATTGAAAACCTATTTGAAGAAATAATGACAGAAAACTTCCCCCACCTGGTGAAAGAAATAGACTTACAAGTCCAGGAAGTGCAGAGAACCCAAAACAAAAGGAATCCAAAGAGGACCACACCAAGATACATCATAATTAAAATGCCAAGAGCAAAAGACAAAGAGAGAATCTTAAAAGCAGCAAGAGAAAGAAACTCAGTTACCTACAAGGGAGTACCCATACGACTGTCAGCTGACTTCTCAACAGAAACTTTGCAGGCCAGAGGGGAGTGGCAAGAAATATTCAAAGTGATGAATGCCAAGAACCTACAACCAAGATTACTTTATCCAGCAAAGCTATCATTCAGAATTGAAGGTCAGATAAAGAGCTTCACAGATAAGGAAAAGCTAAAGGAGTTCATCACCACCAAACCAGTATTATATGAAATGCCAAAAGGTATCCTTTAAGAAGAGGAAGAGGAAGAAAAAGGTAAAGATACAAATTATGAACAACAAATACACATCTATCAACAAGTGAATCTAAGAATCAAGTGAATAAATAATCTGATGAACAGAATAAACTGGTGATTATAATAGAATCAGGGGCATAGAAAGGGAATGGACTGACTATTCTTCGGGTGGAAAAGGTGTGTGGGAGATGCGGGAAGAGACTGGACAATAATCATGCACCTATGGATGAGGACAGTGGATGGGGGCGGTGAGGGCGGAGGGTGGGGTGGGAACTGGGTGGAGGGGAGCTATGGGGGGAAAAAGAGGAACAACTGTAATAATCTGAACAATAAAGATTTAATTAAAAAAATTAAATCAAAATGGTAGGACTGAAAAATACAAGTGAAAATTTGAAATCCGAGGAGAAAGCAAGATGGCGGCATAGGTTAACGCCGGAGATTGCTGCCTCGAACAACCACTTCAAAAAACAACTAAAAGATGGAACGGACAAAATCCAGAACCACAGGAAGGCTGGCTGAGTGGAAATTCTACAACTAGGAAGAAAGAGAATATCATACCCAGACTCAGAGGAGGCTCAGTGCTGAAGTGAAATACTAAGGTGCGGAGTGCACGTGGAGCGGGCTGGAGGCGGAGGGCGCGATTGTTGTTTTCAATCAGGAGGGAGTTTCAGACTCTGAGCTCCAGATCCGGGCGAGTCTCTAGGGACCCAGACTCAAACGGGAGAAGTGGGACTGTCTGGCTTCGGTCGGAACTCAAAGGCAGCTTTCTCTCCAAGGTTTGCAGCGGTTGCTGGGACTCTGTGAGGCAGAACACCTAGGGACGGAACTGAGAGCAGCCATAACTGCTCGCTCCGCCCGCCCTGTAGATCCCCGGGGACCCGCCCCGCCCAAGCCCTGCGCAGAGCCATTTGCCAGATAGCCTCAGGCAAAGGCTAGATTAGCACTGCCCTAGAGATCCAGCACAGAAGCTCTCCCACTGCAGACACAGCTGACTCTCATAGCCAGTTAGCCTGGAGGTCAAATCACCCCCGGTATTGCCGACAACAATCAAGGCTTAACTACAACAAGACTGCGCACAAAGACCACTAGGGGGTGCACCAAGAAAGCATAAAAAATGTGGAGACAAAGAAACAGGACAAAACTGTCAATGGAGGATATTGAGTTCAGAACCACACTTTTAAGGTCTCTTAAGAACTGTCTAGAAGCCGCCGATAAATGTAGTGAGATCCTCAAGAAATCTAATGAGACCCTCGATGTTATGGTAAAGAACCAACTAGAAATTAAGCATACACTGACTGAAATAACGAATACTATACAGACTCCCAACAGCAGACCAGAGGAGCGCAAGAATCAAGGCAAAGATTTGAAATGCAAAGAAGCAAAAAACACCCAACCAGAAAAGCAAAATGAAAAAAGAATCTGAAAATACGAAGATAGTGTAAGGAGCCTCTGGGACAGCTTCAAGCGTACCAACATCAGAATTATAGAGGTGCCAGAAGATGAGAGAGAGCAAGATATTGAAAACCTATTTGAAGAAATAATGACAGAAAACTTCCCCCACCTGGTGAAAGAAATAGACTTACAGGTCCAGGAAGTGCAGAGAACCCCAAACAAAAGGAATCCAAAGAGGACCACACCAAGACACATCATAATTAAAATGCCAAGAGCAAAAGACAAAGAGAAAATCCTAAAAGCAGCAAGAGAAAGAAACTCAGTTACCTACAAGGGAGTACCCATACGACTGTCAGCTGACTTCTCAACAGAAACTTTGCAGGCCAGAGGGGAGTGGCAAGAAATATTCAAAGTGATGAATGCCAAGAACCTACAACCAAGATTACTTTATCCAGCAAAGCTATCATTCAGAATTGAAGGTCAGATAAAGAGCTTCACAGATAAGGAAAAGCTAAAGGAGTTCATCACCACCAAACCAGTATTATATGAAATGCCAAAAGGTATCCTTTAAGAAGAGGAAGAGGAAGAAAAAGGTAAAGATACAAATTATGAACAACAAATACACATCTATCAACAAGTGAATCTAAGAATCAAGTGAATAAATAATCTGATGAACAGAATAAACTGGTGATTATAATAGAATCAGGGGCATAGAAAGGGAATGGACTGACTATTCTTCGGGTGGAAAAGGTGTGTGGGAGATGCGGGAAGAGACTGGACAATAATCATGCACCTATGGATGAGGACAGTGGATGGGGGCGGTGAGGGCGGAGGGTGGGGTGGGAACTGGGTGGAGGGGAGCTATGGGGGGAAAAAGAGGAACAACTGTAATAATCTGAACAATAAAGATTTAATTAAAAAAATTAAATCAAAATGGTAGGACTGAAAAATACAAGTGAAAATTTGAAATCCGAGGAGAAAGCAAGATGGCGGCATAGGTTAACGCCGGAGATTGCTGCCTCGAACAACCACTTCAAAAAACAACTAAAAGATGGAACGGACAAAATCCAGAACCACAGGAAGGCTGGCTGAGTGGAAATTCTACAACTAGGAAGAAAGAGAATATCATACCCAGACTCAGAGGAGGCTCAGTGCTGAAGTGAAATACTAAGGTGCGGAGTGCACGTGGAGCGGGCTGGAGGCGGAGGGCGCGATTGTTGTTTTCAATCAGGAGGGAGTTTCAGACTCTGAGCTCCAGATCCGGGCGAGTCTCTAGGGACCCAGACTCAAACGGGAGAAGTGGGACTGTCTGGCTTCGGTCGGAACTCAAAGGCAGCTTTCTCTCCAAGGTTTGCAGCGGTTGCTGGGACTCTGTGAGGCAGAACACCTAGGGACGGAACTGAGAGCAGCCATAACTGCTCGCTCCGCCCGCCCTGTAGATCCCCGGGGACCCGCCCCGCCCAAGCCCTGCGCAGAGCCATTTGCCAGATAGCCTCAGGCAAAGGCTAGATTAGCACTGCCCTAGAGATCCAGCACAGAAGCTCTCCCACTGCAGACACAGCTGACTCTCATAGCCAGTTAGCCTGGAGGTCAAATCACCCCCGGTATTGCCGACAACAATCAAGGCTTAACTACAACAAGACTGCGCACAAAGACCACTAGGGGGTGCACCAAGAAAGCATAAAAAATGTGGAGACAAAGAAACAGGACAAAACTGTCAATGGAGGATATTGAGTTCAGAACCACACTTTTAAGGTCTCTTAAGAACTGTCTAGAAGCCGCCGATAAATGTAGTGAGATCCTCAAGAAATCTAATGAGACCCTCGATGTTATGGTAAAGAACCAACTAGAAATTAAGCATACACTGACTGAAATAACGAATACTATACAGACTCCCAACAGCAGACCAGAGGAGCGCAAGAATCAAGGCAAAGATTTGAAATGCAAAGAAGCAAAAAACACCCAACCAGAAAAGCAAAATGAAAAAAGAATCTGAAAATACGAAGATAGTGTAAGGAGCCTCTGGGACAGCTTCAAGCGTACCAACATCAGAATTATAGAGGTGCCAGAAGATGAGAGAGAGCAAGATATTGAAAACCTATTTGAAGAAATAATGACAGAAAACTTCCCCCACCTGGTGAAAGAAATAGACTTACAGGTCCAGGAAGTGCAGAGAACCCCAAACAAAAGGAATCCAAAGAGGACCACACCAAGACACATCATAATTAAAATGCCAAGAGCAAAAGACAAAGAGAAAATCCTAAAAGCAGCAAGAGAAAGAAACTCAGTTACCTACAAGGGAGTACCCATACGACTGTCAGCTGACTTCTCAACAGAAACTTTGCAGGCCAGAGGGGAGTGGCAAGAAATATTCAAAGTGATGAATGCCAAGAACCTACAACCAAGATTACTTTATCCAGCAAAGCTATCATTCAGAATTGAAGGTCAGATAAAGAGCTTCACAGATAAGGAAAAGCTAAAGGAGTTCATCACCACCAAACCAGTATTATATGAAATGCCAAAAGGTATCCTTTAAGAAGAGGAAGAGGAAGAAAAAGGTAAAGATACAAATTATGAACAACAAATACACATCTATCAACAAGTGAATCTAAGAATCAAGTGAATAAATAATCTGATGAACAGAATAAACTGGTGATTATAATAGAATCAGGGGCATAGAAAGGGAATGGACTGACTATTCTTCGGGTGGAAAAGGTGTGTGGGAGATGCGGGAAGAGACTGGACAATAATCATGCACCTATGGATGAGGACAGTGGATGGGGGCGGTGAGGGCGGAGGGTGGGGTGGGAACTGGGTGGAGGGGAGCTATGGGGGGAAAAAGAGGAACAACTGTAATAATCTGAACAATAAAGATTTAATTAAAAAAATTAAATCAAAATGGTAGGACTGAAAAATACAAGTGAAAATTTGAAATCCGAGGAGAAAGCAAGATGGCGGCATAGGTTAACGCCGGAGATTGCTGCCTCGAACAACCACTTCAAAAAACAACTAAAAGATGGAACGGACAAAATCCAGAACCACAGGAAGGCTGGCTGAGTGGAAATTCTACAACTAGGAAGAAAGAGAATATCATACCCAGACTCAGAGGAGGCTCAGTGCTGAAGTGAAATACTAAGGTGCGGAGTGCACGTGGAGCGGGCTGGAGGCGGAGGGCGCGATTGTTGTTTTCAATCAGGAGGGAGTTTCAGACTCTGAGCTCCAGATCCGGGCGAGTCTCTAGGGACCCAGACTCAAACGGGAGAAGTGGGACTGTCTGGCTTCGGTCGGAACTCAAAGGCAGCTTTCTCTCCAAGGTTTGCAGCGGTTGCTGGGACTCTGTGAGGCAGAACACCTAGGGACGGAACTGAGAGCAGCCATAACTGCTCGCTCCGCCCGCCCTGTAGATCCCCGGGGACCCGCCCCGCCCAAGCCCTGCGCAGAGCCATTTGCCAGATAGCCTCAGGCAAAGGCTAGATTAGCACTGCCCTAGAGATCCAGCACAGAAGCTCTCCCACTGCAGACACAGCTGACTCTCATAGCCAGTTAGCCTGGAGGTCAAATCACCCCCGGTATTGCCGACAACAATCAAGGCTTAACTACAACAAGACTGCGCACAAAGACCACTAGGGGGTGCACCAAGAAAGCATAAAAAATGTGGAGACAAAGAAACAGGACAAAACTGTCAATGGAGGATATTGAGTTCAGAACCACACTTTTAAGGTCTCTTAAGAACTGTCTAGAAGCCGCCGATAAATGTAGTGAGATCCTCAAGAAATCTAATGAGACCCTCGATGTTATGGTAAAGAACCAACTAGAAATTAAGCATACACTGACTGAAATAACGAATACTATACAGACTCCCAACAGCAGACCAGAGGAGCGCAAGAATCAAGGCAAAGATTTGAAATGCAAAGAAGCAAAAAACACCCAACCAGAAAAGCAAAATGAAAAAAGAATCTGAAAATACGAAGATAGTGTAAGGAGCCTCTGGGACAGCTTCAAGCGTACCAACATCAGAATTATAGAGGTGCCAGAAGATGAGAGAGAGCAAGATATTGAAAACCTATTTGAAGAAATAATGACAGAAAACTTCCCCCACCTGGTGAAAGAAATAGACTTACAGGTCCAGGAAGTGCAGAGAACCCCAAACAAAAGGAATCCAAAGAGGACCACACCAAGACACATCATAATTAAAATGCCAAGAGCAAAAGACAAAGAGAAAATCCTAAAAGCAGCAAGAGAAAGAAACTCAGTTACCTACAAGGGAATACCCATACGACTGTCAGCTGATTTCTCAACAGAAACTTTGCAGGCCAGAAGGGAATGGCAAGAAATATTCAAAGTGATGAATACCAAGAACCTACAACCAAGATTACTTTATCCAGCAAAGCTATCATTCAGAACTGAAGGTCAGATAAAGAGCTTCACAGATAAGGAAAAGCTAAAGGAGTTCATCACCACCAAACCAGTATTATATGAAATGCTGAAAGGTATCCTTTAAGAAGAGGAAGAAGAAGAAAAAGGTAAAGATACAAATTATGAACAACAAACATGCATCTATCAACAAGTGAATCTAAGAATCAAGTGAATAAATAATCTGGTGATCATAATAGAATCAGGGACATAGAAAGGGAATGGACTGACTATTCTTGGGGGGGAAAGGGGTGTGGGAGATGCAGGAAGAGACTGGACAAAAATCGTGCACCTATGGATGAGGACAGTGGGTGGGGAGTGAGGGCGGAGGGTGGGGCGGGAACTGGGAGGAGGGGAGTTATGGGGGGAAAAAAGAGGAACAAATGTAATAATCTGGACAATAAAGATTTAATTAAGAAAAAAAAAAAGAAAATTTGAAATCTAATAGATGGTTTTAAGGGTAGATTAAGACCCAGATTTAGACCTAGATTAGTTTAGAGGAAGACAACAGAAAATATCTAGACTAAGGACAAAGAGAAAAGTGGATGGAAAATATAGAAAAAAGTGTACGAGACAAATAGGACACAAAGAAAAGGGATAATATATGTGTAATTGGAGCACAGGAAGAGGAAATAGGGCAGAAGCAATACTTGAAAAGATTTCTGAAACTGATGAAATATGGTACAATTCAGATTTAAGAAGTGCATTGAATTGGATCATGATGGGGGGAAAAAAACCACAACACATCAAGGCATATCATAGGAAAACTGCTTTTGAACTGCTAAAACCTAAGATTAAGATAAAAGTTTAAAAGTAGAGAAAGTCTTTAATGGAACCACATTAAGACTAAAAGGTGATTTTTAACAGAAAAAAAATGAAATTCAGAAGACAAGGTGCTGAAAGAAAATAACTGCCTATGTTGGATCAAACAGTCAATGAAATTATCCTTCAAAACTAAAGGTCAAAGGACAAGCAAAACCAAGAGAATTCTCAGCCAGAAGAACTAAAAGAAACACTGACAGAAGTTCTTCAGTTAGAAAGACAAGTATTCCCAAGAGAAATGCAGAAAGGAAGCAAAACAAAATGAATACTGACTGACAAAACCATAATAACAATGTCCATGCCTTTGAGCTAGCAATTCCACTTCTAGAAATTCTCATAGATACATATGCTCCACTCTCACCCAGATCCATTTTCTGCTGTTCTCTGCCCAGATCTGGGCCAGGAGAGCAACCACTCTGATCAGCGGGGTCCCTTGTCATCTGGCCTCTGTGGTTGGGTTTAGCTAATGGGAGTTACTGGCAGGAAACTTCCAAGCAAGAAGAGAGTGGGAGATGTATTCTTTTCCCAGTTCCCTCTACCCTTCAATGGTGTGTTTCTGCAAATATACAGCTCCTGCTAGGTGGCCTGCAGTGGCACCGTCTTCCCTTTCAGGCCTGGGTCTGGTAACGGCCTCCTATTGTTCTCCATCCCAGGCACCTCAGCTTCCATGGATGGTTCCTTAAATCTGCCCCCACCTCGGCAAAGTAGTCCCTTTCACAAGTCTCCTAGTTCGAACCTTCTGAGTTTCAGAACTGCTTGCTTCCAGAACCCTCTCTGATGCAAATTCAAATTTCATTGATTTCATCCAAGTGATGTTTGCAATAGCAAACACTGGAAACAGCCTACTAGCCATCAGTTGGGAAACTGGATACATACATGATGGTACTCATGTAACAGAACACCATTCCAAATTTTACAAGAATAAAGTGGCTTAATAGAAACTCAGGGGCAATGTTCTCCAAGATGTATTAAGTTAAAAAAAAAAAAAAGGCAAGGGAAGAGTTTGTATCACAAATTTTCATTTATGTAACAGAAAGTGTCTATGTAATCTGTACAAATATTAATATCTCTGCAAGAACACATAAAAATGCGACCTTACTGATGGATACTATTTGCCCTATTTGAAGTGTGTTTACACGATGGATGTATTATTTTTTCAAAACCACCTTTTTATTGCCGGGCAAATCGGCTTCCTCTCCCCTTCTCACCTGGCTGGCTTCACTCTCTTCAAAACACACTGTCGGCCAAACCAGACCTCTCACATAAATAGTACTTGAAAGGAACTTGAATAAATCAAAGGAAGAGAGACAAACAGAGGGTCCGGATTTCAATGAGTTTTCCCAGATTTCTTAGTAACTTTCCGCCTTAGCAGAGGAGATAAGACTTGGAGAGTGATAAAGGTGCGGGGGGCGGGGAGACAGGACAGGAACAGACTATTTACATTCCTCTCCCCACCCAGTTCTGCCCTCGCGTGAGTGTCATGTAGCCTGTCACTAGCTGCCTCTGGTTTGGATAAATTTCTGGTCACCTGTGGTGGTGGATGAGTGAGGCTGCAGATGAGAATAAGCTCCCTCCAAAACAGGGAAGGGGTTACCAAGTAGTCACCCCACCCGACAGCATCAAGACCAAAGCAGATGGTTTCAGTGTCATCTTTATCCAAGAAAAAGAACCAGGTCCTCTCCTTTTGGAGAAAGTGATATGTCTTTGTCTAATAAAGACTGTAGGTCTCATAACCGGCCCCGTTCCCTCTTCGCCTTGGCTGTCAGGAAGCTCAGACATGAATTTGCTTCCCACCTTGAAAATGTTAGTGCAGCTTTTGTGCCAGGCACATCTGTATACTGATTTCTCTGTGCTTTATCATCCTAGTCCCGTGGTCGGCAAACAAAATACCACGTGTGGGCGCGCACGTACAGTGCGATTGAAACTTTGTGGCCCATGTGCAGAAGTCGGTATTTTGTGGAAGAGCCACACTCAAGGGGCCAAAGAGCCGCATGTGGCTCGCGAGCCACAGTTTGCCGACTACTGTAGTTGATTCTCTTTTCCCTTGAGATTTGATTTATTTCTGTGTGTGTGTGTGTGTGTGTGTGTGTGTGTGTGTGTTTCTTTATTGATTTCAGAGAGGAAGGGAGAGGGAGAGAGAGAGATAGAAACATCAATGATGAGAGAGAACCATGGATGGGCTGCCTTCTGCATTCCCCCTGCTGGGGATCGAGCCCGCAACCCAGGCATGCTCCCTGACAGGGAATCCCTGGTTCATAGGTCGACGCTCAACCACTGAGCCATGCAGGCCGGGCATACTTCTGTTCTTTTTAAATCATTCTGTAGTGTGTATATCTAAAAGAATGTGCCAAGAACTAGGAAGGCAAGTCCCAGAAAGATGTTCCAAGAGTGTTCAGAGTCTCCATAATGGTGTCAAAGCAGCGCCTCTGAAGGGCTCTGAATGCCTGTCTCTGGCATATTTATTAAAATTAAAAAATCTGTTTCATTAACTTATAGCCACCCCTCGCAAATATTTAGCAGACATGAAAAGACCTTTGAGTTCATTCAATTATTAAAGCAATAAGCAAAGATGGCAGGCCGCCAGAGACCCAGTCACTTCGCTGGTGTCCTATGAATGCCAATAAATTACTGTGCACATGGATCTATTTATCATTGAGAAAGACCAGAGCTCCTGTCCGAGGCATCCTTCGAAAGGAAGAGCCGTGGCCAAACCCGTTTATCGTGATTTGTCTGACCGCAGGCTAAACCAATGGTTGGCGTGTTTTTACACGTGAAGTCATCGATCTTGATAAAGCGTGTTTGAGGCATTGGCATTCCCATTGGCGTCCTTTATTTTCACATCTCTTACATTTAAAAAGAAGGACATTTCATTGGAGCAACACTTTCATGTACTGGAACCGGTAATTAGTGCCAGGGATCTTAAGTAATGAATGCCTGTCCTTCATGAAGGGACCTCGTACAGTCGAAGGTTAATTTAACTTCCATGACCCTACATGAGCCCGTGTGTGGTGTTTGGTTTAAACTATATGGGAAGTAATAGCAAGCCACATTAATAAAGGGCGGAAAGCTACTATGATGAACCTTCAAATACACAAACCCTTGTGACTCACCTCCTCATTTTAAGAACTGCTATTTATTGAGTGTCCTTGTGATGGGATAAAATAATGGCCTTCATACTTAATGTCTGTGTGCCAGGCACGATGTTAAGACTTTTGTGCTTGTGGCTTCATTCGCTCTCCCTGGCAACCCAAAGATTGTTTTTTTATCCCCATTTTGACAGAGGAGAAAATTGAGGCACAGAGAGATCAAGCAATATGGTCAAGGTCAGTGAATCTGAGGCCAGGCAGTCTGACTGCTGAGCCCATGTGCTCTAGGTGGGGGTCTGCCCTTCTCTTATTCAGGGACTCTAGTCTCTCCCTCAACCCTAGCCATCACCACTTCCTCCTCCCCCTCACTAATTACTCCCAGAGCTTTTCCCTTTGTCCATCTTGACTGGCATCTCAAGACACTTTCACCTCAACACAGCCCCAAATGAACACATCCCCTTGGACTCCAGACCTACTGCTCCTCTTTGTCCCATGCACTTGGCATTGTAGCTTATAATCCTCCTCACACACCCCGAAACCTGGAGGGGCTCTGCTGTCTTTGTGCCCGCCCCACCCCCGCCCCGTCCCCCCATCCCAAGTGATCTTAGGTCACATGGACTCTCCCTCTATTCTTGCAACATTATTCCTATCCACCCTCCTGTCCTCCTCAGCAGTCTCTGTCCATGACCACGGCAATGGCCTGCCAGGAGGTTGCCCCAGGTCCTCTGGGTCCCTACTCCAACTCAGCCTTCATCACTTGGCCTGGTTAGTTTTTCCCAAACGGAACTCGGATGGGTGAGCGGACTAAAACCAGTCTTGTAATTTATGAACTCCTCCAGCGCATAGGACTTCCCAGCTTTCCAGAAGCACCTCGTTCTCCTTCTGTAAAGAAGTCTGGTGCCATCCAGAGGCCACCTTGCTAATGGAAGGAGATTCCCAGACTCCTGCCACTGCGATGCGTGCTGCCTCCTGCCCAGGAAGAGTCCATGTGTCTCCATTGTGTACAGAGGCAAGGAGAAACCCACTCTGGCTTTCAAGGTCCTTGTACAGCTTGGTTCCAACCAGCCCCCCCGATGTCATCTCCCGCTTAGCTCTTGCTCAATGCCCTTCATACAATTTAGGTTAAAAAAATAAATAAAAGTGGAGAGAGAGGAGGGAAGTCAAGAAACATTAAGTGTGAAGGCTACTATTTTATCCCAACACAAGGACATTCTAAGTCAAAACTCAGTCATATTTTTCCTCCTAGTGAAGAAATATATCTTATAGGCTATTCTCTCCTGCTCTATAAACAGGTTAAAAAACAGATGCTTCAGCTGTTTCTCTAGTCCCCCTTGTTTTTTTCTAAAATGAGTCCTTAATCCGTCCATTAAGTGAGACATCGCCACGTCCTTTTTATGGGAAAATGCACAAAAGCTCTCCTCAAGGAGCACAGAGTGGAAGACTCCAATAGGTGTATGATGCTACCCCGGAGCCAGTGTGCGCGCCCTTCGAGGCCCTAAGCGGGGCTCTGGCAAGTGTGAGGTGAGCCAAGCTGTAAGCTCTGCGGTATAGATTCCCAGTTCGTTACAGTGAAACATTACCCATTAGCTTTTCAAATGGGTACAAATTCCTCTCACTTCTTTTATTCCTAGAGCATAAATTTCAAATGTTTGTGAAGTGAGGGAATAATTGCATTCCATGCTCAGCCAAAAATGCAAGCTCGCTATTGTTCCTAAATTGGGCAGCTCTGCCTTTCTGTGTGTGTGTGTGTGTGTGTGTGTGTGTGTGTGTGTGTGTGTGTGTCTCCCTCTCTCTCTACCACAAATCACCTGCTTCGTAATCCTTTCAATAGCTTTGCTGAGCATTGGGCAAAATTTCCCGTAAGCATGGTTTTTTTTGTTATTGATAATAATAATAGCACGGATCTCATACCATTTAATTCCCTGGCAACCCAAGGAGAACTATTATAATCCCATTTTACAGTTGAGGAAATTGAAGCCTCAAAGGTGGGAGGGAGGCAGCTGCTGAGTGCTGGAGCTGGGGAGGTCTGGCTCTGGGCCCTTACCTCCCCAAGTACTCTTCTTGAAGGGATGTTTGTTTCTTTTTAACCTCAAAGATTTTAAGAGGAAGCACCTCCTATTCACATGAATTAATATCTTGTTGTTCATCTCCAGGACCCAAGCCCGGACATGGTTTGTTAAATGATTAAACTAGGGTTCCTTATAATTGTGTCCAAAATATCTTAAATTCTGCCTGATTCAGAATCCATACCAGAGTCTTATATCATGCCTCTTTACCAATGTTGATTTAAAATACCTGCTATGGACTGAATTATGTTCCTCTAAAATTTATATGCTGAAGTTCTAACCCTAGTGTGTCTGTATTTGGAGTAAAGAAGTAATTAAGGTCAAGTGAGGTCATAAGGGGGAGCCCTGATCCAGTAGGATTAGTGTCCCTTATAAGAAGAAACATCAGAGAGTTCATTCTCTCTCTCTCTCTCTCTCTCTCTCTCTCTCTCTCTCTCTCTCTCTCTCTCTGTCCCTCGCCCTCTGCCATGTGAAGGCACAGTGAGAAGTCAGCCATCTGTAAGTAAGACAAAGCTCACCAGGAACTGAATCAGCAGGCACTTTGATCTTGGACTTCCCAGTCTCCAGAACTATAAGAAACTAGAAGCCCAGTGCACAAAATTTGTGCACTGGAGGGATGGGGTCCCTCAGCCGGGCCTGTGCCCTCTCACAGTCTGGGAGCACTCAGAGGATGTCTGACTGCCAGCTTAGGCCCACACGGCCTCTGTGCCAGCTGTGAGCCCAGCTTCTGGCTGAGCAGCACTCCCCCTGTGGTAGTGCACTGACCACCAGGGGGCAGCTCCTGCGTTGAGCATCTGCCCCCTGGTGATCAGTGCATGTCATAGCAACCAGTCGTTCCACCATTCAGTCAATTTGCATATTAGCCTTTTATTATATAGGGTAAGTTTCTGTTGTTTAGCCACCCAGTCTAAACATCATGGCAGTCTGAGCAGACTGAGCAATAGCCAAACACTTTGTCTCAATTCTTCTTCTTAAAATGCCATGTCCCCAATCCCAAGCTGTGAGCTCATCACTGTTACAGCAAAGGCCTCCTGAGCCACTCTTAGATGTGGGCACAGAAACAGCCATTTACACAACACAGACTCAGCATAAATCTAGTTCATTGGTCTCTGTTAATAGAATGTGAGCCCATTCAACTGCCTCTTTATGCTCAATGGGTTTTTAATATATTTTCATTCACTCTCAGCTCTCTTCTTCCTTTGAGATGGGTAAATGGTGTTGAGCCATTTGTTTATAGAATGGATTTCCATTGTCTTCCTGCTTGCTTAACCTAGAAATGCTAACTTTAAAAGAATTATTATTGTTGTTTGTTTGCAATGTTTGTGAAATGTTATTTCATAACAGCTTATTTTTCTTTTAAAAATTACTTTTGCATAGTGCAGTGGACTGAATAGTGTTCCCCCCAAATTCACATCCATGCAGAGCCTCATAATATGACTTTTTTTTTTAGAAATAGAATCTTTGAAGCTGTAATTAGTAAAGGATCTCGAGATGAAACCATTCTTTTTAAAAAATATATTTTTTTTTATTGATTTCAGAGAGGAAGAAGAGAGAGATTGAAACATCAATGATGAGAAAGAATCATTGATTGGCTGCCTCCTGCACCCCCTCCTCCCCCGCCAAACTGGGGATCAAGCCCACACCCCAGGCATGTGCCCTTGACCAGATTCGAACCTGGGACCCTTCAGTTCACATGATGCTCTACCCACTGAGCCAAACCGGCTAGGGCGAAATCATTCTTGGTTGAAGATGAGCCCTATATCCAATGACTGATGTCTTTATAAAAGGTGAGGACAAAGAAACACAGAGATTGGAGTGATGCCGCCTACAAACCAGTGAATGCTAGGAATCTCCAAAAGTCGGAAGAGAGAGAGAGCTCATCAAGGTGGAGGCCAAGCAGAGGATACTTGTGACCTACACTCACATCCCCTCCTGGGCATGACACCAGTCAGAGGCAAGAACTCTGCAATACCCCACCTGCCCCACCCTTCCCCAGGCTTCATACCACACCTGGGACTGGCTTTGCAAGAATTTTTCCTCCAACATTCAGATGCCAATTAACATGAAAATTCATTTGGCTGGAAAAGTCTGGCCAAGTCTTCCTGCCCCAGATTCAGCTGGGTCAGGCAACCCCAGTGTCTCCCTGGGTCTGCCGGGCTCACTCGCAGCCCCTCCGACAACATCAAATGCAACACAACTCAACAAGCAGGGAAGATGTGCCTGGAGGTCAGTCTTCAAATCAAATTTGTGTTTGATCATTCATCCATCCAAAAAGTATTTATCCCAAACCTCAGTGTATAGGGTGTGGCTGGACTAGGGCACAAAAAAGGCAACAGTCACTGGGGTTTTCACAAGGGAGTTACTCTTCCTGGAATGGCCTCAGGGCTCCCACCACCATCACCACCTTTCCACCTGCCCACTCGCAACCCCTTCATCTGGTGAATTTCATCCCTATAGGCAAAGTTCAGGAATATCTCCTCTTAACCACCTCCCCCGCCCCCTTCCTGTGCTCCCACAGGACCTCACCCTGTGATTAGCTCTATTCTGCACTTGACCTGCTATGCGGTAACCACCTGCCTCTTAGTCTTCCATTTTCTCTACACTGAGACTTTCTCAAGGGCAGAAATTGGCTTTTTCTCTCTATATACATAGTGCCACCCAGTGCCTCCAAATGTCATTGAAGCAACCATATGTGTTGAATGGGTATTTTTTGACCAAACTTATCCGTTACAGATTCAAAAAGTGCTACATCTGAAAAATTAACCCATAATGCATAGAAAAGAGCTTCTGCTCTCTGTCCTAAAAATACTCAGCCAAAATACTTGACAAGTCTGTGCATGTAAAATATCCCACAAGGATAAGCAGTGGCAGGAACTGAGTGAATAAAAGCTATTGTGGTATCATTGCTGCTATCATATTGATGATGTTAATGATATTCATTATTTTAAAAAGGAGATAAACCTGAATACAGGAGGGACCAGAGGCCAAGATATCACGACTTACCATGACTCTCAATCCAGCGCTGTGGCCTTGGAGAAATCCTACTGAATCCAGCAGTATCCTCATCTATAAACAGGAAGTGGAGCTCCAGTTCATTTCTGAACTTCTCCCAAGTCCCCCTGAGTCTGTAACAGGTGATACTGTCAGCCTGTAGCCCTCATCACACCACCCTTCCAGGCCCAAGCACCAACTGAACTCAGTGAGCGAGGTCAATAGCAGGCCTCAACCTCAGGCTCTGCAAAGCTGTCGGTGATGACATCTGTTCCTCTTCTGGTGCATGTTGTCCGGACCCTTGTCTGGACCATGCATTTCTCAAGCACATGGCTAGGGGTGACCCCCTGTGGTTCTTCTGAGAGCCAGCCCGAAAGATCCCTTGGCACCGATTCTTGAATATTTGTTGGCCGTCCTTTGAAGAGCCCCAAACTGGGTCTTAATGAAGAGCTAACTCTGATACTTACATAACACACTCTATGTTAACTATAATTGTTTTTTTTAAAAAGGATTATTTTCATGAAATTTCAGAACAAAAGGGTTAAAAAGAAAATTGTAAAAGCATCCCTATTGAGAATATTAGGGAGCAGAGGAGAATTACCCTCACTACCCTTCTTTAGTTCTTATATTTGAACTAGTTATACTAGTAAAGTAATAAAATAGCCCGGCCGGTGTGGCTCAGGGGTTGAGTGTCGACCTATGAACCAGGAGGTCATGGTTCAATTCCAGGTCAGGGCAAATGCCCAGGTTGTGGGTTTGATCCCCAGTAGGGGGTGTGCAAGAGGCAGCCGATTAATGATTCTCTCTCATCATTGATTTCTATCTCTCCCCCCCCTCTATGAAACCAATAAGAATATTTTTAAAAAATAAAGTAATAAAATAGACACAAGACTACCTGAACAGGGGAAAAAACAAGTTAATAGATGCACAAGGAGTAATCACATAGGAAGTTCAGATCATGAAATGAGGCTCCAAGAGACGATTGAACCAGGCATATTTATATTTGTTTAAACAAAGAAACAAGAAATACATTTGTGAGAAGCTGACAGGACAAAGAAAGGTAGTGCTCATGGGAAAGGAATCTAAGCAAGGTGTGGGCATTCCCTGGTGAGAAATCTGAGCACGGTTGGGGCTTGGGCAGTCAGTGAGTGAAGGTATTATTACAGGGTTTGTTTAGACAAGCTTTTCCGACTCTAGATTTTCTAACTGATAAGGTGTCTCTGGGCCTCCCAGAAGTGGGAGGGCACCGATGATGCAGTTATTTCCTGCTTTTAGGAGGACAGAGCAGAGTCCGAGAGGTTCTCCCATTCCCGCTGCTTCCGGTTGATTTTCTTTTTTCTTTTTTAAATATATTTTAAAAATATATATATTGATTTCAGAGAGGAAGGGAGAGGGAGAGAGAGATAGAAGCATCAATGACGAAAGAGAATCATTGATTGGCTTCCTCCTGCATGCTTCCTACTGGAGATCAAGCCCACAACCCAAGATGTGCTCTTGACCGGAACCCAGGACCCTTCAGTCCACAGGCCGATGCTCTATCCGCTGAGCAAAACTGGCTAGAGCCCTGATGATTTTAGTTTGAAATAATCAATGTGCCATTGTGGGACTTCATGGGGCAGCTTGCCTGGGGCCTCCAAAGGAATCAGAATTGCATGGGGGGCTCAACCAGGAACTGGAAGCTGGAAGTCATTTCCCATCAGAAATGTGAGAGCTGAGCCCTCACATTTCTGATGGGAAATGACTTCTAGTCAAATAATCACAAAGGGAGAGGATGGACAAAAGACAGTTCCAGGCCTGCATGATGCAACCCACCCCTTACCCTCCCATGCTCACCTCGATTCTGCAGCACAAGCTGACCCCTGTGGGCAGTGTCTCAGGTCTCCATGCAGCTGGCTTCCAGCTAGCTCCCTGTCTTCCATCCATTTCCAGCTGGGGCCAGCTCACCTCCCAAAAGGCAAAAATTGGTTCTTGGTGGGGGCTGTGTGAAAAAAAATCTTATTTTTGTATGTATAAAGCACACTACAAACTACATAAACAGATACACAGTATATCTGTGGTCTGAAATCGAATATGGGAGAGGCTATTAGGAAAACAAATGTCTGTAAAGTCTCCTGGGGTAGGGACGATAATTCTTTTAAAAGGCTGAGAAACTCGGGTTTAGTCGATGGAAGACACTGGTAGGAGACTGGGGAGAGAAGCCATTGGAGAAGGAAGCCCTTTCTCCACTCTGCCTCTCTCCTCTCTTTTGGGCAGCATCTAGCAGTGGCCACATCTCTTCCTTAAACCTAGTGTGTGCTCCCGCTACCCAGGCCTGGGCCCCAACTGCACTGCTCCCATCTGTGGGTTCAGGCTGGGCGTGGCAGCAGCAGCCCGCAGTTGCCTACCTCTGAGTTGCCTCACCATCTTGTTTGGCTTCTTAGCTTTCCCACCACTTACATAATCAACCCCTTGATTAAATTCCTTCTGTTAATTATGGGAGGGACATGAGCCACCCTGTGTGGCTTCATAAGCTATGTACTTCATAGTACTGTACAAAACATTTTTAAACTTTGATTAAAATATTGCAAAGCTTCCAGAAGGAATAGTGGTTCATATTTTAAACTTAAATAATAATAGCAGGCCCCAATCAAAAGGGGAATGAGGCAGAGTGAAGACAGGAATAAGCAATGTTTTCAGTTCTTGAGGACAGGCCATGTGTCACTTTGTTGGGTCTCCTGGAGTCCAGCACAGCATCTACAGAGCATGGCAGGAGAGGAGGGGGTGGGGGATTCCTAATGAATGTTGGTGGGTGGGACGAGGTGGTGCAGGGGCGTCCGAGGTCCAGGCTCTGCTGACACAGACCAGTGGCTGCCCAGTAGCAGCATGCTCCCCTGGATCCTCTCCATTTGATTGCCCCAGTGCCCCACCATAGACAAACTGGGTGTGTCCCACCCATGATCCCATCCATTTCCTCCCTGGACAGATGGGAGAAGGTTGTTAAAAGAATCTGAGGGCCTGGTCGGCATGGCACAGTGGTTGAGCATTGACCTATGAACCGGAGGTCACTGTTTGATTCCCATTCAGGGCACAGGCCCAGGTTGCTGGCTCGATCCCCGCTGTGGAGTGTGCAGGTGACAGCCGATCTATGATTCTCATCATGGATGTTCCTCTCTCTCTCTCCTGCTCCCTTCTCTGAAATCAATAATTTAAAAAATCATCTGAGGTGTCTGTATTCCTGTTTAAGACAATGACAAGAAGCCCCCCTTCTCCTTTTTACTCATAGGGAAATCTCAAAGTTCCACGGGACAACTTGAGCTCGCTCTTCATTGAGGAACCCATCCCTGCCTCACAGGATTTTTTTTTTAAGAGGGGGGACAAAGGCCCTTTCAAAATCTATTCTCAGTCCTACAGTGAGTGGCAAGGCTCAGTTTGCCTCCATCATCTTTCTTAGCCTCTGTCACCATGGCTGGTAAAGGTGGGCATTGTGTGAACAGCACGCAGGGATACCCACTTGTTCCACTGACTCGCCCGATGGCTCCCAGCTCTGTTCAAGACAAACAAGAAGAAAGAAGAAAAACAGAGGGAGAGGGAAGGAAAGAGACAGACTTAGATCTATGGGCTCAGAAACAAACAGGTGATTGTGGATTGTTTTTCTTTCTTTTTATTTGTATTCATTTATTTGCTTATTTATGTTTTCTAATTTGGCCCAAAACAGGGAAGAAAAAAACTTTGGAGTTTTATTTTATGTCAGACACTAAAGGGGAGAGGGAAACAGCAAAGAAGACACAAGGGAAATTGCAACAAAGACACAAAGGAGATGCCCACCTGTTAAGCCTGCTGCTCACCGGGTGAGCCTGGGGCCATCGCTCTTCTCATTCCTGTCCTCACCCACCTCTTCTACTCTTCCCACAGTGACCATTCTTTCTTTTGCTTTTATAATCATAACAACTAAAATCTCTGTAAACAAAACGAAAACAAGATGTCTTGTTTTTAAATGTTTTTAAAATATATGTTTATTGATTTCAGAGAGGAAGGGAAAGGGAGAGAGAGATAGAATCATCAATGATGAGGGAGAACCATTGATTGGCTGCCTCCTGCACACCCCACACTGGGGATCGACCCTGCCACCCGGGCATGTGCCCTGACCGGGAATCGAACTGTGACCTCCTGGTTCATAGGTCGACACTCAACCACTGAGCCATACTGGCTGGGCGTATCTTGTTTAAAAAAATTTTTTGAAAGACTAAACCATAATAAACAGTGGTTATTTCTGAATGATAAGATCTGGGGCACTTTTTCCTTTTTGCTCATCGCTGATGAAATTTCATGCCCAACTGAGCTGGAATTTGGTTTCATATATATTGAGGCACCTTCCCCATGCTCCCCCTTGGAACAGAGGAAACAGGAAAGGAGACAATGAGAGGAACAGCTCCCCAGACAGATCAGGGGTCCCCTGGCAGGCAATCAAGGTCCTTGAAGCTCTGCCTGGGCCTCCTCTCAGGACCCAAACCTCCTCCTCGCTCCCTTGCACCGACTATCTGGGTTCTCCTAAAGGGCGGTCAGGGCTCTTTCAGGCCTCTGGGCCTTTGCACATGCTGTTCCCTCTGCCTAGAAATCCCTTCCTCTTCTACTTTTTTTTTTTTTTTACTTTTTCCATATTTTATTAAAATGTGTTATATATTTTAGCTATCCACAGTTATTCAACCGGAAATTTCAAAGAGTTGTTAAGCCCTCCTGGTAGCTCCATTGCCCGGTGGCACTCCGGATAGTCTTACAAAATCAACTTGCTCATCATAGTTTGTAAACGGGATTTGACAGAGGTACAGCAATATCTCACCTACGTGGCCTCCAGTCCAAATTCTGAGTTTGCTCTCACAGCTTCTTGGCAGAAGAAATGAACTAGCACATGTCTGGCCTTACTGTGCCACCCTCCCCCAACCCCAAGCTGGCACTCTGGAAGCCATTCCTCCCTTAATCCTCAAATCCTTTCCAAGGCCTTCGTACTCTCTCTCAGTGCTTCGTTGCCACTAGGACTACATTGGGTCTCTCCTTCTGGTGGTTTGATGCTTGGTGTGGAAATTCACAACAGCCGAGGATTCTCACTCCTCTACCTAGGGTACCATGTATCTTAGTTACCTTCATCCCCTTCTTGTCCATGATGATTACTGACCATTATCCTCCCATAAACCTAGAACCAACCAGCCTTTCTCCAAAATTCACTGATCTTCCCGTTGAAGATCTTAATGGTTTAGAAGCATTAGCTCTGGAGTCAGAATGTTGGGCTCAAATCCTGATTCACCACTTAGCTGCCCTATGACTCTGGGCAAATTAGCTTCTCTCGGCTTTCGTTCCTCACTTATAACTTGGGGATAACAGAAATAATACTGATGTCAAACAGCTGTTTTAAAGATTATGTGATATCGTATATGTAAAATACTTAGAATACAGTGCATAGAAGCTCTTAAACATATCTATTACTTTTTCCATTTCCCCCACATTATATATTATATATATATGGATAGATAGATAGATAGATAGATAGATAGATAGATAGATAGATAGATTTCCAACTCACAATATTACAAGTGGAAGAAATGAAAAAATCAAATAGTCCAGGGCTAAAACTATTCAAATGCCTACAGGGCCCAGACAGTCAATATGATTGATATGATTGAAGCAAGCTTGAGGGATGGGGGATGGGGGATGGGGAGGCAGGTGACCTTGCTAGAGGGATAGCTGCTATTCAGGGTGAAGCATATTTCCCTTCATCTTCTTCACCAGGACATCCTCAACTCATTCTTGATAACTAAGCTTAAGGGGCTCCCTCCCCCAGGAAGCCTTCCTGGCCCCCACCCAAGTGATTCCGCCCTCAGTGTGCCACCGTACTGGCAGTTGGGGCACAGGACTATAACTATCTGCTTGCTTGGGCATCTCCCTGCCAGTCCTGGAGCCAGGGACTCAGTTTCATTGATATATTAGCCTTTCCAGTGCCTGACACATAGAAGACCCCCCATACATGTTTGATTTCTTCAGTATTTATTGAGCACCTGCTATGCCTGGCACATGCTCACCACGGTTAAACAAAAAAGTCCAGCTCCTTGCCATCATGAAGCCAGGACACAGACAACCAAAAACTTAAATAAGTATATTACAAATAGACTCACAGTAAGTGCCAAGAAGAGAAACTAAAGCAGGTGACAGGGATGGGGAGTGTGCTGGGAGGGGCGACTCTGTTTCTCACACAAGCACAGTGGCTAGTACCCAGGAGGTGCTCAAAGTGGATTGATTGATGGGATAAAAGAATGAATGGATCAATGAATGAATGAGTGACTCGCTCCCCAAACAGAATAAAGCTCCCTATGGTGTGTGATTTGTACCTTGCCTGTAGTGAATCCCAAGTAGCCACATGTTGCAGCTATGTTTTTTTTAATTGTGGTAAAATACACATAAAATTGGCCATGCATCAAGATGGAAAATTTCCCCAAGGTGTTGGGAGAATAGATTAAGTGGATTCCTGATGATAAAGCACTTAGGGTCTGATGCACAGGGCACAGGGGCCAGTGGTCAAGGAAGCCACGGAGGGGCGTAGATGGGGCTCCCAAGAGGAGGAGAAAGCCAGCCTTCGCCCCTCTACATTTCGGCACCTCTCACCCCCTTCCCAGTAACTGCTTCAGTTTAACGCTGTTCCCACTGCGGCCACGAGAGGGAGCCACTTCCTCCCGCGGCTCCCTCTCTCCCTCTCCCTTTCCACCTGACACAGCTTCTTTGGAAAACACCCATCTTTCTTCCATGAAATCCCATAACTTGGATCTTTCTAAAACACTGTTCACCTAGAAACCGAGTCACCTATTGAATCACACAAATTCGAACCAAAGTTTACAAAGTTTGGGGACCCACCTTGCCCAGAGGCCACCCTGAGCCAAACCAAGAGCGTCCGGACAGGTTAGGCCGTAGGTCCTGTGCCCTCTCTCCTCACTGTCCGCTCTGGGGACCGGGGCCTGACCCCTCCTCTGGGAGGAGAAGACTGGTTGTGGGTCCTGGAGAGGGGGACACTCTCCTGACCTCCTCACCATCTCTTCCTCCTCCCCAGCCGCCTCCCTGGAGGCCAGAGGCTGGGCATGGGGCTGGGGCCACGTGGTTATTTCCTTCCAGGGGAGCAAAGAGGCCACGGACAGATTGTCAGGGGCTCAGACTCCACAGCCCGAGGACCTGGGCTCGCTGCTCTGAGATGATTTCCTCCTGAGATCTTCCTGCCTGGGCACCACAGGGAGTCAGCAACCCAGTGAGACCCGTGAGCCCTGAAGAGAGGCATTCTCCCTCACACAGAGCCTCCCTGTGCACGGCCCCTCCCCTCAGTCCAGCCCAGCAGGCAACCATCTCTGCTGCCTGCTGGGTCCTGTGGGACTGAAGTCTGAAGCACTGCTCATCCTCTATCCCTGGGTCTGTGTGGCTCCCTGGCTACGTAGAAGAAGAGAAAGAGAAACAGGGGGGAGGAGGATACATGAAGATGCGTGAAGAGAGGGAGGGAAGGAAAGAAGGGGAGAGGGTGGGAGGGGGAGTCCTACGGGGACTTGCTATGCCATTCGCTTTCTAGAATCGTGCATCCATGCTCACTTCTCTAATATTTCATGAATTTCATTCTGGGGCTCTGGGGCTCAATAGTTCGAGTCACCCCTTAATTAACTTCATGTGCATGTCCAACCTGCTCTGAACCCTGCCTGGGCTCTGGGGGAGGGGGCGGGGCCGGGCGGGCACTGGCTTCTCACCCACCGCCCTGCGATCTCGGAGGGAGTCCAGCGTTCACTTCAGTATGTTTTCAGAAGCATCCGGCACTCAGGTGCCCTAAGAACACGCCACTTGATTCTGCTTAATCACTGGAGAGGCTTCAAGCCCCACAGAAGGAGGAAGGAAAACAGCACGGTCCCATCCGCACCTGGAACACTTCACTCCCAGGTATCAGGTACCAGGAAGCCTGGGGACAGAAGCAAGGCTTTCCTGGAAAGTCCCGCCCAGAGGCCGATTGCCCCACAGCCCTCAGCTTATCTACACTGGGGGGGGGGGGGGGGGTGTCTTTGGGGGCTGCTGCTGCCTTTGCCAAAAGCAAAAAGCAACTGCGGGGCTTCAAGAATTTCACGATAGGAGCAGAGAGCAATGCCGCTTGAGTTACTTCCGAAATCCACACTACGAAGGTGTTTAAGGAACTATACTCAGGTTGGCCATGGGTCCTGACATGAGAAGCCAAATCACCTGTCACTTTCCTACATCAGGACCCACCCCACAGTCAGGCAGTTTCCTAGGGCTCCTCCAGGCCTGGCTGACAGTATGAGAGCACCCTGTGGCCTCAGGGAAGAGTGGACAGCCCTGGACCTGCTGGAAGGGGCGAGTCTGTCCTGGTCTTACAGCCCCTCATCGCTGAGCTCCATGAGTGCACCTCTGCGAAGGGTGCCACCCCTGCCTTGCACCCACACCGAGGGGCTGCTCTGTGAGCTGGCCGGGCAGGCGGTGTCCACAGGCTAGAGAAGCCCCGCCTTGCAGAGCTTACATTCTAGTGGGGCAGCCAGGCGATTCACAGGTAAACAAATAGTCGCATCTGATCACTGCAGGGGGAGGCACATTCTAGGCAGAAATGCAAAGTGGGAGAAGGTGTGGTTAGAACAGGGGAGACAGATGCCTCACCCAGGGGACCGGGAGGCCTCTCTGGGTTTGCGACCTCAGGGCACAGTGAGCATCTGAGAGCAGGGTGGAAGCCAGGCCTGGAAACTCGGTGTGTGTGTGGGGGGGGGGGGGGGGGGGGGGAGACGGGGACGCAGGGAGATGAAGGGAGATGCAGGCAATGAGACAACCAGAAGCAGACCTGTCACAGAGCTGAGAGCACAGTCGGGGCTGCTGTTTCAGAGGAAGAAACGGAGGGTCCAGGAGGTTCCGAGCTTGCCAAGACCACAGGCCTGTATGTGGTAGCCGAAGCCAGACCATCTGACGCCGAGGCACTACGCCCGATGGCTGCTGTTGTAGGACACATGCAGACCCACGACCTTCAACCCAAACCCTGGCCCAGCTGTCCGTCAAAATCCAGAAGTCTCCGCAGTGCACGTGGCGTGGTCTGGGACAGCACACAGCAGCCGAACATGCTAACACAGCAAGACACAACTATGCCCATCTTTCTGCAGCAAAACAGCTCCGTGGGCGAAACAAGGAGCTATTAGTAGCCTCGGTTCAGGTGAGGTTTTGCTACCAAATCGGGTCACATTTTGATGCCAAATTAGTTACCAAAATAAACAACAACCAGCTCTCCGTTGGCAGAGCCTTTAGGATTTCCACTAAAAGCCTGGGGGGCACATGTTATAGCTTCTGGAAATGACGGCTCTGAAGACAGGGGCAGAGAGGCCGGCTGGTCACCGCGTTCACAGCTGGGCATGGCCCAGACTCGGGATTCGCAGCCACGGGCCCTGGCGCTGGGGCACACACTGCTCCTTGGTGAGGCAGCCCAGCAGCTAGAGACAGCTGACAACATGGGGAAAGCAGCGCCGGAGCCCAAGTCCACGGCCAGGTTAGAAAAGGCCGCAGAAGCCCGGCTTCAGCAAATACGCCACCGACGCAAGTGTTCCTCTGGGCTCTCACGCTGCCCCTGCTGGGCGGGTTGGCTTTGAAAACGTGGCCAGGGGCGGAGAAGTTAAGATGGGGAAGACAGAAAAGCATCCTCCTGTAATTTCTCTTTTTAAATCACCCTAGCATTCTTCCTCTGCTTCAAGTCCTCCAGGGGTGTCCCACCTCATTTAGGATAAAACCTACAGGACTTTCCAAGGCCCTATGACCCAGCCCTCCTCGGGGGGCCTGTCCTCCGCCCCCACCCCTGCCCACACCTCAGTGCCCGGGAGAACCCGTGAGGGAGGCAACCAGTGGATGTGTGTCTCTCTGAGATGGATGTTTCTCTCTCTCTCCCTCTCCCTCCCGTTCACTCTCTCTAAAAATCAAAACAAAAAGAAAGGCAAGAGAAGTAATACAGGCCTCGTGTTTCTTTTAGAGCAACTAGTATGAAATTAAAGCTGCAGCCACGATGGGGGCTTATCCAAACACCATAGAGACCAACCTGATACCCAAGCAAACCTAGGCCTCCCTCCAGTGGTCGGATGGATTTCTGCACTGGCCACTTCCCTGGCTTAGAGATTCTGCCTCCTGCTTTTGCAGCAAGCCAGCCAGGAATCGGAATGTGGTCCTTGGCTTTCCAGATCTACTTTCCGTCACTCTTACCTGCTTCCTCCAGTGTCCCTGGCCTCTGGCCCCCGAGTCCTACCCTTTGCCAGGCTGCCCTCTCATAGATTTGCATGACCAAATCCGTCAAGTCCAAACGGTAATATCAATAACTTACATCTGTCCAGCAACAGAAGGTTCACAGTGTGCTTTTGCCTAAATTACCTGATTGAATCCTATCCTTGTGGGATGGATATACCCGTTGTATAGGTGAGCAGGTTGAGTGGCCAAGAGGGAAAGGGCCTTACTCAACATCACACCGTTAGTGAGATGCGGCGCTGGGAGCTTTTCCATCCTCACTGCCGCGGACTCGGAAGGGGGGGAATTGTCTGGTTATTACGAAATACAGAGAAGCAGAGAGTGTTGAGTTTCATTATTTTTATGAACATCGCTGGGTGGGAAAGGCACTTCGTAAAGAGGAAAACCCTGCCTCTAACCAGGAGCCCCTCAGGCCCCGGGAACAGGACCATCAGCCATTCTAAGCTAAAATCTGACAGCTGCAGCTAGATCCACTCAGGTAGGGTTAGCCCACCAAAACCACACGCATGCTCCCTTGGTCACAGGTCCAAAGGTGAATGCGGGAATGGCTGTTCCCAGGGTCCCGTATGAAATGAAAATCTGGGACCCCTTTTCAAGAATTCCAAGATGGGACAGCAGTGTGAGTGCGCACACAGGCAGGGCCCACGGGCAGACCACGAATAAAAATGGAAGTCTGAACGCAGCCTGCAGCAGCCTGCCCGGGACACCTCTGCCCCACTGCAGGAGCCAGCCTGCTTCCCGTTGAGTCGCTCTGTGGAGAGGATAATCAGGCTGCCAACCCTGGCGACAGTCTGGCAACCTCTGTAACAATAGGCCTCCGATGGCCGGACTGGATCGGTAACTGACGGCTTCCCTAGTTTCTGTTCCTGCTTCCAACTCAGGACCAGCCAGAGAAAGCCCAACGTAGGCCCCGAAGCCATCGGAGGGGACGCCCGCCCGGCTCACCCGCCTCCAGCTGCACGGGCTGCGTTTGAATGGAATCGCTGAGCTGGTTTACAGGTCTGCTCCTTCGACTTTCATTTCTCAGGTGGAAACTGCTCCATCCCGAGACTGTGCCACCCCATCAGGGCCCTCTCGCCAACAGGGTAATTGGCAGGTGATGCGCTGAGCTATTGTGTGAAAACGCAGCTGCGACTTATTTTCCCGACGCTGTTATCACGGTTCCCCGCCCACAGTGAACAGGCCACGCGTGCGAACACAGCCTGGGTTCCAGGGAGTCAGGCGGTCTTTCTTGCAGTGTTCGCCGCGGGGATAGTTTCCTGCTGTGAACTGCAAGTCTGCCCTCTGTGGGGCCCGGGCATCTGTTCTCAAGGTCATTTCTTTGCCTCCCCCCAAGCCCGCCGGCCTTCGATCTTCAGTGGGAGCGTTTACTCACTGGAAGGCTTCAGACCTTAAATAAGCGATCAAATGCTCTTAATGAATTGTGACGCAGAACACCCTCAGCTCCAACACAGCGGGCAGCTTCCCCCGGGACCTTCCTGGGGAAAGAGCTCAGTGCTGTCCTCAGGTGCCCGGGCCACACGCGGCGTCCCCAGGAGGCGATGGCACGTGCCACCGGCTGTGGGCGGTGCTGTCCTGGACAAAACCATGCTAACCCGGGAGGGTCAAATGTAGGGGTGCAGAGCCCAGCTGCACCACATGCCACTCCCACGCATGCAGAAAATGTGGCTGCTGAGTTCGACTGTGAGTGAAGGAACTCTGTAAAGAATGAAGCTCATCACGTGCCACTGTTGGTGCCCCCCCCCCCCCCATTATGGTGGTCACGTCACTGCAGGAGGATCGCTGGGGAGCGCGGCCACAGGCAAGGAGGGAGGGCAGGGCAGTGGAATGACGCACGCCCCAAAAAGGCAGTGCACGTAGTGGTTAAACAAGGGTCTTGTACCAGGCTGCCTGGTTACCCATCTGTCCTACCCTTGCTGCCCGTGTGCAAGTTAGAAAATTGCCCTGTGCCTCAGTTTCTTCACCTGTGAAATGGGGAGGGTGCTAATAATAGCACTTACCTTATAGGACTGTGGTGAGGCCTAAATGCGTTAACGTGGGATGTGCTTGGAATGGTGCCCGGCTCCTGCGAGGTACTCATCAGGACTGCTCTCGGGGGCCAGACTGTCTACTGGGAACCTGTTTAGATGACCTGAGATATATATATGCCCAGAGTGGTATTATAAACTCAAGGCTTCACCATAATAGCTTATGACTAGAAACTATTTATATTCAAATGCTCTGACTAAAGACAGAATGTTTTAGCATTTTGCTGAGTATAATATTTTTATTTTGGAAGAAAATCAAGAACAAAACAACAACAACAACAAAAAACTAGGAAGCCAGAGAATTAGAAAGACTATTATTGTCATAGTCTTTATTACGTCTGGCACAAAAATAAAATGTTATGCAAATTTCTATAAAAAGAACACAATTTATCCTGGAGAAGAGCAGCACAGAACAGTGTAGCAAGGGCTACTCTTCACCAGGCGTCTCATCTATACCAACCTCAATGCTCTACAAACACTCCTCCACTTGGCCCTCAAACCCCGAGACAGGGACTTCATGACCCCCACTGTACAGAGGTCAGGGACCGGGGTGCACACACTGTGAGTACCAGAGGAAGACCCACTGCCAGGGTCCTCCGCATCCTCTCTTCACTTTTTGTTCACTAAACTCAAAATGCAAACCCAGCAACGGCTGCTAAATATAGTCTCTAATGAGCAAATTGGTTCTAAGTATTAACAGCAAGGTTTCTAATTGTATAAAATCTACATCATATATATATATATATATATATATATATATATATAAATACAATGATAAACAAGATAATTTGCTCTGTATGTATTAAAACTTAAAAAGAGCCCTGGCCAGTGTTTCTCAGTAGTCAGAGCGTCGGCCTGCACACCCAAGGGTCACAAGTTCGATTCCCGGTCAAGGACACATACCTAGGTTGCCGGTTCATCACAGGCCCCAGCGTGTGCGGGAGGCAACCAATCCATGTGTCCTTTTCACATTGATGTTTCTCTCTCTCTTTCCCCCATCTCTTGCTCCTTCCCTTCCACTCTAAAAATCAGTGGGGAAAAAAATATTCTTGGGAGAGAATTAACCAAAAAAAAAAAATCCTTAAAAAAAGAGAATCAGAAATCAATTTAAACTTTTTCACTTTGACATAAATACAAATCCAGTTCCTAAATATTGGCTATATCATATATATTAAAAACATTAGTGAAAAAACGATCCTCCAATATTTGGGAATAATTCACATTATTAATCTAACTCAATGTTCAGGGAAAGTGAGGTATGAGCCAGGTACATTAACAGAACTATTTCTGATCCCTGGTTCAGGATAAGGGCAGACCTGGAGTCTCGCTTTTTATTTACCCCTGTGCTAGAACTGCAAACAGCAACCACGCACATATCAAAAAACCTTTGTAAATTTAATGCTGGAGCCACATGGGACAGATTACTGTCTAATAAAGAACTGGTTGATTACTGTAAAGTTGGAATTCATTCTAAGAACAAGCTATAGTTACTTGTCTCCCAAACCCATCTAAGTTATTTAAACGTTATGTGGGGAAATCGACCCAAGCCATTATGCTCAATTAGTATTTGACTAAGGAGGCAAGAGCATATAATGGAGTCTAGACAGTCTCTTCAATAAATGGTGTTGGGAAAATTGGACAGATACATGCAAAAAAATGAAACTAGACCACCAACTTACACCATACACAAAAATAAACTCAAAATGGATAAAGGTCTTAAATGTAAGATGGGAAGTCATAAAAAATCTTAGAAGAATACATAGGCAGCAAAATATCAGACATTTGTCATAGCAATATCTTTACCAATATAGCTCCTAGGACCATAGAAACTAAGGAGAAAATAAACAAATGGGACTACATCAAAATAAAAAGCTTTGCCATAGCCAGTTTGGCTCAATGGATAGAGTGTCAGCCTGCGGACCGAAAGCTCCCAGGTTCGATTCCAGTCAAAGGTGCGATCCCATTGATGTTTCTCTCTCTCTCTCCCTCTCCCTTCTTCTCTGAAAGCAATCCGATCTAATAAAAGAGAAAAATGGTAATTGGCGTACGACGATACCCTTTTCATTGGCTAATCAGGGCTATATGCAAATTAACTGCCAACTAAGATTGGCAGTTAACTGCCAACAAGATGGCGGTTAATTTGCATATGTAGGCACAATGCAGGGAGGCGAAAGGGAAAGCAGGAAGAAGCCCCCTGCCACTGACAGTGATCAGAAACCCAGGGGGGAGCTAAGAGCTGGGGGGCAGGGCAAAGGCGGCCCTGGGGCCGCCTTTGCCCTGCCCCCCAGCCATGATGGGAGAATCAGGTGCCTTTGCCGCCCTGGCCAGTGATAGCAGGAAGTAGGGGTGGAGCCAGCGATGGGAGCTGGGCACGGTCGAAGCTGGCAGTCCCGGGAGCTAGGGGTCCCTTGCCTGGGCCTAAAGCGGAGCCCACGATTGCGGGGCCGCTGCCACTGCGGGTCCCCGCTGCCCGGGCCGGACGCCTAGGCCAGAGGTGTTAGGCCTGGGCAGGGGCGGAGCCTGCAACCGCGGGGAGCTGGGGGTCCCCTGCCCAGGCCTGACACCTCTGCCGGAGGCCTCAGGCCTGGTCAAGGGGCCGAGCCGGTGATTGGTGATCAGAGAGTGATGAGGGTCAACTCCTCTGGCCGAGGCATCAGGCCTGGGTGGGGGGTGGAGCCGGGGATTGGGGGGATATGATGGTCCCCTTGCCCAGGCCTGAAGCCTGGGTCAGAGGTGTCAGGCTTGGGTGGGGAGTGGAGCAAGCGATCAGAGGGAGATGGGGGTCCCCTGCCCAGGCATGATTCCTGGGCCAGAGGCCTCAGGCCTGGGCGGGGGCCAGAGCCAGTGATCGGGGGGGAGATGGGGGTCCCCTGTCCAAGCCTGACACCTCTGGCAGAGGCGTCAGGCCTGGGCAAGGGGCCGATCAGGCGATCGGAGGGTGATGGGGGTCTATGCCTCTGGCCGAGGCATCAGGCCTGGGCTGGGGGCAGAACCAGTGATGGGGGGAAATGAGGGTCCCCTGCCCAGGCCTGACGCCTCTGTCAGAGGCGTCAGGCCTGGGCAAGGGGCCGATCCTGCGATTGGAGGGTGATGGGGGTCAACGCCTGAGGGCTCCCAGTATGTGAGAGGGGGCAGGCTGGGCTGAGGGACACTCCCCCCCCCCCCACACACACACCCAGTGCACGAATTTCGTGCACCAGGCCCCTAGTAAAATATATATTTAAAAAATAAAAATAATAAAAAAAAAAGCTTCTACACAGCAAAAGAAACCAAACAACAAGCAAGCCCACTGCATGGGAGAACGTATTTGCCAATGTTATATTCAATAAGGGTTTAATCTCCAAAATTTATAGGGAACTCATACAACTTAACAAAAGGAAAATAAACAATGCAATCAAAAAAATGGGTAAAGGACCTAAGTAGACACTTTTTGAAAGTGGACATACAGCAGGCCAAGAGACATATGAAAACATGCTCAAAGTCACTAATCATCCAAGAAATGCAAATCAAAATGATAGTGAGGTTCCATCTCACACCTGTCAGAATGGCTATCATCAACAAATCAACAAACAACAAGTGCTGGTGAGGATGCAGAGAAAAAGGAACCCTCCTGCACTGCTGGTGGGAATGCAGACTAGTGCAGCAAATATGGAGAACAATATGGAGTTTCCTCAAAAAATTAAAAATGGCCCTAACTGGTTTGGCTCAGTGGATAGAGCATCAGCCTGCGGACTGAAAGGTCCCAGGTTCGATTCCGGTCAAGGGCATGTATGTACCTTGGTTGCGGGCACATACCAAGTGCGGGGGGGGGGGGGGGGGTGCAGGAGGCAGCTGATACATGTTTCTCTCTCATCAATGTTTCTAACTTTCTATCCCTCTCCCTTCCTCTCTGTAAAAAAATCAATAAAATATATATATATTTTTTAATTAAATCTTTATTGTTCAGATTATTACATTTGTTCCTCTTTTTTCCCCCCCATAACTCCCCTCCTCCCAGTTCCCGCCCCACCCTCTGCCCTCACTCCCCACCCACTGTCCTCATCCATAGGTGCACGATTTTTGTCCAGTCTCTTCCCGAATCTCCCACACCCCTTTCCCCCCCAAGAATAGTCAGTCCATTCCCTTTCTATGTCCCTGATTCTATCATAATCACCAGTTTATTCTGTTCATCAGATTATTTATTCACTTGACTCTTAGATTCACTTGTTGATAGATGCATATTTGTTGTTCATAATTTGTATCTTTACCTTTTTCTTCCTCTTCCTCTTCTTAAAGGATACCTTTCAGCATTTCATATAATCCTGGTTTGGTGGTGATGAACTCCTTTAGCTTTTCCTTATCTGTGAAGCTCTTTATCTGACCTTCAATTCTGAATGATAGCTTTGCTGGATAAAGTAATCTTGGTTGTAGGTTCTTGGTATTCATCACTTTGAATATTTCTTGCCACTCCCTTCTGGCCTGCAAAGTTTCTGTTGAGAAATCAGCTGACAGTCGTATGGGTATTCCCTTGTAGGTAACTGAGTTTCTTTCTCTTGCTGTTTTTAAGATTCTCTCTTTATCTTTTGCTCTTGGCATTTTAATGATGATGTGTCTTGGTGTGGTCCTCTTTGGATTCCTTTTGTTTGGGGTTCTCCGCGCTTCTTGGACCTGTAAGTCCATTTCTTTCACCAGGTGGGGGAAGTTTTCTGTCATTATTTCTTCAAATAGGTTTTCAATATCTTGCTCTCTCTCATCTTCTGGCACCCCTATAATTCTGATGTTGGTATGCTTGAAGCTGTCCCAGAGGCTCCTTACACTATCCTCGCATTTTTGGATTCTTTTTTCATTTTGCTTTTCCAGTTGGGTGTTTTTTGCTTCCTCGCATTTCAAATCATTGACTTGATTCTTGCGCTCCTCTGGTCTGCTGTCAGGAGTCTGTATAATATTCGTTATTTCAGTCCGTGTATGCTTAATTTCTAGTTGGTTCCCCAATATAACATCGAGGGTCTCATTAGTTTTCTTGTAGATCTCATTAAGTTTATCGGCGGCTTCTAAACAGTTCTTGAGAGACCTTAAAAGTGTGGTTCTGAACTCTTTATCTTCCATTGACAATTTTGTCCTGTTTCTTTGTCTCCGCATTTTGTTATGCTTCCTTGGTGCACCCCCTAGTGGTCTTTGTTCGCAGTCTTATAGTTAAACCTTGATTGTTGTAGCTAATACCAGGGAGGGTTTGACCTCCAGGCCAAGTGGCTATGAGAATCAGCTGTGTCAGCAGTGAGAGAACTTCTGTCCTCTAGGGAGGTGCTAATCTAGCCTTTGCCTGAGGCTATCCGGCAAATGCCTCTGGGCAGGGCTTGGGCAGGGCGGGTCGCACAGGATCAACAGGGTGGGCCAGAGAGACCAGTTATGGCGACTCTCAGTCCTGTCCCCAGGGGCTCTGCCTCTCTGAGCCCCAGCACCTGCTGCAAAGCTTGGGGAGAAAGCTGCACTCGCTCTGACCGAAGCCAGACAGTCCCGCTTCTCCTCGCCTGTATCTGGAGCTCAGAGTCTGCGACTCCCTCCCGATTGAAAACAACAACTGCGCCCTCCGCCGCCAGCCCGCTCCGCGCACTCCGCACCTCAGAATTTGATTTCAGCACTGCGCCTCCTCTGAGTGTCCGTGTGCGTTTCTCTTTCCTCCTAGTTGTAGGACTTCCACTCAGCCAGCGTTCCTGTGGTTCTGGGTGATGTCCTTTCCGTCTTTTAGTTTCACTTTTGAAGTATTTGTTCAAAGCAGCAAACTCCGGCGTTAACCTATGCCGCCATCTTGGTTCTCCAATAAAATATATTTTTTTTTAAAAAAAATTAAAAATGGAATTCCCATTTGACCCAGTAACCCAGGAATATACCCCAAGAAAACAGAAACACCAATTAGAAAGGATATATGCACCCCTATGTTCATAGCAGCACAATTTAAATAGTTAAGATTTGGAAACAGCCTAAGTGCCCTTCAGCAGATGAGTGGATTAGAAAACTGTGGTACATCTACACAATGGAATACTACGCTGCTGTAAAAAAGAAGGAATTCTTACCATTTGCAACAGCATGGATGGATCTGGAGAGCATTATGCTACGTGAAATAAGCCAGTCAGAGAAAGATAAATATCACATGATCTCACTTATTTGTGGAATATAATGAACAACATAAACTGATGAATAAAAATAGATGCAGAGACATAGAACCATGGAACAGACCATCAAACCTCAGAGGGAAGGCAGGGGAGGATGGGAGGATGGGGGAGAGATCAACCAAAGGATTTGTATGCATGCATATAAGCCTAACCAATAAACACAGACAACAGGGGTGAGGGCATGTTCTGGGGAGTGGTAGTGGCCAGAGAGAAGTCAGTGGGGGGAAAAGGAGCCATATGTAATACTTTAAACAATTAAGAATTTAAATTAAAAAGAAAAAACTTCCAGTGAATGACTACTTAATTGTAATGTTTTCCTGATATAGGAATGATTTCCGATACCTACCTTTTTCTTAACAATTTGTTTTCTTTAAGCACTAGTTCAGCACACAGTAATATAAAGGAATTTCAGCAAAAAGAAAGTCTATCACAATGACTATACCACTAAGAGAAGATGAAGCGGAATGAGGATAAAAATTGCTGTTTATTTCTTTGTTACACAAAGACAATTAAAAGTGGTTCAAGACGTCTGAGCCCATCTCCTGTGTCCTTTCTGACACGATGAGAACATACGAAAAAATGGCACCAAGACTAGGAGTCCAGCTCTGGGTCCAGTTTCTCCACTTTGATGACTATCTCCGGCGCTGAAGCAGCAGCACCAGCTGGTTGGCTCTCTGCCTCTGACTCGGACAACACTTCTTCCTTGATTTTTACAGGCTTATTGCTGGCCTCCTCGTCGTCGTCTGAAGACTCATCCAGCTCCCATTCATCATCGATGTCCATTTCAAACACTCTCACATGACGGAGATTTGAGCTTAACTGAAGAAAAAAAAGGCCAAATACAGAATTTTAAAATGTATGGCTTAGCTAATTATGCATAAGGAATTAGAAATCAGGAGTTCAAAGAATGGTTTTATAGGAAAACTAGAGGCCCGGTGCACCACATTCATGCACTGGAGGGGGGTGGGAGGGAACGTCCCTCAGCCTGGCCTGCATCTTCTCGCAGTCCGGGACCCCCCAAGGGGAGCGGGCCTAAGCTGGCAGTCGGACATCCCCGGAGGGGTCTTTAGTGTTGCCATGGAGGTGGGAGAGGCTCCCACCACCGCCGCTGCACTTGCCAGCCATGAGCCTGGCTTCTGGCTGAGCGGTGCTCCCCCTGTGGGAGCGCACTGACCACCAGGGGCCAGTTCCAGCATTGAGCGTCTGCCCCCAGGTGGTCAGTGAGCATCATAGCGACCGGTCATTCCACCGTTTGGTTGATTTGCATATTAGGGTTTTATTATATAGGATTATTTTCCCATCAATGTTCAACAAAATCACTAAACTGAAGCTTTCATTTTGCACAAAAGAATCTCCACATGCAATAGTAACAATTCCATAATTAAAATCTAGACTTGTTACTGATTACTTAGTAAGCTTTCTCAGAACAAGAGAACTAAATAGCTAAGGTGACTAACAAGCTCATCATCAACAGAAGCAATTTATCACAAAAAGTTTGCCCTGAAAGGACCATATGGATCCAGTCGCTTCCTCCTGTAACTCTTAGTAAGCAATCTGCAAACACTTACCACACAGGACACCTTTCGAAAACCATTCCCAGCAACATACTGCGCTTTCATACTTTCCAGTAATCTCCAATGCTTCTCGAAATGCATGGTACGTGTAGGGATAGCACCACACTGTTCATCTAGCCTAGAGAGTGGGAAAAACAGACCCAGGAGTGAAAAGGGGATCACCTCCTGGTTTAATAGGGGGGGGTGGCAGGGTCAACCATGGGCTCAGTTTCTATCGATATTCCCATCTCCAAGATAATTTTACCAGACTTTGTATAAAAACACTGTGTGCTATATTCTACAAAAATACTATAATTACAAATAAGCAAAATATCTTCTAGGTAAGGTTTTTTATTCTCTTTCGAGGAAAATAAATAGACACATTTTTAAATTAGAGAAAGGATCTGCTTTCTTAAATCTCAGCCAGCCAAAGCCATCTCTTGAAAATGGCCATGTCCTCTCCATGTGGCTACTGAGGCCCTACGTCAGGAAGGGAAACACTGAAGGCAATCTAGGGTAACTAATTCTACTATAAAGTGGGATTAACGCTGCTCCTTAAGAAAGAACTCACAGTGCCAGACCGGTTTGGCTCAGTGGATAGAGCGTCAGCCTGCGGACTCAAGGGTCCGGGGTTCGATTCCGGTCAAGGGCATGTACCTTAGTTGTGGGCACATCCCCTGTGGGGGGCGTGCAGGAGGCGGCTGATCGATGTTTCTAACTCTCTACCCCTCTCCCTTCCTCTCTGTAGAAAATCAATAAAACATATTTTAAAAAAAAGAAAGAACTTACAGAAGTCCCATTCTCTACCCCAAACAACACCCAACCTTGTTCCAGCACATACCTACTGATTTACTAGTAAAGCAAAGGAACAGAAGAGCTGTTAAAGCCAGTATTTTTAAAATAAAAAATATGACTGACTGTATGATTATCCCTGGTTAACTGTTATCTAGCATACATAAAGAACTGGAATATATGACATACATTAAAAACATTGTAACCGTTATATCAGAAAGAGGAACTTACTGATGAGTTAGTTACCTTGTAGAGTAATTCCCAGTGAACTGAAATTCTGCAGAATCTTCACAGTTATACACTGAAGACAATGGCAACTGGACCAAGAGTCTGTCTCTTCCTTCACGTCCTACAGTGTCCTTAAGAACCACCGTCACAGTTTCATCATCATAAAACTGTGCATCTAGACAACTGTAGGTGCTAGAAGTGAAATACGTTTTGTTACCTGAAAGATGATCATAACTACAGAGACAATACTGGATGCATAACATACTCGTACCAAGCAAAAAAAACCTGACAATAAAAAAAGTCAAGCGACATTCTATACAATAACACTTGAAATATATCATTAGTTTGCACTAAAAACACACTTACTTATATTCGGATTATTCACAAAAATAACTAAGCCCTAAAAATAAGTAATCGTGAAAAAATAAAAATCTATAAGGTTGGTTCACAGTTTCAATGGTCAGGCCTTAAGCCTGTGGAAATTCCATGAATGATTCCTTATATGTATTTTGAGTTAACCACACTGAAAGTAAAAACAGAATTTACATGTGAAGACACAATAACCTCAAAGGCGTTATCGTAAGATGCTTTTAAGTGAGGAGCGAGAAAAAGATCGGCCTCTGCGTAGTGTCAGTTCTGTCCTCCGCAAAGCCGCAGGGAAGACTTAGGTGCTGTTGCCCTTTTGTACCCTAAGAAAATCCCACCGCACGAAGAATAATGTTGGTCGTAACAAGAACCTCAGCCAGGTGCCCCTGCACCACATTACTTTCTTACTAACAGACAGGGAACTAGCTGAGAGGTACTAATTACAGGAAACCGCTACATAAATTCCCGCTGCAGCGTGGTAAGGTTCCAGGGAACCCTCTCTGCCAAGTATACAGTATGTGGCAATCCCTCCCTTGTGTTGCAAGCAAGGAAGGCCTTGTAGGTATATATCACTTAACTGAGTCTAACTATATTCCTATAATTCACAGGACAAAACATATACATACATATTTATATACCATCCAAACAGAATTCAAGATTTACCTTCTCCTCACTTTCTCAGTTGTGGCATATGTGAAGCTCCCAAATTTAATAGCAATTAGTCCATTGCTTACAGATCTTGAAGAAAGAAGAGGGGGGAAAGAGAGACTTTGTGGAACAACCCGGATAGCCAATAATCTAAACGCTTGAAAGAACATGATTATCAGTGTTAGTGTATCTACCTAAACCCCAAATCCCAGACCCAAATCCCATTATGCTCACTCTAGAACACTAATAACTTAAACACCTAGAGAGGTACACCCAACATCAACATTACAACTTGATTTACAACCTTAGGGTCACCAAAGCAGCTGGATACCTTACAGAATTAAGGACATCTGGAACAACCAAATGATTTCACACCGTGGTCTCACAATATGTCCTGGAAATTCAGGTTTAAACCCATTTCAGATACTAACGGCATCCTGAGTCTGATCTACCTTTCAGAACTTTCCCTGTGGCTTCTCAAAAGTAGTGTCTGTGGGTGAGGCCTCTTGTTGAATGAAAGGCATCCTTAACCTCAGGTAAAGGCCTTCCTATAAGGAACCCAAAGTACAGTTCTGAACTCCTACAGGTTCATGAGATGTAATCCCGAGTGTTCTGCTCTTGCTTTTTCCTAAGCCTAAAAACCATCCTCCATGTAACTGCTAGACACCAATACAAAATCAGACACTCTGGAATCAGAAGGGATCATATAGCCTCCTCATCTGGCACCATCGTCTATCTAGTGACATGAAAACTGAGACTGAGAACAGCTCACGGACAAGTCATAAGGCAGGTTAAGCAAAACCTGAAATGTAGGGAAGAGGAGCTGTATGTTTTATGATTAAGAATAAAATCTTATCTCTTCTGATTCAAACTTCAGATGAACACTTACTGGGAAATATCAGTATGTCTCCTTAAGATGCACATTTTATAAACTGAATCTTCTAAAATAGTAAAAAGAAGATAATGTAGATTTGAAGTCTTATTATTCCACCTAAGGGAAAAAAAATTAATGTCAAACACGCTATGCAGTTTTCAATGCACAGAACAAAACTATACTGTTCACATGATAGGGAAGAAACACACACTTACAGAAAAGGGAATTTGAACAATCTACGTGTAGAGTCCTCACTAAAACAAAAGGGAAAAAATTAATAAAATTTTAAATTGGCTGCTGAATTATACCACCCAAAAGGCAAATAGAATTACCTTCTAGTATCTTTATATAATGGGATACAGATTGCTTGATTCATTGATTTTCCAATTACATCCTAAATAAAATAAAATTTAAAATATCATTAGAGCAGAAAAACACTGTACAGAAAGTGAATGACCAGCATTGGTTAAGTCTAGTAAAACGATCATCTATATCATCAAACCTTTTACACAAGAAACTTTAATGACAGTCATGACAGTAAGGGAAAGAGAGAGACAATTCTGAGCTGGAAAGCGCCTTGGAGATAAGCACGTACCCCCCTGAGAACCACCCCTGTAGTCTCATAGCATTAATCACCCACCCTTCGGTAGTAAACAAGAGACACAACAGCTCCGTAACTAAGAACGTTTATACCAAATACTAAAGATGCCAACGCTTTCATCTTTTTGTCTTTAATGTGTGTAAGAAACTCTAAGAGGAAATATTAGGGGGAACCATATAAACCTGCCAGCTTTGTTAGTCAAACGCATTTTCTATGGTTCACCTTAATAACTATGATCATTAACATAAATGAGCCACACACTATAGATGTTCTTGCTCCTACACAAAGGCATGCATTTCGAACTTACTGCTGGCTTTTGCAAACATTGATCAATAATGTTCTCCATCCGCCTTTTCACAAAATGCAATGATTTTCGAGGATAATAGGGAAACAGCAAAGGGCTTTCTGGTTTCAAAGAAAAACAGAAACAAACAAAGCTATAGTCGACCAGATGATTAGAAGGAAATATCTGTCATTAGAGCCAGCCCACACCGCTTAGGTGAGGGTGGGATTCTCCCTGGACACTTCGTCACCCCTTCACACCACCTCACTAAAAACACCCCTGCCTTCTGTCACCCCTGCTGACCGCCCACTGGATACAACCACACTGACTACAAGCTGAGTCCGAGCAGCCTGTTACTCCACATGCTATTTTCCCCACCGAAATCCAACAGGGCGTTTCTGTTGGCTGTAAGAAGAAAGGGGAGATTTGGGAACCATAAGACATATAATGAAACACAGTTCATTCTTCTCTCTTCTTAGCCACAGTGGTGTGACAACAGCAGTCTGGTGCTGTTTTGGAAGATTGTGATACTAAAAACAGACACAGGAGACAAGAAACCAGTGCAATGAAAATAAGCTCTTTACTTGTAAAAAGGCTACTTTTTCAGTAGAAAGTAATTTCTAATTTAGCATTTACTGACACCAACTATGCTAGGTTCTTTTTATAGCAGTTTTTTTAAAAAAATATATTTTACTAGAGGACTGTTGCACGAAAAAATTTGTGCAATAGGCCTGGGTCCTGGGTGCCAGAGGAAAACCGGTGCCGCCTTCACAGCCCTCGCTGCTCTGGCCAGAGCCGCCTTCAGTCTTCGCTCCACCGCTTCGTGCCTACATATGCAAATTAACTGCCATCTTTGTTGGTGGTTAATTTGCATATCTCCCTGATTAGCCAATGGGAGGTGTAGCGAAGGTACGGTCAATTTCAATCATTGTCTATTATTAGATAGGATTGGATTTTTACAGAGAGGAAAGGAGAGGGATAGAAAGCTAGAAACATCGATCAGCTGCCTCCTGCACACCTTCTTACTGGGGATGTGCCCGCAACCAAGGTACATGCCCCCAACTGAAATTGAACCCAGGACCCTTCAGTCTGCAGGCCAACACTCTATCCACTGAGCCAAACCGGTCAGGGCTATAACCGCTTACAATACTTGTACAAAGAAAGCATCATATTCTCCATTTTACGGATTACAAAAAAAGGCCAAGCCTTGGTCAGAAGTTTGGGACTTTCAGCCCCAACCCCCAACATCTGGGAAGGGAAGAGAAGGTGGAGTTAAGTTCAATCACCAGTGGTCAATGCCTTCATCAGCCATGGCTTCATAATGAAAATTCCGTAAGACCCCTCCACAACAGAGCTCGGAGGGCCTCGAGGAGGTGAGCACCTTGAGGTTCTGGGAGGTGGTGCACTGGGAGAGGGCTCCGTGCCCCCTGCCAATTCCACGCCCTGTGCATCATTTCTAGTTGGTTGTTCCTTTATAATAAACCAGTGATCATGGTCTTTCTCTGAATTTTGTGGACCATTTTAGCAAATTATCAAACTTGAAGAAGGGGAGTTCTGGGAACCCGCAACTTTGTCGCCAAGTGGGACAGAAACATGGATCACCTGGGGTCCCCACACTTGCGAGTGAAGTCAGAAGTGGGGCCAGCCTGTGGGGCTGAGCCTCTAAACGGCGGCGCCCGGTGCTAACTCACGTAGCTGGTGTCAGGATTAAATTGTAGGACACACACTCGGTGTCGCAACTGGTCTCATGAAGAAAAAACCCTCTAATTTTGGTGTCAGATGTGCTTTGTCAGTTGTGAGTATGCAAAACAGAATTTATTCTTGGATTATTTTATTAATTATTGTATTATTTTCCACACGAACAACTGAAAACCTACTTTTGCCCCATCCAGTATTTGTTGCCCTGAAAAAGAATGGACTCCCAGGGTTAAAACACAAGAGCAATAAGCAAAGTTCTGGGCCTCAGAGAATTCCTCCCGCTTCCTGCTCTCCCTGCCTCCCTCCCTCAGTCACTCATTTGGATAAGCAGCAACCAGATCCGAGTGGCAGAGATTACATCCGAGTCCAGTTAAAAACTCGGCTCTAGTTAGCGGGATCCTAGCTCCATCACTTACTGACTTGTATGAGCTTGGGCCTTCTCTAGCCTCGTTTCCTCATTAGTAAAATGAGGATAACAGGACCTTCCCACAGGTTCTTCTCAGGACTGAAGGAGATAATACATGTAAGGATCTAGGAAATAGCTAACCTGGTCAGATTACTCTTTCAGAAAGCAAAGAACACTTTAAAAATATTCTCATCTAAAATGGTGATCTTCGGACGTATAGGATGGCTGCTGTTTTGTGTTGCATCCCTGATAATGCTGGGTAGGAAAGGTTTTACCACACCAACATTTTAAGATCCTAGAAAATGGAAGGCATAACAAGGAAACAGGAAAGCTGCAACCTCAGGAGAACACAAGGATGCGTCCGCTTTTAGGAGTCAACAAACTGGCACCGGCCAAGCGGACTCCTCTGACTAGCAGGCTCTTTAGTCTTCTTCGCAATATCCTATTTTTTATAAGATGCCACACAGACAACATCATACTTCAGAATAAGCAATCTTACTACAGTGCAGTTAACAGTGTTTTTGATCATGGTAATATCATACACTTTGTTTTTTTACTGTTTCTCTAATCAAATAAAATGGACACAGAAGATAAATCCAAAGAACTTAGGTAAGTACTCAGCAAGGGTTCAACAAAACCATGAGTGGGTGCACTGGTCTCAAATAAGAAACGCACTGGCCAACACCTCCTGGGCCCATGCAATACCTTTCAGGTGGCTGCTGTTCTGAAGGAAGTCATACCACTGGTTTCCTTCTGTGTTAGGGGGTGACACCAGGTCATCATCTTCATCTTTTAAATACTACAAACACAGAATTTAAAATCAGGCTTCAAACTGTTTACATTTAACATTCTTCTACGTAATAAGTTAGTCTGTTTTACTGCCAAGTCCTCTTGGAAAGTGCCCTGCTGTTATTCTAAGGGAGGTGATCAAAATTTGCTAAATACCAAGCAACTAAAGAAACTGCTAACGACTAAAAGATCAGAATGCTGTAAACGTACAGGCCGTAAATTGAATTTAAATTCTGAGTTCTATTTTCATGAAGCATATTTTAAGCTTATACATGTAAGTCTATAAATTAATTTGAAAAAAGTATCAACTGTCAATCTACTCTGGCAGTAGTTCTCAACCTGTGGCCACGGACGCTTTCAGGGACTCGTGAGGTCGGTACTGTTCTTACAGTGATGCCATGCTGTTGTGTGCCCTTTCGCTGGAATGACACTTGCACTGATGGTCAAAAGCACGGGTGGGAAAATCCCCGGCATCGTCATCAAGCGTCGAGCAGTAGCACCAAACCTTCCTAGCCGCCACTGTCTTCCTCTTTGCCACACACCCCCAGTTTCACCATCTCTGATGCAGCTATTGATTTCATTAACACTCAACCGTGGAGTACAGGTCTCTTTAATGTCCTGTGTGACAGCACCAGGAAGCATCCGTAAGGCACTTCTACTTTTGCACACCAACAGGGAGAGCACTGGACAGCACAGCTGTGACGTAGCCAGGCACTTTTTTGCTGTTAATGGAATTCCAGTTTTTTATGAGAGAATGACTGGCAAAAAACGATTATCCATTCTTGGGTACTTGGCAGATATATTTTCTTGAAAATAAAGTAAGTGAGGCTGTCACTTTACACAAAACAACTTGCCAGTATTGGTTGCCAATGATGATATTTAAACATTTATGCCAAAACTAAAGTTCTGAAAATTCTGTATCTGTCACTGTGTAATTGACAGCTTCACGGGACTTAAAGACGGATGAGACCGGTGGTGACAGTATGAAACCCGACTCTGGGATTCTGTATGAAGAGAGGTGTCGGCATATGGAAGATGTGCAGATCTCAGTGAACCGGTATTTTCCTAGTGGCAATACATGACATTACAAAATCACGTCTGGGGGGCAGACCCATTCAAAGTGCCAGGCAGGTGAATGGATCTGTAGTGCATTAGAGAACGAAAAGTCCACTGATGCAATTTAGATTCCACACTGTGATTCCACGTTGAAACTAACCTTTAATATACCATCACTTGTCAGGATCTGGTGCAGTATCAGAGAATACCCACAATTATCTAAATCGCTACTAACATACTTCTCCCTTTCCAAACACACACCTGTACGAAGCCAGATATTCTTTATATAATTAACCAAAACAACGTATCACAGCAGATTAAATGCAGAAGCAGATATGATAATCCAGCTGTCTTCTATTAAGCCAGACATCAGACTTGTAGAATAATAAAACAATGCCGCTATCTACTAAGTTATAGTTTCTAAATGATAGTTGTTTTTCATTGAAATTATTTAAATTAACATGTAATGGAACTGTTATTTTTTAATGAATCAAGAAATATTTTATTGTTTCATTTCTAATTCCTAATAATATCTACCATTGATAGATACGCCCCACAAAAAAGCTATTTAGGGTCCTCAATAATTTTAAGAATATAAAAGGATTCTGAGACCAAAAAGTTTAAAAACTGCTCCTCTTTAGTTATTCCACTAAAAGGGCAGGGCTACTCTATAACTGGCCTTATATTACTTTCCATAAACTCTGGGTAATAAAGACTAACACTGCTAATGTTTTAAAATTAGTTTTTAAAAATTAAAAAAAAACAAACACTAAATTAAATGCAAAGTCCATACCTGACCAACTTTTTCAACATTAAAGTATTTTCCTTTTCGATTATAAAGGTCTGGAGCCTAGAAAGGATAAGTATGGTTTAATTAATAAATCAACTCTCTCACCCACACACACACACAATCTTATATTTAAGCCAAAAACTTTGTTAAGAGAGCTGTTAGTGGCAGTTACTCTTTTCTTTCATGGACTGTAAGACACACAATCAAACAAAAGTTCAACTTACAGGCTATATGTGAAATAAATAAACACTGCCATTAATTAGCTCAACCTTTTTAAAAGCGTAACTGCTAAGGACCTTCAATTAAACTGGATTGAATTTGACCACTTCTTACCATTACCCAGCTCTATTGCAATTATTAAGAAGAAAAACCAGCATTACAGAAATAACAATTTCCTACCTCATTGAAATGTTCAGTAAGAAATTCAGCAACAAAGGTGATATCTTTTTGAGTCATCTATCAAAAACAAAAAGAAAACAAATCAAGATAAAAGAAAGCTTCCCAATAAAGAAATATCATTTAATGATAAATGTGACTTTTTTTACTATCTCCTAAAAGCCATAAGACAAATAAACAAAGTTCCATTGAGGAAATATCAATAGAAGCCCAGATTACGTAACTCTGAACATATGAAATCCCCAGGTTCCGAGAAGCCTGTAATTAAACCCTTAAGCCCATTTTCCAATCAGAGACTCCAACAGCCAGAGACATTCTCATGGCCAAGGTTGCTTATTGTGCGAGGCCTGTGCTGGGCCCAGTGCAGTCCCTCCTGTGGGGGTGGGGACGGTAAGCCCAGGTAATTCACCTCCGCCCGAGCTAAGGGCTGCACTCCTCAGCACTGCGTGCTCCGCGCTGGCCTCTGCTTCTCGCAATGTCCCTTCCTTCACCTCTCCCAGGTCCTTCAGCCCTCAAAAAGCACACATCTAGGTCCCCCAACAATGAACATGTTTTATCTCCCAACATAAAGGTAAGAGTGATGTCTTAGAAGAGCTAACTGTGAACTTTCCTGGATGACAAGTCCAGGCACCCACAGCACAGAAGATCTACTCTGTGTTAAGCTGCAACCCTTACCTACTTATTCCACCGAGGCTAATTTTACTGCTCTCTGTTTTTTCAGGCTCAAAATTACCTATTCAGATTGGACAGTTTGGGCAGGGGTGAGGATGAGTGAGCTGCACTTTTGGGAACTTTGACCTAATCTGTAAGATCTTCCTGGAAAGAGACCTCACTGCTATTTGTCACAATCCTGATAGTCGAAAGAAAATAAATATGAATATCTAAGTACCAGATTTCCCAGGAAAATAAAAATGTACTTAAGATTTAAGAATGTTAAATCTCCTAAGATTAGCCATAATAAAGGTACTTTGTGAGATAAAAAACAAAGGCTTACTAAGATTTGCCTCAAGTCTACAGCCTGACAGCCTATTAACTAATAACTGTATAATAAGAATACCAAGACAACTAGCAAAGCTGAGCTCCACCAGGGCATAAATAGCACATTAGAGAAATATACTGTTATATACTACCTTATTCAGCTCGGGAATCACATGGTCTTCTGTCATTCTCAACATTGCTGAAAATATAAATTTAAAAACTACCTTTAAAGAAAAACTACAAACATAATTTTAATTATAGATGCTTTTCCAAGACTAATGTGTTTCACTGGACCAAATTTTCAATTTTCAACATCCTCTTTTCACCAAGAAAAACTTACTTTCTTCTAAAAACTACAGGAAGGATAAAGGGGGTCAAATATGGTGAAGGAAGACTTTATGCTGCCTGTGCTTTGGCAGTATTTGAATGACCTCCTTGTGTTTGGTCAGGAAAAGGCATGTTGGACATGCTTCTGCAAACCTAGATTATTTTAAAACTATTTTTAATATAAACTTCTAAATTATTGGTAAAGCCAGCCATACTCTAGTTCTACTCATTCATTCATTTGTCCTTCCCAAAATTATTTATTGAGTGTAGCACAGGTGCTGGGAACACCACGAATAAAAGAAGTCCCTGCTTTCGCTAGAGTGACATTTTACACAAGAGCAAGCCGAGGTTACAGAGCTAAGGTGGCAGAGCCAGATTCCCATGAGGCCCCAGTGCCCAAACCAGTGTGCTTCCCCCTGCGTCCTGCTCTAACGAGGCCTGACCGGCAATTCACTCCTCTTCTAATCCCGCTTCTTGTTACCATAGAGACATGCAGTAAGAATGTAAGCTGCCGCCCTCACCCGCTTGGCTCAGTGGATAGAGCATCAGCCTGCGGACCGATGGGTCCCAGGTTCGATTCCGGCCAAGGGCACATGCCTGGGTTGAGGGCTCGATCCCCAGTAGGGGGTGTGCAGGAGGCAGCCGATCAATGATTCTCTCTCATCATTGATGTTTCTATCTCTCTCTCCTTCTCCCTTCCTCTCTGAAATCAATACATTAAATATATTTTTTAAATATACTTAAAAAAAAAGCATGTAAGCTGCCTAAATTACTCCAAAAATTATAAGTAATAACAAAGTCCTACTTCCGTAAAAGAAAGTTATTTCTAAGTTTTCTGTAATTCATTCTAATTAACGACTCTGATCAAATAACAGGCTGGCCTGAGAAACACTCTGGCTCCCCATCCTGGTTAGCGTTGGTATGATTTTGAGAAAAATATAAGAATTATAAATGTCAACATCTGCAGACCGCATTATTTTATCAAAAGCAATTATATTAGGCTGACAAGTACGAAGTTTGTTTTCAAATATCAGAATTGAAGGTTTGCACAGTTGTTAACAAATAGGGGATAAATTCTATTTATAACTAAATTTTGCCTATGTTGGAAGAAAATGTATGCTGGATTACTTCAAAGGTTTTAAGAAGAGGTCACAAAAATAACAGTACAAATGGGCCTCAATAAAATATGCACACGCTGTAAAGTGAACATTAAAATTTTTAATATCAATAAGTATGTTAATTACCTACAAAGACAAAGATCGTGTAGAGATTAAAAAAAAAAAATAGGCCACAAGTGTCCACATTCTATTTAGCTACAGCATCACTGTCCAATGGAAGTGACGACGGAAATGTTCTAGTTTGTGCTGGCCAACACGGCAGCCCCTAACCATGTGGCTTCTGAGCACTTCAGATGTGTCTAGCACAGTGATGGCGAACCTTTTGAGCTCGGCGTGTCAGCATTTTGAAAAACCCTAACTTAACTCTGGTGCCGTGTCACATATAGAAATTTTTTGATATTTGCAACCATAGTAAAACAAAGACTTCTATCTTTGATATTTATTTTATATATTTAAATGCCATTTAACAAAGAAAAATCAACCAAAAAAATGAGCTCGCGTGTCACCTCTGACACGCAGTTCACTATCACTGGTCTAGCATGACGAAGGAACTGAATATAAAATTTTACATAACTTCAACTAATTTAAATAGCTGCATGTGGCTAGTGGCTAGTGGCTAGTGGCTAGTGGCTACCATATGGACTACACAGATCTAGAGACGGAAAACCAAAGAATAGAACAGGAGATAAGCTACTCGGGGCACAGGCTGTGTCTTATTTTTCTCTCTATTAATTCTAACACCTAACAATGCCTAATACATAACAGGGATTCAAAAAAAATTTTTTAATACCTTTTTATTAATTTCACAGAGCAAGGGAGAGGGAGAGAAAGAAACATCAATGATGAGAGAGAATCACTGATTGGCTGCTTCCTACATGCCCCCTACTGGTGATTGAGCCTGCAACCTGGGCATGTGCCCTGCTGGGAATCGACCATGAACTCATGGTTCAGAGATCAATGCTCAACTACTGAGCCATGCTGGCTGGGCTCAAAAATGTTATTTTAACCTAAGGGGTTAAACAATGTAAAAAAAAAAAAAAATTAATTAGCCCTGGCTGGTATTGCTCAGTGGGCCGGAGCGTCATCCCATGCATCAAGGGTCACAGATTTGATGCCCAGTCAAGGCACATTCCCAGGTTGTAGGTTTGATCTCCGGTTCAGGTGCATATGGGAGGCAACTGACTGATGATTCTCTCTCACATGGATGTTTCTCGGTTCCTCTCTCTCTCTCTCTCTCTCTCTCTCATCGATGTTTCTCTCTCCCACCTTCCCTCTCTCCTCCCCTTCGTGTCTCTCTCTAAAAATCAATAAAAACATATCCTTGAATAAGGTTTAAAAAAACACATTAAACAAAGGCTAATTATCAGTGAGTGACAGAGATAACCAATGCTACAAGTTACATCTGAGAGGACGTGGGGGTGGATGGATGGATAAAGAAATAAGACTGGCCATGTGATGAAAACAGCTGAAACTGGGTGAAGGGGGTTCATTTATACTATTCTCTCTACTTTTATAGGTATTTGAAATTTTACTAAAGTAAATATTCTAGATTGATACTGCTGCAGTTTAAAAACAGAAGTGTGAGAATAACAAGAATGCTTTAACTTACCCACATAGAGCCACCGAAAAAATGCTTTGAAGTTTTTCATACTGCTATCTATAACTCTAAAGAGATAAAAATAAATCGAAAATGAAATTATTACATAGGTTCATGTAACATTTTTCACAGTGGCATATAATAATCCTTACTGTCCTGTTATATCCTATCTGATGACATGTAAGCCTTTAGAACAGATTTTACAAATCACACACACACACCCCTAAAAATAAAATTTCAAAAGAGCAAATCCTGATTCTTTTCAAAAATAAAACAAATAACTCCTATTCTAACTGGTTGTAACAGCCTTGCCACAAATGCAATAGTCTCTCCTAGCATTCAGTAAAAGCATGAAATCCTTTTCTAACGTTGCAAATAAAAGAAACAAGAAGAAAAAAATCAGGTTTCAGCATTATTCGTTTAAAAAAAAAATGGTCAGAAAGAAAAAACATCAACCCCAACAGAAAATTATTATAAATCTGTACTGTCACCACCTCCAATATCACTGAATATTATTTTTGGAAGTTAATATTTTTGTCTTTACAATAACGAATCATAAGAATTGAATTTCCTCGTGCTTAACACAAATGTGCCCCTAAAATGAACTATTAGAAGTGGAAGTCACCTTCATGTTGATGAAACTGTTTCTGAATATATATCATTTAAAAAATCTCTTTAAGCTTCCACCTATAAGATAATTACTCTAAGCAAATAATACTGCATGTTTCATTCCTAAACCTCAGAAGACCTTCCAAGCCTTAAGTTTCATAACAGTGTTGGAGAGGTGGGTCATTATCATTAACCTTTCCATAACCAGTAAAACCTATGATCAAAACTCTCCGGCAGCAAAAAGAAAAACAGTTCCTTTGTTAAGGAAAAAAGTTCTCTAACCATCAATACAGTTTAGAAATATGGAGGTAACCTACAGACAAACTAAAAATAGCAGCACTTATCAAGAGCAAAAAGGTCCTGGAGACAAGGCCGGGGTAAGGATAGGGGAACAGGACAATACTGCTTTATGTTATGAGCCCACTGTGCTATCGGCTGATTTTAGTCAAGGCATAATTTTCACAAAAACTTTAAAACTGGTTTTAAGAAAATTACGACAATTTGCCAGGTTCTTATTTGTAAGCGAAAGGGGAAACAGTGTGAGGTCAGTGATGCAAGGTATCCCCAATACTTACTGCAGAAGTTCATTTGCCTTGAGTATGAAAGAGCCCACAGCAGTAATAGCATCTAAAAGGAAATAAATAAATATCATTTGTCAGGTAAGTAAAGTGTGTTTAATGCACTCTGTTGGAAAATGAAATTACTACCTTCAATACCCGCAGCATCTAATCCAAGAGGTTCATATTTTTGCTTCCACGAAGCCATTCCTTTCAGTTCACTCAGATGGTATAATAAAGACTCCGAGCCACTAAAACGGAGCAGAAATAAATTAGCATCATTGCCATCAGCAAGGTGGCAGGCAGTTACTACCTAGCTTGAACGTTCCTGAATATTCACTAATAAAACCTGGAAGTAACTTAAATTTTTTTTCTAAGAGAAATAATTATTTCTCAAAATTATCGCTAAAAACTGTAGCAGAATCATCTGGTCATCAACTGCTGAGATGAGAACATGACCAAGATGATTAAATTTTGCAAGAAAATGAAATCCTGTTCCACAGTTACTCCTGGCACTTTTAAGACAGTCATATGATCATCTTGTTCGTTCAACAGCTCTGTATTTAACATTCAGCAAGCATTTATTAAGCTCCAACTTGATTTAGGACAGGCACTGTGCTAGACTCTGTGGGAACATAATGGCGAAGAAAGCGAAAGGGTCCCCGTGGCACCGACAGTCTAATGGGGGAGATGGCGATTGCCACACAATCAGACAGTCCATCATTCCAACCACATAAGTGCCTTGAAGGAAATGTACACGTTGCAGTGTAACAGAAGAAACTAATCTAACCTGGGGGATAAGGGTGGGCCTCTCTGAACAAGTGATAGTTGAGCTAAGAGCTAAAGAGTGCCAAGTGAAGAGCAGGCTGGAATGTTCCAGAAAGTGATGCATGAAAGCATTAGGGAGGAGAAAAAAAGTCAAGTTTGAGGCCATCAGTGTGGGTGCAGCAGAGGCAGGTGTGCGAAGCCATGCGAAGGCCTTGGGAATGAGAAGGCACTGGGAGTTTTTAAGCAGGAGTAACATGATCAGGCCCATGTTACTTGAACCTTTACCTTGCTTGAACATTCCTAAATATTCAGACCCACCACGGGGATACGTTTGAGGGGCACGGTGTGCACTGGAGAAGACCAGTCCAAAGGGTACTTGCAGGGATCCAAGGGAAAGGTGATGAAGGATTAGGGGACTCAGCATAAAGGGATTTATCAAAATTTAAGTCAAACACTGAGTGCCTGCATCCGCCTGTCCACTGATTCGCTGAGAGGCTGTGGAGAGCAGCAGCAGGGACTCGGAGGTCGGGGAGAAAGTCCAGCTCTGACACTTGGTAATGCTGGACCAGCCATGACCATTCTGGTCATGAAATAAGAAGAATTTGTTTCTTCTTATGTAAAACGAGGGTAATCTAATCAACACCTTTCCAAGGTATTAAATGCCAAAGTACATAACATGCTGTGTAAATTTAAAAATGATACACAAACATACTTCAATTCACTGCTCAAAAAGGGGTAAATGCCCTATTCAAAATATGCCTCATTGTTGGGTGAGGAAACAGCCCAGCCAGGGCCTAGCCCGGTGAAAAGATGTTGGAAAACAAGTTCATAAAGCAGAATTACAGGACTGATTTCTTATATCTTGGGTACTCCAAGATTCGCCTCAAATACCAATGCAGTAATTTTCACTAGGAAGGGCTCAAAAAAAGAATGACAGATGATGATGAGAAAGAAGACAGAAAGAAGACCAACACCCAGTACATGCAAATACAATACCAAAAAATTCTACAAAACCTTCATACCTCTGTAAGTGACTTATAACCAATTTTTGTATACTGGAATATGAGGACTCTATAGACTGGCCAAGCTTTTTTAAGCCCTAATTAAGAGAAGAAAATATATTTAATATGCAAGCAAGATACGATATGCCATTCTAAAAAAAAAAAAAATTAAGACTGTGTTCATAGCCACTGAAACACTAAGGACACTTTAACCACACACACCTTCACTGTTAACTGGTTCATTAAGAGGGTCTGAAGTTCAGCACTACAATGAAAAAGAAAGTGTTTTTAAGTCTTAAAACTTTTAAATTTAAAATAATAAACAAGATTTTTAAACAAAAAGAAACAGCCCAGCAACAATCAAGCGTCTGTTGTACTGGTGAAAGGAAACAATAAAGTCCAGAAGCGGACTGAAGCGTGTACGAGGAGGCACTCTGTGCTAAAGTGGCATTTCAACGCAGTGAGGAGAATGTATGATATTCATACGTATGACCAAATAAATCACAGCTGGGACATGTAAATGAAATAAAAGATAAACCATAAAAAAATGCAGAAGAAAACACAAATCAATCTTTGAATACTCATCAGATGGGAAAAGTCTTTTTAAGAATAATGCTAAGGCAAAACTATTAAAGAAAAAAACTAATTTAGCTATATAAAAATTATTAAATTTTTATACATTTAAAAATACATATATAATATATATTATACACATACAAAATGATCACATTTACATAAAAATGTACATGTCCACAGAAAAGCCTAGAAAAAGACATATACTATCTTTTGTTCTTGTGTGCCAGAATTTTAAAATATTTTTACAATGAATATATTTTGAAATAAAAAATTACTTTAAAAAGGAAGAAAAAGCAGAAGTACCAAACATGAGTTTATTACCTAGCTTTCCCCCACAACAGCAAGTGCATGAATTCATCTTGCACTGATGTGGTTGTGTTCTTTTCCTACACGAAATGGATAAAATTATACAAAGGTTTTAAATTATAAGCATATTTATTCAGAATTACAGGAGTATAACTCCCTTCCTTTTCCTCGACCTTCCCTCAAATGGATTATGTACCTGTCAGTGACTGGGAAACAGCCAATCAGCTCCTCCAACAGCTGTCCTTATCCCCAAGCCCCGCCTGCCCCACTTCACCATCCTGTCCCCACCTAGGCTATGCCAATGGGAAGACAGTCCTTTCTCTTTGAGAAAAGAGCCCGAGGTTAAACCAAGACGTGACAGAAAACCCGACCTTAGCCTTTTTCAAATCAGACGGACCTTTCTCATGCACCTTGTAACGCGACCAGGGACATCAAGCATTCTTCACTCTGTGGGGGGCGCAGGCACCTTACCTGCACAAACTTGGTGAGCCGAGAATCCATCTGCATCAGTATTTCTTCCCAGGCTTCACACATGCATGTCAGTGACAAATTCACATACTATTCACAAAAAGAAGAAAATGTCAGTACGCTGAAAAGTATTTAACCCAATATGCTAACTAAATAATGTGTGCGTCTTCCTGTCTATTGTCTCAAAGAAATCCAGAATTTACTTTCAATCACTTTTAACTCAGTTAAGCCAGAGGAAAAGTCTGTAGCTAACATTTGGTAATCACTTTACTATCAACCATTCCTAAATTAAGTTTTTATTTGATAAAACAAATGTCCTCCAGCTTCTGACATGTATGTCTTACATACACAAACTGTCAAAATGCCGGTTTGGTCAGCTATTCAATTTTCAAACAGGATCTTTAAAAAGATTTTGATCTCCGGAAATCTTCGACATCAAGTCAATTAGTGAGTGTGGGAGACTGAAAAAAAAAAAAAAAAAAAAGGCTACAATTCACGTAGCTCCTCTATCCAGACAGAGTGGATGTCTCTAGCCCTTAAATCTGGCCTTGTACCTTGCTGTGACCAACACAAAGCAGAAGTGACACTGTGGATCTAAGGCCTTAAAAGGCTTTGTACACCTCCTCTTGCATTCTTGACACCCCTGCTTCTGCCACTATTTCATGGACAAGCCTGGCTAGCCCGCTGTGAGATGAGAAGGTGAAGCATAGACAAACCAGCACAGCTCAGAGACACCTAGATCAGCCAGCTGACTACCCAATGCAAGACCAAGCCCAGCCGAAATTAGCTGAACCTGGTCCTGATCAACAGAACCTCCCATCTGAGCCGACTGAACTGTCGACTAAGACACCAACCTACAGAATCAGGGGCTATTTATTAAGTACCAAAGCTAACTGATAAGATGACTGTTTTCCATAATACTTTCTTTACAATAAAACTTTAAAAATTCCACGATATTATTTTATTTCTGGGAATATTTAAAACGATTTAAACTACTTTTTCCTCTTTTTTTTGGAGAAATAGAGATGGATGGGAGATTTTCTATTACATTTCTTTTTCTTGCCTTAATGGATATTGTAAGATTATCTATCAGACTAGATACCTCTACTACAGATAGTTAGCTTTACAAAATAAAATTTTCAAGTTTGTTATTTATAGAACATTAGAAACTTATAATAAATATTCACATAAAACAAGCTATAAATAAATACCTGCAAAAGAGCTGAAATGTGAGTAAACTTTCTGGCCATCCGAGTTACTTCAGGTAAGAAAGAGTACAATAGATTGGTTTCAAGCTGCAAAATCAAAATAATAAAGTGAGTAACAATTAGATGCACTTATTTAAAAAAAAAATTTAAAAACCTTTTAAGTATTTTTTAATTACAGCTGACAGTCAATATTACATTAGTTTCAGATATATAGCATAGTGGTTACATAATTATTTATTTATTTAAATATATTTGTATTGATTTCAGAGAGAAAGGGAGAGGGAGAGAGAAATAGAAATAATGATGAGAGAAACATTGATCGGCTGCCTCCTGCACAACCCCTACTGGAGATTGAGCAAACAACCCTGGCATGTGCCCTTGACCGAAACCGAACCCGGGACCCTTCAGTCCAAAGCCAATGCTCTATCCACTGAGCCAAACCAGCTAGGGCTGCTTACATATTTACCTACCTTACGAAGTAATTACCCCAATAAGTCTAGTACCCACCTGGCATCATGCAGAGTCACCACAATATGATTGACTATATTCACTATGCTGTACTTTACATCCCCATGACTATTTTTGATGGCCAATTTGTACTTCTTAATCCCTTCACCTTTTTCACACTTACTTCTTTTAAAAAAAATAAATCAGTCCTACCCTGGTACAAACTTCCAGTTACAAAATGAATAAATCATGGGGACTTAATGCATAGCATGGTGGCTACAATCAATAATATTGTAGTGCAAGAGAGTAAACCTTAAAAAAAATCTCATGCAAGAAAAATACATATATATTTGTATAACTTTGTATATATAATGGATGATAACCAGACTTATTGTGGTGATCATTTCGCAGTGTGCATAAATACCAAATTATTATGTTGTACACCTGAAACTAATGTTATATGCCAATTATATCTCACGTAAAAAAAAAACTTTTTAAAAAATAAAGCAGGCCCTAGCTGGTTTGGCTCAGTGGATAGAGCGTTGGCCTGTGGACTAAAGGGTCCCAGGTTTGATTCCGGTCAAGGGCATGTACCTTGGTTGCGGGCACATCCCCAGTAGGGGTCGTGCAGGAGGCAGCTGATCGATGTTTCTCTCTCATCAATGTTTCTAACTCTCTATCCCTCTCCCTTCCTCTCTGTAAAAAATCAATAAAATATATTTTTAAAAAATAAAAATAAAAAATAAAGCAGTACCTCCCAGTTCAAAAAACAAAATCCTATAATTCAGAAGAGTCAAGATTTAACTCTGTATCATCAGAAAGACTATGTCAGAATTCTCCTTTTGAGCCCAAAAGTTTTAAGAGTATCAGAACAAAACCTTAGGATTTTCTTCGTTTTTAAATGTTTTTATTAATTTTAAAGTGAGAGAAAGGGGGAGGGGGAGAGAGAGAAACATCAATTGGCTGCCTCCTGCACACCCCTTACTGGGGATCGAGCCCGCAACCTGGGCATGTGCCCCTAATGGGAATCATACCAGGAACTAAACCAGTGGCCTCAGTGCATGGGATGATGCTCAACCAACTGAGCCACACCAGCCAGGGCAAAGTTTAGGATTTTCTACTCTGCCGTGTTTAAGTGTGCATTGCTCACTGTCCCTTGGTTAGCAATCCCCTCTACATAGTTTTTTATAATACTACTAGAGGCCCAGTGCGTAGGGTCCCTCGGCCTGGCTTGCGGGGATCAGGCCAAAACTGGCTCTCCGACATCCCCCAAGAGGTCCCAGATTGCGAGAGGACAGTTCTCAGGTGACACACCCCGGAATCAGGCTCCCTCCTCTCTGGTTCCGGATGCATCACCTGAGAACCGCAGCTACCAAGTCACCACAGCTTGGCAGCTCCTGCACTGAGCGTCTGCCCCCTGGTGGTCAGTGCGTGTTATAGCTACTGGCCGGTCGGCAGGTCGCTTAGGCTTTTGCATACTAGTATATAGATTCCACACGTAAGATTTAGAAGCCCCAAATCAATTGTTTGCTTTTTGTTTTAAGAGCCATTCGGATGATATGGACTATAAAAACCTATAAAACCTTTTAAAAACAGATTTACTCTCTGCTGTCAGGTTTCGATACTCACCTGAAAGTATGAAACTTCTGAAACACCAGTGGCAGAGACCTCTGTGACTACGGATAATGATTTCAAATCACTTGATAAACACAACGCAAGACAAGTACCAACAATCTGTAAGACAGTCAAATCCCCCAGCATACTTAGTATTACTGCTAGACTGCATCGCTTACAAGACAGAAGGCAAACATTCACAGAGGTCTAAACAGCAGAAGCACGTTGCCTGGCTCCTGCCACGCCTGTGTAGCCAGCCAAGGAAGGTATGCATCCGCCTAGATGCAAGGACGAGGAAGGACACAACACATGGACACTCGCATACCGATATCAAGGGTCCCCAAATTTAGTGTTGGAGAACCAACATATTCGACAGGGTCTACAATATTTTCAAGAAGATGATTAAGCTACGAAGGGGGTAAAAGCTATGGGGAAGACGGAGACTTAGCAACCATGGCACCATGGAGACTCAGTACTGAGCTTCTGACGACTTGCATCACATTCTTATCACAAATTGGAGCTCTTACCCACCACAAGGCTAGAACAACATTAAGTCACAATCAAGCGTGTCCTATCAACCTTTCTGTTAAAAAGAAAAACTTGACTAATGCCACCAATAGTTCCGTATCTTCACAGACATCATAACACTATTTTGAACTTAGGGGAGTGTCCTATTAACATTTAAGAACAAATAATTTTGTGTTTTATTCTTTTTTGTGAATCAGTTAGCTGCTATATTCTAAGATAAACATTATAGAAAAAATTAAAGGAAAACTTACCCCTGTGACTCGGGCAATTTTGAACATTCCATAAGCATAAAGTTCAATAAAACCAGAGCTTCCTCCAAGGACAAGAATATTAAGCCTAATTAAAAATAACGCAACAAGCTGAGGACAACAGGGAAGATGTAGTTCTTAAACCAAGATATAAATTGTTCCTGCTCTCATACAATCTGCACGCTAAAGCTCCCCTGTGGGGGAAATGAAACATGAAACAAATTCACTAATACTCAATATTCAATCACATCAGCCTCATTGCATTATTTCAAAAGAACATCAATTTTTTTCTAGCCTAAAAAACATCAGTTTACAGTAAAATAAGCATCAATTATTTTGACGATTACATTTGTATACTCTCAGTAACAAAACAATCCTTTTCCCAGCTAATACAAAGGGCCATCAGTTTTATCATGGCTCTCATGCTATGATACTGAACAAGCTTAAAGAACTTAAATATTTAAATTTAAATTTTAGAAACTCCAGTACCTCAATCCTCTCTTGCTTCTTATTGAAAGAAACAAAGGTACATTATAATATTGTTAAGCTTGTCACAATCAAAGACCACACAATAAAAACAAGTAAACAATACACATTAATGTCTGTATATTGTTCAGAGGTATTTGTCAGCAATAAAATAATCACAAATAAAGGAATTGCCCTTGAAACTCTGAAAACTGCCTCAAATACCAAATGTCAACTTTAATAAATTAGACTTGTTATTTAAGATATGTGCAAAATTTACCTGACATCTCCCAAAAGCTTAATAATTTCATCAGAATTTTCTTCACTAGAATATAAAAACAATTGGGTTATTTTTTCAACTATATCCTTCAGATAATAAAAAGATTATCTTACTTGAAAACAAAAAAGTCATGCCTTACCTAAATATTTTTGAGGTGTTGCTATAACTAGAGAAAAACAGAGATTGGGGTAAAAAATACTCTTACTAGAAATATATTTTTTAAAACAAATGAGATAATTGTCACAGTGTTAAAAGTCGACAGAAATCTGTAAGATTAATTCCAATGAAATTAAACTCTGATACTTACTTTTTTGGCAATGTAGGTAATTTAGGTAAGAGAAGATTTGATTCATCTTCAGCATTATAAAAGGATGTTAGAACACTAAAAAACAGAAAAACAAGTATTATAAAAGATTTTACTTCTCTTTCCATTTAAAAATATACTAGTTTTTTTAAATACCCAGTTTTATACATTATACGTTATACATTTATGCATTATACGTTACCAAGTAAATAAATGCCACACATATTTTTACCATTGTAAAAAAGTCATAACAACCACAAACAAGAAGCAGGAGAGCAGAAAATCCGTAGGAAATTCTTCATTTACAAAAGGGTTTATTTCTGCAAAAAAAATCAGTCTGGCCACTTTACATTTAGTGGAACAAATACTAAAAAACAATTATCTCAGCATATAAAATACACTCATACATGGTTAGTATTAGATACTGACTGAGATGAATGATTCCTTAACTCTCATCTAAGAACTGTCACTAAACCTGAGTAGGAGAGTACTTTTAAAGAACACTACAATTATTTTAGCATTTAATTATGAGTCCTATGGCTTATTTACATTTGGAAATTTGACAACCCAGCAGGTATATAAGACGACAGGATGCATTTTGAAACAGTCTTTTTTTACGCCCCTTTCCCCCTCAATTCTACCCCAAATAAGGTTGGAAATAAATGAGAAGGTAAAAAAACAAAAAAGTGGTGACTTGGGAAGAATTTTCCCCCACTTTAACACAAACTAGGTATCCCAAGAGACCCTGGAATCTCCATAAAACATATCTAAACTATTTGTAGAAAGTGTGTCAGAAATACACTTAGCAGCTAACTAGTCTGGTGTAGAACTTACATAGCATACTCTGCTCCTCTAACCTTCTGCAAACCCACATGACCCTTAGTCACTCTTGATTATCTGATGACAGATTAATCACTCTGTTTTATCTACATTGAATTTCAAACTCCAGGCTAGATCCTTGGTATCCAATTCTTTACAAGTCTCCCTTAGGAAAGCTGTCAATTAATATTCAGATTTTACAAATTAATTTGATATTAATTTAAAACTTAATTAGAAAGGAAACGCTAATGGAAAGAAAATTATCACATTTACTCAAAAAAGCTTTTATTTTCAGTATTCCCTAAACCCACTCATCCTTTAGGCCATTTTTACTGGTTACTACTGATTACAGAGATTAAGACAAAATTATTTCCATAAAATAAGGAAATTACTGGGGACCATGGACACAGAAAGAAGCCGTGTAACATCAAACAGAATGCTCCATTCAGCACTTTTCATACTCTAAGACTATTTACTAAGGCACAAAAAAAACCAAAGCTTTCGACGAAATAAATAGTGAAAAGCAAAACAGAACTTCAATGTGCAAACCAGCCATTTTAATTGCTATTACTCGAAAATATAGAGCAATAATGCAAACTACAAAAATAACTAAAAAGAAAAAGCTTGGATATTCAAACAAACATTCCTGCTCCATAAAGAACCAGATTTTTTTTAGAAGAAAAAAAAAATCTAATAAAGCATAAAAGAATGTTTATCTTGATAAGCTTAAAAATACAAAAGTTAAATGCAATGTACACACATACTTAACATACAGATATCCCTAAGTACCCATTTTAAAAAATGAAAATTTCACGAATTCCATCCTATCGTGACTACTGGAGTTTTTATTTTCTTTTTGAATTACTTTACCTGCTTTCTGCCGTCACCTCCATCCAATGCATACAAGAAACTGGGGCCTCCACAGAAAAGGAGTGCAAGCTTTCAGGTTTTTCCACATCACACAAAACAATTTTCTTGGTGTCAGCAAGAGCAAAGGCCAAAACTAAAAGAAAAAGATATCATCAGAAAAAATTAGTGTAACATTCAAGAAAAATACATGGGTATTTCACGTCCTGCCCAGTTTTATTATCCTATATAATAAAACCCTAATATGCAAATCGACTGAATGGTGGAACGACCAGTCGCTATGATGCACACTGACCACCAGGGGGCAGACGATCAATGCAGGAACTGCCCCCTGGTGGTCAGTGCACTCCCACAGAGGCAGCGCTGCTCAGCCAGAAACCCAGCTCACAGGCTGGCAATGCAGCAGTAGTGGCAGGAGCCTCCCCTGCCTGCCGCAGCACTAAGGACCCCTTGGGGGATGTCCACCTGCCGGCTTAGGCCCACTCCCCCGAGGGATCCCAGACTGTGAGAAGGCACAGGCTGGGCTACGGGACCCCACCCCAGTGCATGATGTCATGCACTGGGCCTCTAGTCTATAATAATAAAAGCGTTAATATGCTAATTAGACCAATGTCCTTCCGGACAAAGCCAGGGCTGCAAGGGAAGCCCAGGTCCCGGGTACCAGAGGGAAGTCAGGGAAAGGAAGGCCTACTTTTGCACAAATTTCATGCAATGGGCCTCTAGTTTTAAATACATTGTGATCACAGAAATCATTAAACTTAAAAAAATCCTTTCTTTAAATAATATTTTAAAACCTAAATTACATCTTTGCATATAGTTAAGCTGTTATCTAAGCTTACTTTCAAATGCTCAAACTTTCATGAATAATCTTCTTCCTCGTGAACTGTACTTAGCATCTTGCACATCAAAGCCTCTAAACTGGAACCCAGCAGCCAAGCAGAAAATACAAACCAGGTCTCAACAGACTGACAATCAATAATATTGTATCACCAAGACATACTGGTCCTGTAAACATGCCTAAAAGGCAAGAAGCAATTCCTTCCATCTGCTTAGTTCTTGGAAAGCATTTTGTTCCCCATTTTTGTTTCTAACCCCTAATGGAAAACAAGGCCATCACTGCGACTGAATTATCAAGTACACTTTCTCTACCTAAGTCATTGGCATCTTCCTAACTTATCAAATTTAAGAATCTGTGAATAGTGGGCTATGGATTTCACTGTATACCAACACATACAACTAAGCTAGATGTGAGGCAATCCCGGTATCCTCCTCTTAAAAATGATTTAAAGCAATCTTGAAATAACCAATACCTAAAAACACAAGACTTTTTTAATGATAAAAATATCATCTACTTAAATACTTTTTAACACACTGGCTTTCATAATTCATTTTTCAGATCTTGGTATTTTTGGATGAATACCGCAAGATACCAAGATGTTACTTACAAAAGTCCTCTAATTTTATATGTATTTTAAAAATATATATATTTTTATTGATTTCAGAGAGGAAGGGAGAGGAAGAGAGAGAAACATCAATGATGAGAGAGAATCACTGATTGGCTGCCTCCTGCATGCCCCCCACTAGGGACTGAGTCCACAACCTGGGTATATGCCCTGACCGGGAATCGAACCGTGACCTCCTGGTTCATAGGTCAATGCTCACTCAATCACTGAGCCACACTGGAGGGCTACTTTAAAAAAAAAAAAAAAAAAAGATAAAACAACAGCTGAGCTAATGAGTACAGATAAAAATAGTTATCTGTAAGTAATGGGCTTTCAGGGCATTTTTACATATTTATATTTAGCTAGAAAAAAAATTAATGAAGGGTACAAAAGAGTTTACAAAAACAGTTCCTTTTTTTTCTTAAAGCACCAATGATTACCGATGAACTTTAGGCAATGATTTACAGCATTTTACTGTACTGACTGTATGTGTACAACAGTTTAAATAACAACTGTCATTGTAAACACAACACATGGGAGAGAAGGGTTCAGTCCGCAGAGCCACTGCCAGCTACAATATAACAAACTACAAAACAACGGACACCTGGAGGAAAAAAATCATACAGAAATAGAATCAATGCAGTCAGAGGTGACAGTCCTTCAGGTGAGGCAAGCATACATGCAGAGAGAATATTTATGAGCCATCCATTTAAGGCTAAGAGACATTTTGGGGGGGAAAGAGCCATGATGGCACTGAACTGACCAGGGAGCGGTAGGTGAAGTTTGGGCCAAATTGTGCAGGACAAGACAACGAAGAAAATAAAACCAAAGTATTTTGTATATTCTACCAAATTTCACTTTAGAGTTACCTTCACCAAGAAGTCAGATTTTATTTTGGAGAAACAAGATGGTAGAATTAATTTAAGTTCTAATAAAACAGTTTAAAACATTCTTAAAAACTAATTTCCCAAACTGGTATTCAAAATTCTAGTATATAATGAGAACAGTAAATTCTTTCAGTGTTAAGCTTTCTTTAAAGAATACTCTGCGAATAATAAAAACGTATTTTTTATAACACGATCATTACGTTTGCCATCTGGTCTCCAAGCTAGGCAGGTCACTTCCTTTCCTGTATTTTCATTTGGTGGAAAACTCCAAACTCTATGAAAACTTGCAAGTCGATGAAGTAAAACCTAGGACAAAAGAGACATAATGGCAGAACATAAGAATCCATTTCCAAAAATAAAATAAACCTAGATCCCCACTATTTTTAAATTATCTTGAGTATATTTAGCTACCAGAAGAAAGAAGACAACAGTATTTGAACGAACTTAAGGCATTTTCAAAATAGGTGGAACAGGTCTAATTGAACCCTATACTCTGCCCATTTTCCTATCTTTATGTCAACAGAAAACTTGACTTTTGGAAAAGAATAAGGTTGTCCAAGAAGATAATGACCAAAAAAAAAGAATCACAAATAGCACTAGAAAGGTAGGAGTGATATAAATAATGGCAAACTTGGAATCAGACAACTTGGGATCTAACTTCAGCCATGTCACTCAACCGGCCATGGATCTTGGGCAAGTCACGTAGCCATTCTAAATTTCCTTTTCCATACCAGTAAGTCCCCATCTTGGAGGGTCAAGATGATACCCCAGCGTTCCTTGTACTTCAAAAATAAGATGGCCCTACTCCATCCTCTACATAAACCAAACAACCATTGAGAATAAGGAAGAAAAGGTAGAACTGAGTTCCTGGACCCTGCCACACCTTCTTGGTATCCCACATTCACAGCTTTACCGCTCCCTGCCTCATCTCATGGAGTCCCTCGCTCCCCGTTACATCGACCCCTACTGGAAAGCCAAGCCCCCCAAGGAATCGCTCATCCCCCAGACGCAACGCTCTTTCCCGAGCATCTCTGCCCTTCCTTACTTCCGAAACCTTCCTCTGCTCCCTCCGGAATTTGTTCTTTTCTCAAACGTGCTTCTCACCTGAGGACACTGCTTCCCAGGTGGCAGGATTCCCAGGTGGCGGCCATTTGACTTCCTGCCTCCCCTGTATTGCTGGGCTAGGAGACGAAGTAGGTTTCATCCTTGATGCTCAATACCATTTCTGGATGATTTTTCTTCTCTTCGCCAAAGTACTCTAACTTTTAATTTTATGCCGTCAGACCAGATCACCCTCTATTCCTCTTTAATTGCAGTCATCTAGAGCAGTGGTGGCCAACCTTTCAGACCTCACAAACCACCAGTGGCCCACGGACCACCGGTTGGCGACCGCTGATCTAGAGACCCTCAAGGCATTCCCCTCATTCCTGGAAGGTGTGGACTCCTGCCTGGCTCACTCGTACTTTCCAACACCACTTACTCATCCTCATTGTTAGTAATTTCAAGAGCTTTTCAGTTCTCAACTACCTGTGCTACAATGATCACATCTTCCACCTCACCTCAGGAACTCCCAGGGCCACACCTTTGACCTTGTCATTACCAAAAGCTACAAATGCTCCAACAAGCTCAGTTTCAAACCTTCCCCTTTCCATCACTGCCTCTCTCTTTCCAGCTCATCCCTGCTTTCGCCCAGCTCTGATTCTTCAACCTCACCAAGGCACGCAATCCATGGATTCCACCACCTAGTCGGTGTCCCTCACTCCACACATGCGCTCACTTCCCTACTTAATCAGGTTAGAACCCAAGGTTCATCACTACAGTCTTGCATATACTTCCCTTGTACCTCTCTTGCTTTGTCAGACTTGCAAAACGACATCCCTAGTTAAACCCAACCATGTCTGCACCCCCGTAGCCAAAAGAACAGCAGAGACACACAACCATGCTCACCAGTTTCCCTCCAACTGCAAGACCCTTAGTTTCGTGCGGCTCCAACCAGCAATCCCATTAGGTTTCCCTCGTCCACTTGCCTGGTCGGCTTTTTCACACCTCTCTTTTCTCCTCAAACTTCTCACAGTCCATCCTCACTCCTGAACAGCACCCCTTCTTCTCACTGAGACAACAGCAGCAACAAGTGCCCACTAGTACATCTACCCATCTGATTGCACCGGCGTCCCTAAAACCTCTCTCCCCCTCCTGCTGTGGCTGTACTACCTGCGCTCCTCTCCGGAGCAATGACATCACCACAGCTCCCTGGCGGAGGAGGAAGGTCCGTGAGACATCAGGACCCTGGAGACAAGGGCAGGGCAGTCAACGCAGCGCGGTAGCCCCCAGTGCTAAGTCTCCCTGGCTCCTAAGTCCCTCTTACATCCACTTACCAAGCTTGCTGCACACAACGCAAGCCTCACCTGGCCAGGACACCTGCCAAAAGGCCAGAGGAGGACGCATACGCAGGTGAAGGTTCCCTTACAACATGGCTGCCGGATAATGAGCCCTCTCAGCCGAAGGCTGGGTACAACCAGGATGCAGCTCATGAATATCCTGTCAACTAGACCTGCTGTTAACACTCACGCACCTCCCACCAGGAATCCAGTGAGACTTCACTCCCTTGTTTTAAGGGTACAGTGGGGCCTTGACTTAGGAGTGTCCCGACTAACGAGTTTTTTGAGATACCAGCTGTCTCTCAGCAGATTTTTTGCATTGAGTTGACAGAGTAATTTGAGTTAACGAGCTCCGTCTGGGAACGAATTAAACTCGTAAGTCCAGGCTCCACTGTATTTCTAACGGGCGGCAGCGATCCAGCACATAATACAAAACGTGGGCAAAAACATAAATGCTTGAACACATCCTCTGGGGCAGGTGCACGCGTGCACATCCGCAGCTGAAGTCTGGCAATAACGCATCTTCCTTCCGCTACTCAACTGCAAGCGAACGTGGGAAGGGTCTGTGGACCTGCTCCTCCGGGCGAGAGGCACATGATGGGCTTCTCAAAAGCCCAGTTCGCAAATAAATGACCCAAAGAGACGGGCAGGCAGGACTGTGTGATTGTGTGAGAACTTACTTTAGCCACAAAATAGGTAAAATAAGTATATACATTCTCTTTCCCATACACGGCCCCTTAGACTTTCACCTGAAGTTTACAGCGGCCGGGAAGGGAGAGGGGAGGGCAGGTGGCGCGCCCAGCCCGCGGAGGGGAAACTGAGGCTGGGGCGCCGGCGGCCGCTCACTCACCTCGCCCGCGGTGTTGGCCAGAGCGATGAGGTCCCGCCTGGGGGACCAGACCAGGAACACGACCTCCTGCGGCAGCTGCTTCTCTCCCACCACCCGGAAGGACGGGAAGCAGGTCGGGAAGCGCAGCATGGGGGCGGCTCTGCAACGACACTCGGTCGGAGGCCCGCAGGGGCCCCGCGCCCGCCCTCCCCGGGAGCCCGACCGCGGCGGTACCTGCGAGAAGCCCGGGGCAGCCCAGGAGGCCGGCGGCTTCCCGCTCCCTCGGCCCGCGGCGCGCCGGCGCCTCCGCGCAGCCCCGCCGCCGCGCTCTCGGGCACTTCCGGCGCTCGGGCTTCCTCGCGAGAGGAAGAGGGCGGCGTGGGCGCGGGACTGGGCGCGGGGCACAGGGGGCGCCGCTGCGCTGCGAGACGCGGGGCTGGAGCGGACGGGCGGGAGCGCGCGGGCGCTGGGAGCGGTGTGGGGGCGTGCGGACGGGACCGGACGCGGGGCTGGAGGGGGCGGGCGGGCGCTGGGAGCAGGGGGCACGCGGACGGGACCGGACGCGGGGCTGGAGGGGGCGGGCGGGCGGGCGCTGGGAGCGGGGGGCGCGCGTACGGGACCGGACGCGGGGCTGGAGGGGGCGGGCGGGCGCGCGCGGGGCCGCGCGGACGGGACCGGACGCGGGGCTGGAGGGGGCGGGCAGGAGGCGGGGGGCGCGCGGACGGGACCGGACGCGGGGCTGGAGGGGGCGGGCGGGCGCGCGCGGGGAGCGGGGGGCACGCGGACGGGACCGGACGCGGGGCGGAGGCGCGGCGCCGAGACCGCAGGCGCGTCTGTGGGCCAGGCTCGTGTGTGCACGAGTGTGCGCAGGTCTTACCGGTTTTCGGGGAAATTCCTTGCTGTCGGTAAATGGACAGTTACTGGTTTCTGGGTGTGAGGCCTTAGGGACGAAGAGGAGGAGACGGAAAACCATGCAAACGTGAGGTCCTGATCAGCTGGCGCCTCCTGCGACCGTTTCTAAACACGTGTTCAGTCCGGTCTCTCCGTAGAATCACCTGGTCAGCGGTCGCCAACCTTTCCGACCTCACAGACCACCGGTTGGCGACCCCTGCTCATGGAGAGTTTGCGCGCGCGCGCGCGCGCACACACACACACACACACACACACACACACACACACACACACACCCTCCCGGGCCCAGGCAGCACCCCAGGCCAGTGAAGAGAGAATACGGGATGGGACCCAGTATTTATTAAAACTCTCGGTGTTACCAAGTTGCAGCCAAGGTGGAAGGGCCCGCGTCTGAAATCTCTGACATAGACAACTATCTTGATTACTATCCCATTTAAGCCTCACAACCTATTACTAGTAGGAACCCCACCATGATAAACGTGGGCTGTGGGGCTCGTCCAGGACTTACCCCACAGCCTTTTGAGAATCCACTAAAGATCTGGGCTACAAGGAATGCACACGGGGCACGGGCTCTGCAGAACCCACCTGATGCTTTCTTATACAGGACACATTTAAATGTTCAAAAGCTCCCCCACTTAAAACTGGGCTAAGAGAAAGTGACAGTGTATTCCTGTGATTCTGGAACTTAAAAATCTATGGTAGAAACCATCTACCTTTTCATTTCTTTTACTGTTGGAAGGAGAGAGGTGGCAGATCAACTTTCAGCAAGCCCCATCTTCTTGCCCTCTATCTGGATCTAGCCTTGCGGGAATTAGGTGATAGAGCAGACTAATTCATGCAGCAACATTCCAGGCACTATTTTCTGCCAGACACTGTTCTGTTCTTAAGTGTCTTCACCTTTCTTTTTTTAAAAAAAAATTATTGATTGCTTTTTAGAGAGAAGGGAAAGGAGAGGAGCATCGATTTGTTGTTCCATGTTTTGATGCATTCATTGGCTGGTGCTTGATGTGCTCTAGACCAGGATGGAACCACAACCTTAGCATATTGGGTCGAAGCTCTAACCAATTGAGCTACTCAATACTGATCCTGCTCCCTCTCAGAGATGGACTTTTTTCCTTGCCAAACAATTTAACTTAGTATGTTTCCCACTTCTAAGCTGAGAATGGACTTGCCTTTGTTATTCATGAAATGCATTCTCAGGTATTAATGTTCTGGGGTGGCAAGAACGGATAATTTGGATAATGGGGGTCCAATATCTATCTCCTTAACATTCCTATGGAAACTGAATGCCCATTTTCCTGAAACTTATCCTGAATATGAACCCTCATAAAACGCATGAAAAGAACTCGTGGAGGAATGCACTCAGTGCTATGGGACATAGGAGAGTAGGAAACTACCTGCACAGTATGCAGCCTTCACTCAAGACTGAATTTCCCAGAAGGCATTACAGCACAGGAAACAGCACAGCATGGGTGTGGAATTCAGGATGTGGCCAGGAAACAGCAAGTAATTGTATGTGGCCATAGCAATGCCTCGTGTGTACTGATGGGAGTAGGGGGCTGGGGTTATTACTGGAAATTATCCAAAGTAGCCATGGACAAGAGCTATATTAACAGTGTTCCCAGCCTTTTCTTTTCGCATTGCCCCATAAAGGAGATTTTGGCTTTAGCCACTCCATTTCCTTGCCTTTCCCATTCTCTAATGAAAACATTGGTTGCAAGTTGGTTTATTTGTACTTCTGTGGCACAGAATCAAGGGGGAAAGCCCGGGGATCGGTTATCAGTGCTTTTTTAAGGAGTTAATGGCAGGAGATGTTAAAGTGTGGAGGGGGGGAGGAAGGAAGGAAACATAAGAGAAAATACACTTTAAGAATTTCCATGCTCTTCATATCCTCTTAGCTAGTGCTTGAGGAAAAAATGCAAGAACTAGGTTTTTTGAAATAACTTTTTGGTAGCTAGGCTGTTTCTTTGATCACTACATCGCTTGGGCTGGCTCATGCTGATGGCATCTTTCCAGGTGTTATAATATGTGGGATGGAATTTCCAAGGGCCAGGCAGCTCCCAACATGTTCACTGGGGAAGGGGGATGTATTTTGACAGCACTGGTTCTTTGCTTATTCAGGATCTTAATTCTGTGACAAGGGTCATGCTGTGTTACAGAGAGGTGAAAAGGTGGCACGAACACAAGCTGGGTGTGGGGAGGAGATCCCAGAGACATTTCTGAGGTAGAAGAACAGGCACTGATTATTGATTAGATTGGGGGAATGAAAGTCAAGACAGGTTGGGATATTTGGGTGCACAGATTCAGGGAACAGAAACTGGTCGTTGTTGGGTTAGGGGTGCGGGTATGAGGGGAAGGAGGAGAAAGTGGACCAGAGCAAAAGAGTTCAGTGAAGACTATATCAGGTGGAGGCGTGGTGTGAAAGTCTGTAGTGGCCAATGGCAGCTGGAAAGGCAGGTTGGAAGGGGAAAGGTCAAGGCCTGAGCAAGATGTGGGAATCACTGAGCATAGGGATGGAAGATGGAATTGTGTGGGGTGGGGCTAGTGTAGGCCATGTGAAAGCTGTTGTTTTGAGAGGTCTATTTTGAAGTCGTAAAATAAGCAAATTGACAAAACTTGCTGGAAAGAGAAATAAATGTAGGTTAGTGTTAGAATCTCTCTGTCCTACTACAGTTTCATTCATTAGGCAATAAAAAAAAAACACACGCACAAAAAAAAAACCCCTGACTCAAAGTGGCACAAGTAATAATGAGAATGTATTGGTACAAATAAATAGCAAGTCCAGCAATAGGGCCAACCGGCTTCAGGCCAGGCTAGATCCAGCAGTTCATACACCAGGGACCCAGTTGAGGGTGTGTGCCATAAGGCTGGTTCCCCGTGGTCCCTGGAAGACTGCTAACAGCACCTGGAGCTACATGCTCATTCAGAGGGAGAACAAACACCTCTTCACCAATCACAAGATCAAAGTCCTGGGCCTAGTGATTAGACCAACCCCTGTCACGAGCTTAGTGGGACTCAATCACAAGTAAGGAGGATGGAATTATGCCCAATAAAAAGCCCTCCCCAAGAGCTGGAAAGGATGTCAGTCATCCTTCCCCCAAATCCCATGACAGGCATACAATGGGGAGGGTGGAAGACGCTGCCGAAACAACCAGTCAACAATGTTTAATATGACAGAACTACTCGAAGAGTAGCTTTAAGTATGAAGTGCATTTGGGAGACGTTCCATCCTGGCACAGGGAGTCTAAATGGTATCAATTCATGATATTCTGCTTGTCTCCCACAACCCTTTCAGTTGCTGTTCTGGAAAAGAAATTCAGAGACCTACTCGTATGACTCCCACCTGGAAAAATAAGTTCTAATAAGAGCTACAGAACCAGTATTTGTATATATAGGAATTTACCCTAAGAAAATAAGACTTGTAAGTATGTGCATCATAGGGTCATTTACAGTAGTGAAAAAATGCAAACAACATAGATGTCCAATCATAGGAGACTGTGGGTTTTTGTTTTTTTAAAAATACAATACATATTAAAGAACATGTTTATGAAAAAAGAGTATCACACAATAATATGCATTTACAATTTCATTGTTGTGGGAGAAATTTTAGAGCACCTGTCTGTATAGCTACTTATACAAGAGTCTATCCCTGGAAGAACATACGCAGAAGCTGTGACAGTGCTGATTTCTGGGTGGCAGGATGAGAGTTGCTTTGCATTTTCTTAGATTTACCTGGCCCATCTATTGCAACGTTAACAGGCAGGAACCTTTGTTTCCTTTGCCCTCTAAGCATGTGGAATGCTTAGGCTGCTATTCTAGCTTTCTCTCACTCCTCACCTCCAATTTGCAAATGAAGAAGCTGGCCTATCTATTCAGGCTGAGACCACCAGATGCTACACTTCCAGTCTGCAGGGCTTTGCAGCAACTAAACAGTGTGAAAATCTCAACTGTCCCACTAATGGGATAAAACTCACCTCTCAGAGCTCTGAGATCTGCTTGCTTACTTTCCCTCAGTTTTGCTGAGTTAACATTTATACTGAATCGCCTGAAATCAAATAGTAGAGATCTTATCTTCACTTTATTGATTGCAATGCCCTTCTTAGCTGACCCTCAAGTAATTTAACCCATGCCCCAATGTTCTAATTAAAACTGTACCAAATCAGTGAAATTGGATTTTTCCTTTGCATTTTGTGCAAGCGTTCCTTACCTACGCAGCTCTGAGCATATTAGCTTCTTACTCGTGTAGCAGTTAGGGTTCTGAGGCATAAAGCAGCATATTAAATGGCATTCCTAGTCACTCAATATGTATTTATGAGCAGCTACCAGTTGAAGGGTGAAGAATGTGTTAGCCTGGCCGTATGCTTCCCAAGGTTGTAGGGAGGAACAGAGATCACACGTGCCGCAGTCAGCTGTGCCTGACATCGCCATATGCACAGGACAAGTGATGCCCACAGGCCCCTGCCACCCATGAGCTAAAAGTACAAGGAAAACAAGTACATAACGTGTTCTAATACAAGGCATGAGCTAAGCACCTCAAAAAAAGCATAAATGGCCCTAGCCAGCTTGGCTCAGTAGATAGAGTGTCAGCCTATCCACTCATGCAAGACTTCCCAGAAGTTTGTCTCAAATTTCTCCCAAGACCTAGTAACGGTGTCTCTTTTTCTTGCTAAGGATCAGTCCTATTTTTCATCTAATTTCTTTACATCACTGAATGTAAACTGCAAAATCTCTGGAGGTAGATTCTCATGTTTATGTCTGAAGTCAACTACTTTTACCAACTTTCCAAAGTATGAGACTGTTACTTTAAATACCCAAGAATCAATGTCCTCAACTGTAAAAAGTGGATATTAATAATATCTATCTTGAAGGGAAATAAATATGTAAATATATAAATAAAAATAAATAGTGAATAACCTGGCCAAGGATATAATGCCAGGAAGTGTTAATCAAAAAAGGAATAAGGAGATTGAATCACCAAACTATTCTGCCTTCTGCATTCCTTTTATAAAGAGAGAAACTTACTGCTTAGGTTAAAAGACGAGATGATGGAGCAAGTCCTAATTCTAAATACCTCATTCATTCAACAAACATTTAGGTGCTTCTATTCCATCAAAGACAATTGCAAAAAGTACTTAAAAATAAATATTTAATAATAATGTAACCATAATTATAATCTTTGTATCTTTACACTTCCTTTGTCAAAATTCTTTCCATCATTTTCAGATTCTGTCTGAAAAAAATTGTACTTCTCTTTACAAGTGGGGTTTAAGCCATTGTACAATATGTTAACATTAATTTAAAACATTTATCTTAACATATTCTTATGTAATGTAGTAAACAAAACCTCAGATTTTCATTTTCTTCTGATTCTGCAAAAGAATGCTGTATACATACTTTTCAGATAAAAGAGGCTAAAATAATATGATTGGAAGGGAGTTAAAGAGAGAAAAAAGACACCGAGAGACAGAGCTGGTAAACCAGCTAAGGATGGAACAACTTACCAGGTCTCCAGAGACACTGCTGCGGGTCTATAAACCAGCAAATACCACCTGCCTATTATCTCGCTTAGAACGGTGCACACCTTTGAAAGTGACGGAATTTAAGTCCAGCATGGCACTTTCAGAAAATGGCATCAAAGGTTGGACTATAAATCTTTCTTATTCTCAAGTCACTGGACATTTAAGAGCAAAGATATTGATGGGCTCTTTCTCTCCTTTTCTTCTTCCTTGTAACAGATGTATGATTCATTGCTTGTCCTTTAGTGGTCTCCATTTTCATCTTATTACTTTTTCTCTGCTTCTGCTTTCTGACAGCTCTGAAAAACAAGGTGCTAAATTATTTTGTAGAATGAGCACAGTGAATAATTAGATTGAAGTTTAATTAACTAGCTAACCAAATAAGAAAACAGACGGGAAAGAACTTACTGTATTATAAGCATAAATCCTCAGAATCCTACACCATAATAATGAGATAGAGGCCTGACCAAGCAAACTATTTGAAAAAATTTCCTTGAAAGATGGTTACTACAGATTTAGAACAATCTATTCAGGACAAACACACAACAGAGGTAAACAGTTAAGCCAATGAGTTGGGAGTTTTTTTGGCTGGGGTTTCTTTTTCATTTTTATATATGTTTTTACATCTGTACTGCTCAACTCAGCACTTCAATCTCCAAATCCCTGAATTACATTTTTTTAAAAAGGACAGATAAATTCTGGCAGTTAGCAGAGGTGAAAAAAATGAAATAGCACAACAGAAAAAACTGACAACAGTTACAGAGGCTCATCTTTAAGTCCTACAGCTAATATCCTTGCCTTGGTAGGTATCTAAACGTCCTGACAAGTGCCATACAGGATGTCCACATTTGCGGTCTCCGTCTTCTCAAAGACTAGCTTCAAAATGAACAAGTTGGAACTCACCCTCTAAAAACACTAAACCACACCAGAAAAAAAAACAGATCCTTTGTTTCTGGTACTCTCTGAACTAACTTACAGGCAATCTATAGCTGAGAAAGACTGCCTCTGTTCATTCTCTTTTTCCAAGCTAGCAGAATCATGCCATTAATCATATCACGAACCACGGAGGAGCTGGGGCTGCCAGCCCTGGCAGACTGGAACCTTCCCATGGCTACAGCAACATCAACTGTTAGATTCCTCCTCCTAAGCTACAACAAACCCCAGGGAGCAGCTTATTCTTGATCTTCCCAGGACCAAAGCCTGTGAAAGAAACTTCATGAACTATATACAATTCCCCAATGAACCAAATTCAGGCCTCGCTTTTTGTTCATTCAGCATATATGCGAAGTGTTAGGAATACAAAAATGAGTGGGCATAATCTTTGACTTAAAGAAGCTGAGAGAATGGGACAAAGCAGACATCACCCTCCCCTTTCTTTCCCAACTTTTTAGGGGGAGAAATTGAGGCTATGAAATCATCCAGTGAGGAAGTAGCAGAATGAGCTTGATTCTAGAACCTGTGCTCTTAATGACTTTAATACGGCACACTCTACTATAAATTATTTAGGTGTGCAAAAGGCTAAGCATATAGTAGTCACTAAATAAATATTAGCTATTATCACTAGCTCCATGACTATTATTCTTGGAATTTTGCTTGACAACTAAGTTTTTCCATATTTATAGATTTTGCACTATGGACTGGGGTATCCTACCAGATTATAAAGCAAATAAAACAATCTTTTTTTTTTTTACTGTTTTGTGCATGTTATATAAATCTCCTTTCCCTCCAGCCATTTTTTAAAAAGTAGGATGATGTCCTGATAAGTGATGATTTTGCAAATTTAATGAAGTATAACCTCTTAATGGCAAAGTCAATGAAGCTATGCATGCCTGTATGTAAAATTTAAACAAATTTTCTTTGGCTGATCCTCCTATAAGAAGAACCAGATTTCACTAGAGAATACAGTACACAAGAACAGAAAGAAAACATTCACTTGTAATATGAAAAAATAAAACTTTCCAGAGATAAATTTTTTCAACAGTGATGAAGTGATTAAGCATAAATCAATTAATTATCTTATTTTTCCTTAAAATTAAATTGACCTAGTATTTGTCCTCTAAATTATAGGTATTTATATAACTGATAGAGTGAGCTTTAACCACAAGAGGGAGCCAGCACCATTCTAATTCACAACCAAAGGAAAATTAGCACTAAAGGAAAGCCAATTAATTTGAGCAGCTATAAAATATGTAAAATGAAAAGATATTTTATGCCATTTATGCTAAAAAGGCTATTAAAATTATTTTTTCTATTGCAAAAAAAGGTTTGCATTTTCAATTTCATTATAAAAAATTTTTAAAGCAATACCTTAAGATAACTGTTAACAAGAGTTCAGTTAGCAGTTTTCTCTGAGAGAAGTACTACATCCTAAGGGATTTTTTCTTTGAATTAAACTTGATAAAATGCAATACTAGAAGACACAAGATGGTTTCTCTCAATGAAAACAATGTATTACTACCAAATAGACTAGCCAGGGCTATTTTAGAACCAATGAAGAGCCTGCAATATAGTACCAAAATGCAAATTCAGTTTCCATGGATCCTAAGATCACAGAATCAAAGGCTGAGCATGTTACTAACTCCTGTTTGTAACCAGAATTACACTGTAAATAGTGCAACAATCCCAGACCAATAGTTCATTAGGTTGTATTCTATTTTGTAAGGTTCCTAAGAAAAAATATTTTGTAAAATTCTTCAGTACACCTATTTAACTAATTTTAAAAATACCACAGCCCTGGCCAGTGTGACTCAGTTGGTTGGAGCATTGTCCCATGTACCAAAAGGTCGAGGATTTGATTTGGAGTCAGGGCACAAACCCAGACTGCAGTTTAATCACAGTTGGGGCACATACGGGAGCCAACCAATAGATATTTTTGCCTCTCCCTCTCTCCTCCTCTCTCTAGAATCAATGAAAAGCATATCCACTTAGTGGAAATCATTATTTAAAGTTAATTTGGTAAAGATAAAAAAGGCAGTTTAAATTAGTAGGCAGAATTCAAATGGCTGGAAAGTAATGGAACAAAATAATTTCCAATGACAAATCAATAAATAAAACTCTAATCTATATATAAAAAAGACTAATATGCTGTGTCCTTCTGACCATCCAACCAGTCGCTATGATGTGCACTGACCACCAGGGGGCAGACGCTCAACACAAGAGCTGCCGTGATGCACACTGGCCATTTACAAAGAAACGGCACCACGGACCTGGCCTCGACAAAGCAACACTCGGCTTCCCCCAAGTGGGACATAGGCCCCGCCAGCACCCCAGAGTGACACCCTACCAAATCGCAGCCGATGCTGCTGAGACCCCATGGTGCAAAATTCGGCCCACAACCCAGCCCAGCCAAGAAATGGTGGCTGTGAGCGCCAGGTAATGACCTCACGTAGCAACGCCTGGCTTCCTCTCCCTAGAGACTAGCCTCCTTGCAGTTTCTTCAGCCCAGGTACACAACTTGCTTTATAGCCAGGAGCAAACATTTTACACTTTAACCAAATGTCTGTGAAGCCTTTTCCTGTACCTCATCTCATTTGATCCTCACAGAAGTCCTGAAGTAGGTAGATAGGAGACTCGGTAGAATCCTATTTTCTTTTCGTTAGCCAGAAAACCAAGATTTAGAAGGCTTAGAAACTTGACCCGACTGAAAAGAAGAAATAGTGGACCTTGAAAATGACGTCAGGTTTTCTCACTGTGCAGAATATAGTCAAACACTGCTGCAGTTAAATATTTTACCCTTTGTTCTCCCTGTGTTATCTACAATAATCTGCTTTGTGTTGATATTTACTGCTTGTTGCTGACAATTACCTGAAAGAGAAGTTGGGGTGCTTCATTGGGCTGGGAAAAGTTTAGCTAAATCAGAAAGCAGGTCTAATTAAGAAAGTTTATTCTATATATTTAAAAGGCTAAGTTGACTCGTGCATGCGCAATACATATAAAGCTCTCGCTGGTGCCAATCACACGCATGTGTTCCGATCTGTCATTGTCGATCATGAATTTGGTTGACACTTCTATTATAGAGAAAGGGTGAAGAGTGATATTAAAATATTTCTTCTAATTAATTTCCTTTCAATGTGCATGAATCTGTGCACCGGGCCACTAGTATAATCATAGGTACCAAAGAACTGGATACTTCTATTACTAATTGATAACTTTTTTCTTTTTTTAATCCTTGCTCAAGGACATGATTTTATTGATTTGATTTTATTATTATTATTTTTTACAATATATTTTTATTGATTTCAGAGAGGAAGGGAGAGGGAGAGTCAGAAACATCAATGATGAGAATCATTGATTGGCTGCCTCCTGCATGCCCCACATGGGATCCAGCCCATAACCCAGGCATGTGCCCTGACCAGGAACTGAATCATGACTTCCTGGTTCATAGGTAGACACGCAACCATGGAGCAACACCAGCTGGGCTATTTTTATTGATTTTAGAGAGAGAGGAAGGAATAGAGAGAGGGAAACATTGATGTGAGAGAGAAACGATCAGTTGCCTCCTCCACGTGCCCCGAATGGGGATGGAACCTGCAACCTAGGTATGTGCCCTCACTGGAAATTGAATCTGCAGTCTTTTGATATATGGGATGATGCTCTAACAAACTGAGCTACATAGCCAGGGTAATAGATATTTTTTTAATCACAAGTCATATGATAGCTCAAACTTTGATCCTGATCTCAATTTTTGTGTAATGTTAAACTTGGCTATCTGAACTTCATATCAATAAAACAAGAGGACTCAATACCTATCATCCCTTTTAGTTTAAAAAAATATATAACCATTCAAGTTAGCCCAGTTGAAATAGCAATGGTTTTTCTAAGTATACCATTGTCATTGGTATGACTTTGCTCTGCGTTATAACCAACACCAAATATTGGTGAGAGAAGGGAAATTATTAACAGAAGAAAGGTAAAAATTAAACTTTAAATATTTAAATATAAAACATGTCTAAATATTTTTTTTGAAGTCTCATCTACTTTAAAGAAATAACTTCATCTTCCAGTGTGTCCACTGTGGAATCATACATTTCACTGCATCTGAGATTGCGCTCCAGCCTTACCCACTACCATGTGTCTACAGCCAATCTGTCCTGACTTAAACAGCAGATCCTTCAATAAAGCCTGAACTCTCGCCCCACAAATTATAATTTCACACTAACCACAGGAGATATAAAGTTAGTCACGTTCTACCTTATATTCTGGTTATTTTCATGTCTTACCTATAAATTTCTAAGCTCTTGGACTCATCTTCATATCCTCCCTCCCCAATCCATGCACATAATACAACAATTACTTTAGCACTTTTGAATCTTCCAATTATTGCACACTTTTGTGGATTAATCTGTATAAGTCACACAATGAAATTTTTCTTCTAATAAACAAAATAATTCAACTAACTTGCTAACTCTTGTAGCTGCAGAGATGTTAGGACAGGTACTACGTTTGTGATCTAATTCACCGCATATGAAGCAGCCGTCTCTAGGGCCCTCGCAAGAATGACCGGGAAGAGCACAGTGATTACAAATGCTACAGTGGATCCAGGCTGTAAAATAAAAATTGAGTTTTAGAAGAGGTTCATTTAAGGTAATTTTTCATTTGATTAACCTTTATGATAGGGAAGCATGAATAATGTTTACTTCAATTACTGTCACAGGTTTGCATAGCTGGTTATAATTTCACTAAAGAGCCCAAAGTTAAGAGGCCGGAATCCCTTGTAAATCAGCTAACTTCTGTCTGAGACATAGCAACGAATTTAGTCCTTCTCTAGTGAGCCATGTGATCTTAGGGCCACTGACACATGGGGGCTGGCTGCGTGACACAAGCCCTATTAAAACAAGCCAAATCCAATGGCACACAGCAAGAGGTTAGTAGTTATGGCTTTCTATGAAGTAGAGAACATACACTTTGGTAATTATAAAAATTAAAAAGCAAGTAAATTAATACAGGTCTCTATAGTGATTTTTTCTTTTATAAATGCAGTTACATACAAATCTTATCTAGATGAAGAAATCACAGGATTTCAAACACTAAGTCTAAATACTTACAAGGCTTTACACACTTTTTGCAGAGAAAGCAATGGTTCCATTTCCTGCCATCCTACAAAAACAAATTTAAAATTATATTTAATTTGTCATTAAAAATCAAGTCCCACAATTAAAAATTAAAATGTCTTATTAAAATCTGCGTAAATTATTAATTCCTATTTCTCACTTTCCTAAGCTTCAAAATTACATACTTTGATTTTAACATATGCATATCTCCACTCTATTCAATGTCTCGTTGATGTGCCCCAATTTCCTTAACTCTACAACTGGGGGATTTCTCTAAATGATCTTGAAAGTCCACTCCAGATCAAGCAACCCCATCTGCATAAGGAAGGACGCAATGAAAATTTCAAGAGAATTAATGATTCATAATTTTTATGTGTCGAACTGGCATAATCCTTAATAAAATTCATATCTGAGAACTATATAATTTAGAAAGATAGAGATGATAGATTACTATTTGGGTGATTTTAAAACTGAAATAAAACATACCTAGAAAAGTGCATAAGACACGAATGTCCAGTTTAATGATAATATAAAGTAACCACTTATGAACCCAACAGGTCAGGAAACAGAACGCCATCAGCCTCCTGGACACTTCCCCATGTGCCCCTTGCCAGCCCAGCTTCCTCCTTCCCCAGAGTAGTGACACCTCGTCTGGCTTTTGTGATGGTCACTTCCTTGCTTTTGTTTGTTTACCACTATGTGTGCGTCTCTATAATAAAGTTTTATTTTCCACATTTTGCGCTTTTATGCTCTGGGCATCATTTTTTAAGATGAAGAATACAGATAACTTCTAAAAGAATTGAAAATATACGTCATCAGGTATGTTAACAAAATTAAAAACTAGTATAACCAGTAATAAAATTATAAAGTTATGAAAAATGTACTTTCTATTAGTTATAAATAAATATCCTCTTTCCTTTGAAGAATAATATGTGCTTATCGGCCAAACTAAACTTCACATGTTCTTTCTGAGTGGACTTATCTATAATAATAAAAGTGTAATATGTTAATTAGACCAAACGACCTTCTGGACGAAGCCTGTGTTGGGAGGGAAGCCTGGGTCCCAGGTGCCTGCCAGTGGCTGGAGGGAAGCCCGGGTCCCGGGTGCCAGAGGGAAGCTGGTGCCAGCAGTCGGGGGAAGGAAGGCCTACTCTTGCACGAATTTCATGCATCAGGCCTCTAGTTTAAAATAACAGAGCAACTCAAGGGTGATTCCTAAAAAATAAAGAGGAAGTCTGTCCCATGGAGTCCTTCCTCCAGGACATGTGATTAATTATAACTTCACCAGAACAGTGATGGTATCTAATACTTCAATGCCATATTTGAAACAACGTAATTCTGTATGCTTAACAAAATTCAGTGCCTTGTTTAAAACAGTAATAATTTTAGCAGCCACACAGTACCATATAAACATCAAATAATTATGATGATGACAAAGTCAACTGTGTGACATGCTGTGAAGTTGGCTCCACTCCTGGCAACCCCATGAATGAGGGATGTCTACAATATCCTGTCCTCAACAGCCCTGCTCACCTCCTAAGGACTCATGCCTCTGGCTTACTTTAACTTTAAGGAAACCTTTGGAGCAGCGGTCGCCAACTGGTGATCCGTGGACCACTGGTGGTCCGTGAGGTCCGAAAGGTTGGCGACCACTGCTTTATGGAGTCCATCTCATAGTTGATCTTCCTCTTTTCCTGATGCCTCATTTTCCCAGCATTACTGTTTTCCCACAGGACCCTGCCTTCTCAGGATGTGCCTGAGGTAAGGCAGCTTCAGTTCTGTTTCAGGCTTACTCTGCTCCAGGACTCTCTTATTTGTTTCAGTATTTTTTTAAAGCCTGTTGTATTTTATAATTAGAAATAAAATGCTGTATTCAAGTATAATTAATAAATGATATTAACACAAATTACATTAACAAAATAACAAACAAATGTAATGAAAACTATTAAATAAAACTAATAAAGGTGAGTAAATGTATTCTAAAAAACTTATACCTTGGATGTGCACGAATTACAGTGCTCACAGTGTTGATTCTCTAGAGAAACGTATCGTTGACACAGAGGGCAAAACCTACAGAGGAAAGAAAGACTTGGAGAAATTAGCTGCATATACCAGCTGCATATACTTATTGAGATTCACAGAGTAGATAAAAGTTTGCAAGGCATTCATTACAAAAACTGGGTGTAATCCAAATGTAATTGAATACAAAATTATGGGCCACAGTTAAAAGTAACAGAACCACATGAGTCAATATTAAAAGCATTTTAATGTTAGATATATGGAACTGATACTCAGTGACATGAATTTCAAGGTCCCACTATGATCTTACCTATACCCTTCTTCTACAGGAAGAATTATTTTGTTGGGTGGAATATTGGTGAAAATACGCACAGGAGACTGTTTCCGACCTGTCTTTCCATGTTTATAAAGTGCATGATTATCATAATCTACCTAGAAAGTTTAAAAAAATGGAAAAAGAAAATTTACTCAAATGAGTCAATATTCCTTAAGATTCTTTAACCAATAAATGAACAAGCTGATGCCAAGATACAGGTTAAACTAAATTATTAATAAGAAATTCTTAAAAGCAAGAGCTTACTTACTAATGAGCAGCTTCAGGAAGACCTCTATGGCAGTGAAATTTCATTATAACAACAGTAAAATTTGCTATGACAAATTCACACTGCCTAACATTGAGAACAACTCTGATCCTTTACCCAATACAATAGACTTTACAAGAGAGGCTATTATGTAATTAAGAATTTAGATTTTGTAAGAAGTACAAATTGGTAATCACAAAATAGTCATGGGGACATAAAGTACAGCATAGGGAATCTATAATAATAAAAGCATAATATGCTAATTAGACCGGACATCCTTCTGGATGACCTTCCAGACGAAGCTAGGGCTGTAAGGGAAGCCAGTGCCAGCAGCTGGGGGAAGGAAGGCCTACTCTTGCATGAATTTTGTGCATCAGGCCTCTAGTATAGTCAATAATCCCATATAATAAAAGCCTACTATGCTAAGTGTCCAGTCATCTGGTTGGCCATTCAACCAATCAGAGTATAATATGCTAATGATATGCTAAGACCGCTCAACAGCTCGCTATGACGAGCGCTGACACCAGGGGACAGTCAACCGGTTGACCAGTCGCTATGATGTGCACTGACCACCAGGGGACAGACACTCCGACTGGTAGGTTAGCTTTGGGTCCAGCTGATCGAGGCTGAGCGAGATGGGCTGGACATGCCCTGAATCCGTCCTGCGGTCCCTCCCCGGCCCCAATTGTGCACCAGTGGAGTCCCTCGGCCTGGCCTGCGCCCTCTCACAATCCAGGCCAAGGAACCCCCTCCCTCCCCCTGCCCCGTGAGTGCACGAATTTCGTGCACCGGGCTCTAGTACTGTAATAACGATGTATAGTGCCAGGTGGGTATGGGAAATATTGGGGGGGGGGGGCCCTATGTAAAGTACATGATTGTCTAACCATTATGCTGTACACCTGAGACTAATCCTATATAATAAAAGGCTAATATGCAAATTTTCCCCACAGGCAGGAGTTCTACCAACCAGAAGTTAGACCTGCACTGACCACCAGGGGGCAGTGCAGAACATGGCGGGCGTCAGTGTCACAGCACTGACAGCAAGTGGCAGTGGAGGTGCTGCCGGCCCCAGTCGGCCCCCGGACAAGAGCGAGACTGTAACAAGATGGTGGAGCAGGTGAGCGGGCGGCACCAGGCCAAGGTGGATGCGAGCCGGGGCCCCGATTGCCCCAACCATCACCCCACAGATCGGCCCTGATCTCCAGCCAGGCCTAGGGACCCTACCCATGCATGAATTTCATGCACTGGGCCTCTAATATAAAATAACACTGAATAACTGTAATTAAAAAACAATTTTTAAAAAACAATTTCAGCCCTAACCGGTTTGGCTCAGTGGATAGAGCGTCAGCCTGCGGACTCAAGGGTCCCAGGTTCGATTCCAGTCAAGGGCATGTACCTTGGTTGTGGGCACAACCCCAGTAGGGAATGTGCAAGAGGCAGCTGATCGATGTTTCTCTCTCATCGATGTTTCTAACTCTCTATCCCTCTCCCTTCCTCTCTGTAAAAAAATCAATAAAATATATTTTTAAAAAAATAATAATTTCATTTTTGGCATTAAAAAAATTCCACATTTGAAGTGATGTGCCAGCTTGGTTGGGGCTTTCCATTTTGTGTGTGAAATTCACATGTCCATTTTCAGCTCACCAGTTCTCAGTATGGCCTCAGTGTGGCCCTCCATCACTCTCTGTTTGACAGAGCACAGATCTGGAGGCCAGACAGCGGCTCTGCTGCTCACTTGTTATGTGACCTTAAGCCAGTGTGTGTAATTTTCACCTAAGCCATATTGTGAAAATTAAATGATAATGTATGTAAAACACTGATTTCAGGGCCTCGCATATGGTATAGAGACAGACAGCAACAAAAAGAGAGATTCCTGACTACAGTTTTCCCCATAATAACTATTTCAAACATTTAGCTCTTCTCAAGATCCCTAACTAAATTTCAATTTAAGCTGATTATCTTGAAAGTAAACTGAAACTAACAAATATGATTTCTATTAGCTTCTTGATCCTGTCCCTCCTCCAACCTCTCTGTTATCCACACACATTTTCAGTTTGATTTAAACCTTCTATGGGTCCACCGGGCCACTTAGTCCATCTTTTTTTAGATCAGTAATTTTCAGGGTGGTGTCTGGATGGGCAACATTACCTGGGATCTTGTTAGGAATGCAAATTCTTGCCCCACCTAGGCTCTAGTAAAACCCACAATCTGTACTTTTAACAAGCCCTCCTGCACACTAAAGTTTGAGAACCAGTGCTTTAGAGTATCCACAAGATACCATGAGATTTTTATGAGGTAAACTAGAGGCCTGGTGCACAAAAATTTGTGCACTCAGGGCGGGGTGGGGGGGGGGTCCCTCAGCCCGGCCTATGCCCTCTTGCAGTCTGGGACCCCTCAGAGGATGTCCACCTGCTGGCTTAGGCCCGCTCCCTGGGGTATCGGGCCCAAGCTGGCAGTCAGACATCCCTCTGGCAGCCCGGCAGCCCTCGGGGGATGTCCACTTACCAGCAGGAAGCAGACCTAAGCTGCAGTCGGACATCCTTAGTGCTGCTGAGGAGGCGGGAGAGGCTCCCGCCACCACCGCTGTGCTGGCAGCCCTCAGCCTGGCTTGTGGCTGAGCAGAGCTCCCCCTGTGGGAGTGCACTGACCACCAGAGGACAGCTCCTGCACTGAGCATCTGCCCCCTGGTGGTCAGTGTGTGTCAAAGTGACCAGTCATTCCCACTGGTTCTGCTGTTAGGGTCAGTTTGCATATTAGCCTTTTATTATATAGGATAGAGGCATGGTGCATGGGTGGGAGCCGGCTGGTTTGCCCTGAAGGGTGTCCCGGATGAGGGTGGGGGTCCCACTGAGGTGCCTGGCCAGCCTGGGCGAGGGGCTGATGGCTGTTTGCAGCTGGTCACACCCCCTTCAGGGTGGGGGTCCCCACTGGGGTGCCTGGCCAGCCTGGGTGAGGGGCTGATGGCTGTTTGCAGGCTGGTCAAGCCCACCCCCCCCCAGTGAGGACCCTCACCCCATGGAGGTTTGGCCAACCTGGGTGAGGGACTGATGGCTGTTTTCAGGCTGGCCACACCCCCTTTAGGGTGGGGGGTCCCCATGGAGTGCCTGGTCAGTCTGGATGAGGGGCTGAGGGCCATTTTCAGGCTGTCCAAGCCCCCTGGAGACAGAAGCTCCCAGCCTCTTTTTTTTTTTTTTTTTATTCTGGGATTTATTTACCTTCTATAATTGAAACTTTGTAGTCTTGAGTGGAGCTCAGAGCTGGCCAGGGCGAGCGGGAAGCTTGGCTTCCTCCATCACTGGAGCAACCAAGCCTCCTGCTTGCTCCAGCTCTGTGGCTGCCGGCCGCCATCTTGGTTGGGTTAATTTGCATATAGTCGCTCTGATTGGCTGGTGGGCGTGGCCTAAGGCATGGCGAAGGTACCGTCAATTTGCGTGTTTGTCTTTTATTAGTGTAGATATGGTAGATCACAACTTTCAAATAAGTTGTAATGAATTGTTTAGATTCTAAACAAGAATACACTTACAAATTTACAACAGCCCTGGCCAGGTAGTTCAGCTAATTGGAGCATTGTCCCATACACCAAAAGGCTGAGGGTTTGATTCCCTGTCAGGGCACATACCCAGGTTGCAGGTTTCATCCCTGGTCAGGCACATACGGGAGGCAACTGATCGCTGTGTCTCACATCAATATTTCTCTCTCTCTCCCCCTTTCTCTCTCTCTAAAAATCAATCCTGGAGTGAGGATTAAAAATGTATAAAAATAAAAATTTTCTTAAGTATTTACCACAAATTGGCATGCAATCTAACTATTTAATAAGCAAATCACAAAACTGTAAGGAACTGATGACAATGGAAAGAGAAACCTTTAAAAGTAGAGTCCTAAGCTTTCTCAGTGGCCCTGCCAATGCCTACGGGACTTACAGGTGGACAAATTTCGGAAGGCTGATTAACAAGCTTCAGCAGTGAGGAAGAATAAGTACAGGATGAGGAGGCCCAGCTAAACAAGGAGCAGTATGGAAACAGCCCTGGGGGTTCTGTTAGCTGTCAGTATGGTAAGTCCACAGCCTGGCATAACTGGGCAAAAGCTGGCACCAAGCTCGACTGCAAGGATAAGTTAGATCACATCTGAAGCCCCACATTCAGTCACTACATTTTAAGAGAGACATTAGTAAAACCTGCTCATTTCCAATGAAAGTAATGGAAATGAATAGGATTTAGAGTTTAATATATTGGGGGTGTTTGTTCAGAAAAGAGAAGACTGGGAAGATCTGATAGCTACTTTATAACTGAAGGGGTGTCATGTGGAATAGAAATTAGGCTTATCCCTTATTGCTTCTGAGAACAGAAGCAGGACTACTAGTAAGAAGTTAATGGGGAGCATATTTTATCTTAATATGAGAAAATTTTCTAACAATTAGAGCTATTCAATAAATTGAGTTGCCTTACTTGTAAGACTGTAGGACTTTGCTCACTGAATGCATTCAAGTGAGAATAGATGACTACTTGTCATGAATTTAGTGGAGAGGATTATTAAGCTGGGAAGTTAGCCTCCGTTACATCTATTTCTTTCCAATTTTAAAAGTCTATGAATATATGTTACCTATTAGAGTCTAAGATATAAAAGTAGATTTTACTTCTAAATCACCTTAAAATAGTAACTTTAGTTTTCTTTTTAAATTATTTAAATTCATAATTTTCCCCATTGCACTCCTCTTTGTACTCAATAAATATATGGCACCTTATTAAATTCAACAAAGATATTTTGAACGCCAAAAGAAAAACAATTCTTCCCAAGAGAATCTTACAAAGATTTCTAGCAAATGGAATATTCCAGGCAATATAATAGATAACAGATGGGAGAAAGGGAAAAAAAAAGAACAATTTCTTTATAGTTACCCAAGGAGTAGGAGAATATATGTGTCAGGAAGGTGGTTGATTGCTTGATTTTGCATAACCTAATTGAGATTATTATTATTTTTAAATGCGGGTTTGTTGTGCTAATTAACTATAAACATATGGTATGTAAAATGCATGCTGCTAGGATAAATTAATGTACCTCTAACATACATCCATATTTCATAGCTTCATCCACACAAATAAACCTCCTATGGAAGCGCTGTAAAGCAAACACAATTTTGCAAATTGCATATCAGTAGTGGTAGAGCTGATACACCATTTTCCCATCATTATCCCTGACATTTCACTCACAATGATGATGAGAGGCACTTTCAAATAGAAAATTTCTCCCATGGAACTGATTAATGTGATGAAGTACTGTATAGAAATGAGGGAAAGCACAAAATCTCTGCACTTCCTAACTTTTAATTTTATCTCTACACAAATTTCTTCTGTAATGTGAGACTGAAACTAGTTATAGGGAAACCAAGGCATTCAAGTCCACCAACATTTATTTTGAACCTACTATGCTCCACGAATCATGCTGGGAAACAAAGATGAAATAAAACAGAGTACTTGTATGTTCA